>NW_021604587.1:21044646-21134693 GCF_004785775.1 Grammomys surdaster
TGTGTATATGTGAGTGTGAGTATATGTGGGTGTGTGTATATGTGTGATGTATGTGCACATGTGTACAGGAACTCACAGAGACCAGAGGACAACAACTGCTCTGCTCTACCACACTCCTCTTTTCTCCTTTGAGACAGGACCTCTTACTACTGATTACAGGTGCCCATGAAGCCATACTCAGTAGCTCACTTCTCTCTACATAGCCCTGGCTGTCCTAGAACTCACTGTGTAGTCCAAGTAGCCTCCAACTCTCAGAGATCCAAGAGCCTCTGCCTCCTGAGTGCTGGGATTAAAGGTATATGCCACTGCACACAGCTTACATTTTAATATTGTTATTTACTATTGTAGATACTTTTCCTTACTAATGTAGGCTTTTTACTATATAAGTAGATAGCCTTTGAGTGCATGTGTTTTAGAAAGAACCCTTAATACTTGGCACTAACGTGTAAGATACTCAAGGCTACACAAAGAAACCTTGTCTCAAAAAAACAAAAGGCCAAACTAAAACCAAACAAACAAAAGCCTCACTAGACCACTGACTTATTTCAAATGAAAAAAAAAAATGAGAGTGTGCCAATAAATGGACGAGAATGTTTGCACAATAGGACAACTCTTTTGACATTAACCTTCATGCTAGTATTTAACCTTTTTTCTCTGGGTACATTAAACAGATTAATTTCTAACCATCTTGAATTGGTAAATAAAAGCAAAGTTATAAAATCCGTAGGTTAGCTTGAATTTGAAATCTCTACAATTTAAAATGCAGAGCAAATTCTTCTGCTATGGTTCTTCATAGAGGTTAGTTGGAAGATGTGTAGCTAATATACTTACAAGGACAGCAGCAACTGAGGAGACCCACTGACGTATCTATCTGATAGAAACCCAAAAGGAATATGCATATGCTTCACAGTGCCAACAGGAGTTTAGAGCAGGCCAAAATGTATCTAAATTATGTGCTTTTTATAACAGCAATCAAGCTCTGGAAGAATGTTAGGACTTTGTGTTTTTATGGCTTTTTCCTCTTTAAACGCCATTTATATGCACAGAGGTGTTGCCTGTCGTGAGATATTGGTGTTCTGTTTTGCCTCTGGGCTAGACTAATAAGAGAATAAACTTGCAGGTTCCAGGTACTCAGCCTTATCTGCCATAAGATCTGGCCCCTGAGGGTAACACTGGAACCAACTCTAATTGCCTGACACAGATAAGGACCGGTGAGCAAGCACTGTAGTGTAGACGATGTGGTCAGTCCAAGCAATACGCCAGGATGAAGAAATAAACCAATAAAAGAAGTTCTTTCCTCAACAAATAGAGTGAGGAAGCACTTAAAAGTAAGCGTCTTAAATCCATAAGGTGTGGCCTGGGGAAGGGTTTTGTCTAAGGATCAAAACTTAGTTTAACTAATAGCTAGGAAAAAATTTTTCTAGGTAATTTTATTTGTAATTTGGTGGTTTCCAGGTTGGGGATGACATTTTCAAAAGGAGAGAAAAACAGAGAGGCTGTTACAGAACAGAACTGCAGAAGGCAGTTTTGGGAAGATTTTATCTGCACCTATAATCTAAGCTATAGGCAGAGAAAGGCCTATAAAATATGGAGAATTTTTAATGTATCAGCCGGATATTTTGAAAGTAAGAGGAAACCTGTTGATGACTGTATAAGGAGAACTGATATGAATAAGGACTGCCTCTGGCAACAAAGGTGAGGAGCTCCCCCACTGCAGCATCCACAGCACCCATTTGTATTTTAGCATGAAAGACTTCTGAGTCTTCTCAGAGACCAAGATTGGGAGAATTGTAAAGTCAGTAAAACTGTGTTTTTACTGAGGAGACAAGGACAAGAGCATCAAGGTAGGGAAGCTGGAAAGATCTGAAGAAACCAACACAAATATCCATATAGCCACTCACATGTGACAGCTAAGCTTTCTCAACCCCCCCAAATCCATCCTCATCTACAGCCAGGGTACAGACACGTTCCCATAAAATTCCACTTATTGCCTGCCCAGCTGGCATAAAGACACAAGTAATCTATTTGCACTCTTGAGCACAATCTCAGCTGCTGCAATTCAGGTCGTCCCATGACTGCTTGCCAAGTATTATAACCTCTTCCTGGCTTCTCCCTCTCTCTCTGGGGTTCACCAGATATCAGAACTGTACCCTCCAGTGACTCTCTAGATAACCAGTATGACATTGAGATGTAACTGTGTTGTTAATGATAGCTATTTTTTTCTTTATCCTGGCTAGCTCCCAAGTAAATGAGACTGGGACTTTACAATTTATTTAATCAGCTTTACAAAAAAATAACAGGGCAGTCATTGATCTATTCTAATCCTCTAAACTAATCTGGCTACCTCTCAGTCAAAATCCCCAAGATACTTGCATTTTAATATTGGTCTGGCTCTCTGGGCTTCAGGTGTTTTTCCATGATGTCTCTCAGGATTCCTTCCTTGTGGCATATCCCCTCCACTTTCTCTCTCCCCTTCCCCTGGCCATTGGAAACCCAGCCCTATTCTCTATTTTCCCAACCATTGGCTGGTCAGCTTTTATTGACAAGTCAGAGAGTAAATGAGGAGTAATGTTTACACAAATTTGAAACAGGAAATACTTCGAATAAGCTTTACAGCGTCATGTCCAGATTGCAACAAGATATGGGAGCAGAGAAATCAACATTTGAATAATACAATCTTTTACACAGCACACAAAACCATTATGCCTACATTGAGATACATATAGCATACCAACCCTCTCTGGCACAGTCTTCTTGGCTCTGGTGGCCTGTGACTGCTTATACCAGATGCATCAGGTCCAGCCTAGGCTGCACAACTGATGCTTCTACACAGTCTGTTGAGTCTACCTGACCCCATCCTCCCTGAACACACCATAACTCCAGACCTATCCCAGCCCCCCACAACTGTGGAAATCAGTTTGGAGAATTTTCAGAAAACTAAAACTAAATCTCCCATTTATCTTCACACCACTCCTTGACATATTCCCAGAGGATTCAACATCCTATTTTACAGATATTTGCTCAGCTGTGTTCATCAATGCTCTACTCACAATAGCTAACAAAAGGAAACAACTTAATGTCATTGAAATTATGAATGGATGATGAGAATGTGGTACACAGACACAATCAAATATTATTCATCTGCAAAAGAATGGAGTTATACAATTGTAGCTAATTGGATAGAACTAGAAAATATTCTATTGAGTGAAATAATTCAGACTCAGAAAGACAAATTCTTGTTCATTTGTGGTTCCTAGCTCTGGTCTTCATATGTGAGTATATAATCTGAAGTAACTGTATAAACCAGTAAAATAAAAGGGGGCAATGGGTAGTGGGAGCTCCAGAGCAGGGAATAGCAGGAAAAATGGGGAGGGGCTTAGTTAGGAATGGGGAGGGCAGACAAGACAGAAGGAGAGGGAGAGTGGTAAATAATACTAAAGATGTTTGAAATATCCATAGACAATCATATTATTTGTATTTGTCTAAAATTACAGGTGATACATATTTTTAAGATATAATTATGTTACATGGGATGATAATGCCTCCTCCAAAAGCTATAGACTAAGAAAAAATAAAAAAAGCAGTGCCTGTCATGAGATACTTCCTTTTGACTTGTTCTGGGGAATCCAAGAAACTCCCCAAACAATATAGACTATTGCTTTTCTCCTTGGTGACCTACTAGAAGTTGATTTTTTTTTTTTTTTTTGGTTTGGTTTTTCGAGACAGGGTTTCTCTGTGTAGCCCTGGCTGTCCTGGAACTCACTCTGTAGACCAGGCTAGCCTCGAACTCTCGAACTCAGAAATCCGCCTGCCTCTGCCTCCCAAGTGCTGGGATTAAAGGCATGCGCCACCACCGCCCGGCTAGAAGTTGATTTTTTATTGCTGAAGAAACCACACAGTTTGGACACAGGATTTGAAGATTCCAAGCTGGATCCATCCTAGAAACTTCCTCCCTGAGGGCTAGCTCCCACAGCACTGGAAGTTGATATGCTAGCTGCCAAGGGTGAAAAGGAATCAATAGTCCTACTCAGCTGTGATGCCTATGTACCACAGCAGTGACCAGAATGGCAAAATAGACTAAAAATACCATAGTGGCACTTCTACCTTGGCAGTAACCAACTGCTCTGTAAATTGTATTTAATGCCTGCTCAATAGGAGGGAAATAAATCATGTCTGATACTATAAAGCTAGCCAACCACCTGTGGTTGTGTACCTTAGAGGAGAATGTACCACTGACACTTTCCTAAGCCAATATAACTCTTTTTTAAACGATCTATTTATTTTTATTTATATGAGTACACTGTAGCTGTCTTCAGACATACACCAGAAAAGTGCATCGGATTCTATTACAGATAGTTGTGAGCCACCATGTGGTTGCTGGAAATTGAACTTGGGACCTCTGGAAGAGCAGTCAGTGCTCTTAACTGCTGAGCCATCTCTCCAGCTCCCCAATATAACTCTTAATGTCATCTAAATACTTATCCTTATACTCACAGATAAAAGTACATCTTCCTACTTATCAAAGAAACTTCTGTATACAATGTATGAAGAGCATTAGAGAGAATCACAACTGGTCAAAACACAGCAGACAACAGACTGCAAGTCCCCAGTCCCAGTGATACAGTTACAACACAACCCCTGTACCTAAGGCTCAATGAACATCAAGGAAGAGAGGACGGAAAGACTGTAAGAGCCATAGACTCAGGATGTCTGCTGTGAGATAAGAATCTTCCATACATGACAGGGAAGCTGTAGCCATGGAATCTCAACAATATGGTTGCTTCAACAAGACCTGAAAAACACTAGGCAACATGCTAAAGAGGATGGGGGAAATCTCATGGGGTCCCACTCCAACATGAAGAGCTATAGACAATGAGTATTGAGAGAGGGATAATTATTATTCTCCAAGGATTAACCCCACTCTAAGTGATTATCCAATACCATATAGTTAGTTAGAAAAGCATAGACATTGGGGTCTGGAGAGATGGATCAGTGGTTAAGAGCAATGACTGTTCTTTCAGAGGTCCTGAGTTCAATTCCCAGCAACCACATGGTGGCTCATAAACATCTGTAATGGAATACAATGCCCTCTTCAGGTGTGTCTGAAGATAACTACAATGTACTCATATACATAAAACAAATAATTCTTTAAAAAAGAGAAGAAAAGTATATATATATATATATACATATATATATAATATACATATATATATACATTTATGTCACAATAATAATTAAAGAAAATAGATAATGAATTTGGGAGTCTATAGAAGGGTTCAGAAGGAAAGGAGGGAGGGGAGAAATGATGTAATTATATTTTAATTAAATCAAAAATAAAAGTAACATATCTAAACCATCCCCCATTGAGACAGAGCTGTTAGCTGCTCTCAGGTCATCCTCCTCCAAATGAGCAAGCACAGCGACTCACGGGTAGCCAGGTGTGTTGCCTCTTGCCTGAAACCCCAGACCTCCTGAGGGAGAGGTAATAGTATCCAGAGTTCAAGGTCATCATTGACTACAGACAGGACAACTGCTTTTTAACACAGTGTAGCCACTGATTTTCTCAGTCTCCCAGAACCAACTGGAAGAGTCTGTGTCAGATCACTGGGCTTTAACAGCCTCACACCCCACTCACCGAGATACCATTGGGCACAAGGGAAATTTTAGATGAAAAACCCATAGTTAACGCTACTAAGTATCCTATTTTACATGAATAATTAGGAGGCCATGCTACAGAAAATGAAGCCCTATTCACAGAACAAGACTGGAGTCTTGCATGTGGATCTTCTAAAGTGGAGGCTGGGTACCCAATGAACATGTGTGAGACTTCAAACATCCAGAGTGTCATCAGTTTTATGAGGCAATTGCATGCAATGATACCATACAGGCACTAAACTATGTTTACAAGGACTAGAAGGTTCTGCATAATATATCACCAGGCAGAACAAAGATGAGGAAGTAGGAATAGAAAAGTATACAGGATTGTAACAAGACTTTCCATCTCAAGAAACAGCATATTGCAGCTCCCTGAGACAGAAACACCCGTTATGAAGATCATTTTCCTGTGTTCTTAGTGTGCTAAGGGTCAGAGTGTTTTTAGACATAGAAAATCTTTTTTTTTTTCCCTCAAACAAGTCTGCTGTGAAGAAGCCATTAAAATTTTGTTTTTTGTTTTTTACTCTGAGCAAATACATCACAGGTTTAATAAGAAATGTATTAAAATGTATCAAAACCACAGAGTAAATAAATGAACAAATTATTCTATACCTTAGCCCACTTTTGTTTGATCAATAATCTCCATCAACCCCATGCTTGTTTCCCATCAGAGTAGGTGAATGAAGGAACAATCGGTGTCCGCTCACATTTTAGGAGTGACTCTAAACCATGACCCTAGAGAAGATTACAGGTTCTATGTACAGCTGCTTTCAGAAATACGGTACGAAATAGAACCTTGCAATCCAAGCAGAAATCAGAGGCTCCAGGAGTCCTGCACAAGGTGTCCTGGCTCAGAGCTCTGCTGCACAGAGGGAGAATGAGTCTGCTTACAGTCAGCCCCAGCATGGCATTCTGTGCAGCAGAGCCTTTGACAATGATGGAGTGCTGGCTGTCCATGCTATCCAACACAGAAGCTCCTCTCCAAGCTTTTGAATGCTTGGAATTTGACCCGGACAACAGAAGAACCAAAATTTAAATTTTAACTTCAATTAGCTAAAATTTAAAGACTACTTGATTGAACAGTATGATAAATGCTAAGGTAACAGAAGAAAAACAATCAAAAGCCATGTTTGATTCAGTAAGGAATCTGGCAACATTTGATGTGTATGTGTGTATATGTGTGTGTTTGTTTTTGTGCCTGTGTGTGTTTGTGTGTATAGGAACTCTCACATACTAAGCAAGTGCTAATCATTGAACTCTCAATCCCTTTTTAATATTTTAATATAAATTTTGAGGCAGAGTCTGTTGACCCCATTGTGGCCCTGGTGGGAACAGAGTGACATGGTTTCTGCTCCTGGGACCGGGCCCCAGTGTGAGCCTCCATGAGTGTGGATGGCTGCTGTGGACGGCTGCTGTGGACAGACGCTTGTTTGTGTAATGTACATCTTTTCACATTCCTCTGAGGAATGTGTTAACACTAATGACTCCATGATAATCTAACAGCCCAAGTCCAGGAGATAAAAGTGTGGCAAAATGGTAAAGGCTGGGACCTTCAGGACAGCCCTTAAGGCTATGGGAAAAAGCTCTAGATACATGAGTTTGAAAATATATAATTTCTCAACTATGCAAAATATAAGGATGTTGTAAGACTCTGCTGAGCCTTAGCTTGCTGGGGACTCCCTAAGTGAACCACATGGAACCAGGAGTCGATGTAAAAGCAAGAGGAATTTTATTGTTTCAGCTTGCTGGGGTCATCCTGCATCCAAAAGGAGAGGCAACCATGTACGGCTCATTCAGTGAGCTTTTTATACAGTTTTCAGGGCAGCAGCCATTAGGCACAATGTGATTGGCAGAACAGTTTGACTTTTTAAACTGATTGGTCTTTAGGGAATGAGGTGGCAAGGCCTTCCCTTGTCTGTGGATGGCCAACGGTTCATCCTATGGAATGTGTCTCCATCCGCAGGTCTGTTTCCGGCAAACCTCCCCAGCCTCCATGGTCTGAGGCATGTTAATTAGCCTCTCCCTTCCGGAGGGGCAAGTGTCCCATGACCTTGCCAAAGTTCCTGAGCTGACCTCTTCAATGTAATATGAATTATGAGGGGCTTCATGAATCTAAAGGAACAAAGGCAGCTGCATTAATAAGCCAGCTTGTCAGAAAGATACAAAGGCAGACAGATTCCTGAGTTCAAGGTCAGCCTGGGACAGAGTGAGGTTAGGCACAGGTGTGGTACAGATGGTAATTTCAGGGGAGGGTCCCACCAAACTAACTTACCATTTCTGCTTAACAAGGGCAGATAGATCACTGAATCCTTTTGCAATGTCAAAAAAAAAAATGCATGCTTGCTGTCTCTTAAGAATCGGAGGACTGGGGCTGCGGGATGCTGATTCATACGATAATCAAAAGGAAACCTGGAGTAAAAGACTGGATTGATCTGTAAAATAAAAGACCGGACATGTGTTCTGCAAGGGATGAGCTATCCAGAGAATTTCTTAGGATAAAAAGAGAAAACTGCTCGGAGAACTGACAGACACAGAGACTTGCACACACACAGAAACAGAGACAAACACAGACAGACAGACACACACACACACACTCAAGCACACACAAGCAAGCAGGACATGGACAGAGAGATCTCTTAGAATAGCAAGCAAGCAGAATAGAGACAGAGAAGTCTCCAGAGAGAAATCAGAACACAGAGGAACACAGAGAAAGCCGACTGGGAAAGCTGTATCAAGCAGCACACAGGTTGTTAGCCTGGATCCACAATTTGAGTTCAAATTGTTCTTTTCTATGCTCCCAGGCACTCCTTCTCTCAGAACCCTTCTCCATGTGGAGACTGGTCCTTGGCAAGAATCTTGCCCAGGTTGGCCCTGAACTCACTCTGTAGCCCAGGCAGGCCTTGAATTTGATAGTTCTCTGCCTCTTCCTCCTGAGAAGCTGAGAATACAAGCCTAAGAGTGACTTCAGTGTTCACAGGGGTCTTCCAGGCCCTTCCTGAGCTGCCTTTCTTTCCTTCTTGCCTTCAAGCATCAGAGTTTCTTCAACTCTTCTTTCTCATGCAGTCCCAGTGAAGAGATCTTTCTGGATTTTTTAAAATTGCCTCCAACCCAAGCCCTAAATTTCTGGTGATTATATTTTGTTGAGAAGAAAAGGGCAGTTGGGGGTGGGGGAAGCTACTAGGTTAAGACTTTATCCTTTGCTGTCCTGATAGCAGTCCAATGACTTTACAGACCCTAAGTCAATCAGTAACCAGAAATGACATGGTCTCCAAACATCCTCAAATATGGTGACTTTTCAGTACCTTCCTCTACTGTATTTTTAATCACATCACTTTCCAAGAATGAAAAACCTAAATGCTTTTATTGTACCAATTACATGTTGGGACACTGCTCCTTAAGAGATTTGTGTGGTTTATTTGGTCTGTCTGGTATTTCCTTTTTCTCACTCTATGAACTGAACTGAGACTCTTGCACAGGCTAGACCACAGAGGGTCTGAGGTGGGCATGGGAAAATGCTTATTTTTTGTTTCACTAAGATCCTAAGTAATTGTTATCTTCAGTAGAACTCCATCCCAACCCCACTCCATCTGATCCCCCTTCCTCCTCTCCCCTCTAAACCTGAAGAGCACCTCCAGGTCAGAGAAAAGAAAGTGGACAACCTATTAGGCAAATAAAGGCAAAGAAATTTATGTAGGATTCTTCTGTCCATCATTCTCTGTTTCTTCCCAAATAACAAAGAAACATGTCCTCGGTGTGAGCCTGTTTTAGTGTGTGTGTGTGTTTTGTGTGTGTATGTGTGTGTGTTGTTTTGCTCTTTAGTGATGATGATGAGGAAGAGGAGGGGGATAATGAGTCTCAGAGCTTCCCACATGTTTCCGAAGAAACTTATTTTAAAAATTTTTTATTGGATATTTTCTTTACTTACATTTCAATTGTTTTCCCCTTTCTAGATCTCCCCTTCTGAAATCCCCTATCCTACCCCCTCCCCTGCCTCTATGAAGGTGCTCCCCACCCACCCACCCACCCACTCCCACCTTCTGGCCCTGGCATTCCCCTACACTGGGGCATCGAACACCCTCAGGCCCAAGGGCCTCTCTTCCCACTGATGTCCAACAAGGTCATCCTTTGCCACACATGTGGATGGAGCCATGGGTCCCTCCATGTGTACTCCTTGATTGGTGGTCCAGGCCCCGGGGGATCCGGAGGGTCTGGCCACTTGACATTGTTGCTCCCTCCATGGGGCTGCAAACCCCCTCAGCTCCTTCAGTACCTTCTCCAACTCCTCCACTGGGGACCCTGCCCTCAGTCCAATGGTTGGCTGCAAACATCTGCCTCTGTATTTGTCAGACTCTGGCAGAGCCTCTCAGGAGACAGCCATATCAGACTCCTGTCAGCAACCACTTCCCAGCATCCACAATACCATCCTGGTTTGGTGACTGTATATGGGATGGATCCCCAGGTCGGGCAGTCTCTGGATGGCCTTTCCTTCAGTCTCTGCTCCACATGTTGTTTCCATATTTCCTCCTGTGAATATTTTGTTCCCCCCTCCTAAGAAGGATTGAAGCATCCACACTTTGGTTTTCCTGCTTCTTGGGCTTCATATGGTCTGTGAATTGAATCTTGGGTATTACGAACTTTTGGGCTAATATCCACTTATCAGTGAGTGCATACCATGTGTGTTCTTTTGTGACTGAGTTACCTCACTCAGGATGATATTTCCAAGTTCTATCCATTTGCCTGTGCATTTCATGAAGTCATTGTTTTTAATAGCTGAGCAGTATTCTATAGTGTAAATGTACCACATTTTCTGTATCCATTCCTCTGTTGAAGGACATCTGGGCTGTTTCCAGCTTCTGGCTATTATAAATATGGCTGCTATGAACATAGTGGAACATGTGTTCTTATTATATATTGGAGCATCTTCTGGGTGTATACCCCTGAAAAACTTCTTAACACTAAATCTACAGTTCAGCACTAAGTGAAGATCTATATTTATTTATTTATTTATTTAGTTAGTTAGTTAGTTAGTTTTAATTTACTTTTTTTATAGAATAGAGTTTATTAAGGGCATGTGGAGGGGGAGTTAAGAGGGTAGTAGAGGCACAGAAAGAGAGCAGAGAAGTAGGGGAGTAGAGGCCGGCCATGAGCACGTGGAAAGAGGGGGCGAAAGGAATGGTGAGAGAGAGAGGAGGGGCGAGGGGACAGAGTGGGAGCAAGAAGGTAAGAGACTAAGTGGAATTTACTTTTTTTTTTTTACTTATTTACTTTACATCCTGCTCATTGCCCACCTCCCAGTTATACCCTCCCTCAATCCTTCCCCTATTCCCCTCCCTTCTTCTCTGAGTGGGTGCCTCCATGAGGTATTCCTCTCACCCTGACATTTCAAGTCTCTGAGCAGCTAGGTGCTTCCTCTCCCACTGAGGGCAGACAAGGCAGCCCAGCAAGTAGAACATATCCCATGGACAGGCCACAGCTTTTGGGATAGCACCCCCACTCCAGTTGTCTGGGACTTACATCAAGACCAAGCTGCACATCTATTACATATGAGCAGGGAGGCCTAGGTCCAGCCTGGGCATGTTCTTTGGTTGATGGTTCAGATGCTGAGAGTCCCAAGGGTCCAGGTTAGTTGACTCCATTGGTCTTCTTGTGGAGTTCCCATCCCCTTCAGGGCCTTCAATTCTTCCTCCTATTCTTCCATAAGAGTCCCCAACCTCCATCCACTGTTTGGCTGTGGCTGTCTGTATCTGGAAGACCTGTATTTAATATGGCCTCACAGTAGCATCAATTCTTTAACCCAAACCTATAAAAATAACCTTCAAAGAACAGAATACTTAGGAGAGTGTGTAAAAATGTATTAATGCATAACTATGTCTACACTGCACTAAGTACTGAGGATAATATGAACAGTAAGGAAGACACATCTTCTCCTGCAGTCTCCTGAGAACTCTGAGACAGTGGTTGTGAGTGCTTCCAGAGGAGGAGCAGTTCTCAGAGTGTCGAAAGGAGCAGTAAGAATTATCTAGATTAAGGAATAGACGATGGTTTCAGGTATACTTGTGTACAACTTACTCTTAGCAGTCTGAGGCAGAGACAGGCAGATCTCTGTGAGTTCTAAGACAGGCTGATTCATACAAGGAGTTATAGGGCACCCAAAGCTACTCGGTGAGATCCTGTCTCAGAAAAACAAAACAAAACAAACAAACAAAAAAGAGAAAAGAAAAAAGTACAAAGTACCAAAAACCATAGACTACCCAACAAAAACCCCAGTGTCAGACACAGGAAACCTCATTTGAGTTTAACCTCATTTGAGGAAACCTCAGAGGAATTCAAGAGACTTCAAAAACAGTGTAAGCTATTGCTATTGTCCTTGGTGTTGTGTTTTATAAAGAAGAAAAAGAAGCCAGGGATATGTTTGGTGGAAGTGCGGTATGGTGTAGGGAAAGGGGGTGACTCTGAGAGTCCATGCTGAGGCATCCCTTCTCCTGAGGTACCAGCCACACAACTGTATAGTATAGATTAGAGTTTATTTAGTGGATGGGGAGGTGAGTTGAGGGGGTAGTAGAGACAGAGACAGGCAGAGAGTGGGGGAGGGAAGGAGAGAGAGAGAAGAGTAGTAGAGGCTGGCCATGAGAGAGGGAGGAGGGAAACGAGGAGAGAGGGGACAGAGGGGGAAGAGGATAAGAGAGCAAGAGAAGAGCAAGAGAGTGAGGAGGGGGCCAGTAGGCCCCCCTTTTTTTTCCGAGACAGACAGGGTTTCTCTGTGTAGCCCTGGCTATCCTGAAACTCATTCTGTAGACCAGGCTGGCCTTGAACTCAGAAATCCACCTGCTTCTGCCTCCCAAGTGCTGGGATTAAAGGCGTGTGCCACCACTGCCCGCCCCAGCAGCCCCTTTTATAGCGAGTCAGGCACATCTGGCTGTTGCCAGGAAACTGTGGAGGCAGAGCCTAAAGTGCCAACACTTGGTGTCTTCCAGAGATTGAAAGAAAGAAAGGCCCTGTAGTTGAAGACGTCACATACTTCAGCCCCAGGACTTGGAAGAATTGAGCTACAACTGCTCTCGAAGCCATTTTCCTGAAGACTAACTCTCATAGAATCAGAAGGAGCTATGGAAGCAGCCAGGAGAGGAAAGCCACCAATAGTTCTAACCAGTTGTGAAGCCTGCAAACCACAGCATGGCAAGATATCCTGAAAGGTGTAGGGGTAACCAACAGCTTTCTAACAGGACTCAAGGCCTGCTCAGTAGGAGGGAATTCATTTTTGGTATTGAAAACCTAGCTAGGTACCCATAGCTGATGATGTCATAAACCCTACTGCCATTTCCCTATACCAATACAATTTATAACTGCATTCTACTTTTTAAAAAAGATTTTATTTATTTATTTTATGTATATGAGTATGCTGTCTTTAGACACACCAGAAGAGAGCATAGGATTCAATTACAAATGGTTGTGAGCTGTCATGTGATTGGTGGAAATTGAACTCATGACCTCCAGAGGTCTCAAGTTCAATTCCTAGAGCCTATAGGGCAGCTCAGAACTGTCTCTTAAGTCCAATTCCAGGGCATCTAATGCCTTCTTAAACATATAGATGTGCAGACAAAATACCCATTCACATAAAATTAATTTAAAAAAATTTAAAAAAAAAAGAAATAGGTAGTGGAAACAGAGACAGCTGCTGGTTCAACAATAAAACTTTGTAGTTTGTTTTAGATGCTTTTGGGACTGAGCAAGGTGGGACATGCCTTTAATCTCAGTACTCAGAAGGGAGAGGCAGGCAGTTGTTGGTCAATCTGGTCTACATTCCTAGTTCCAGACCAACCATTACTACATAGTAAGACCCTGAACAGTAACAATAAAAAGCATGCTTTTAGGTCAGGCAATGGTGGTGTACACCTTTATATACTAGCACTCAAGGGGCAGAGGCAGGTGCGTCTCTGAGTTGGAGGCCAGCCCGATCTAAAGAGTGAGTTCCAGGGAAGCCAGGGCCCAGGGATACACAAAGAAACCCTGTCTGGAAAAACAAAACAGACCCCCCCCCCAAAAAAATGAAAACAAAAACAAAAAGCAAACCCCAAAGCTTTTCGTTTTAAATAAATATAGACAACAAATTATAGTATATTCATAAATGTTGTATATTTATAAAATGGAATAGTGAAAATTGCCCGTCTACAGCTCTGGGCAACCATGTGGATGAATTTTACAGATGCACTGACAGGAAGCAAAAGACAAGGTGGATGGTCTGACTATTTGAAGTGTCAGAGAGGAGACTGGATGAAACTGGTGCTGAGGGAAGTTGGGACCACTGGGAGGCAAACACTGGCAAGGAATTCAGATTCTTTTTTTTCTTCCTTTCATTTGATCTCCCGTTTTATTCTTTGCTGATGGGATTGAGGCCAGGCCCTCACCCAAGTCTGCTTTACAGTTGAGACATTATTTTGTGAAAGTCTGCTCAGTTTCTGCATACTTACCACAGCTTACACTACATAGACCCTCCTGCCTTTAAATATGTAAATACTGTTGGTTAGTGATCAAATGCATCTCCCACCCCCTACTTCTTGAGATTCACTTTTCCATTAGTGATTTTCTTTTACATATTTTAATTAATTACATTTATCTTTCCATAATTCCATACATGAAGAGCATGCTGCTTTCTCTCACGCTCCACTGTTTCTTACCTCTGCCTCCCCCAACCCCCGTGTATCATTCTCCCACACACACTCTACAAACACAGTTCTCACATTTATGCTCTTTCCTGTACTGTGACCCACTGGGTTAATCACAGCCTGTGTGACACGGGTTTGAAACCACCCATTGTAAACTTTAAGTCTGCATCTCATGACACTGAGTCATCTCGGAAAAAAAAACAACAAACTTTTTTTTCCATTTAAATTGGTGTTCCTGTCTTAGCTGATGACCGTCTATACTCAGTGACCCAGTTGCTCAGCAACACCTGGACTCGGCAGTTATATCATATAGTCCTATACTGTCCTGACCTCTGGCATGTCCACCTGACACAGAATGGCAGATGTAAGTTAATGATAAATGAGAAAAAGGAGGGGTTGGCTGGTAATATCAAGGCTTGTTAATGAGGAAATATAGTTATATGGATTGTATTTTCAACAAAGAAGTTCAAGAAGGGGTCAGCCTATACATTATTATGAAGCTCATAGTCTTGCCAACTTAGACAATTGATAATACTGATTTAACTTAATTTATCTCAAACCTTGGGAGGCTGGAGTAGGAGGATTGTTAGTTAGTTCCAGACCAGGGCTACATAGTGACTTCTAGGTTGAGCTATAAAGCAAGACCCTAACTCAACCACAAAATAATGTTACTTATTTGTATGAACTGGTGATAATATAGATTCTAGTTAGATGAGCATTGAACATATGTCTCATCCACTTCCAGTGTAATTGGGGCTGTTATGTGAACTGCACTGGGAGTCAAAACCGAGTCTACCCTGAGCAAGCAGCAGTTCATGGAGTGTTAGTAAATTGAGCAGAAGTTTCTCAAAAGTATCTTCATTCAGCTGGTCATGGTGGCACATACCTTTAATTCCAGCACTCAGGAGGCAGATGCAGATAGATCTTTGTGGG
This sequence comes from Grammomys surdaster, assembly GCF_004785775.1. Classification (NCBI taxonomy): domain Eukaryota; kingdom Metazoa; phylum Chordata; class Mammalia; order Rodentia; family Muridae; genus Grammomys; species Grammomys surdaster. Next base: position 21,059,898 of record NW_021604587.1, read on the forward strand.
TTCTAGCCAGCCTGGTCTACAGAGTGAGTTCCAGGATAGCCAGGGCTACTCAGAGAAACCCTGTCTCGAAAATGAAATCAAAACAAAGGTATCTTCGTTCTTCAAAAGGCACTTGACTGCCTTTACTTGCTTTGAGTGATAGCTTATTAATTTGGAAGTTCCTATCAGTATGAAATGAGTTTTAGAAGCCTAGAGAGGTCTTTAACACAACCAAGAGACAGGACTGCAGTGTCCACCCAGAAAACTATGTAAATTCACTTGGAGTCAGAGAGAGATTTGGGCAACACACAAGTCAATCTGCTATACCTGAGGAGTCCAGGACTTTCATTTCTACACTAAAGCCAACCAACGCACCTTGCAGCCACGTTGATTCATGCAGACAGTAACACCTCTGCTTATGCCTTGATGATAAGATCAACAGAACTCCAGCCAGCAATAGATTATTCCCATCTTAAAGTAATTAACTCAAGAGCTGGAGAGATGGTCGGCAGGTAAGAGAACTTGCTGGTATTGCAGAAGACTCAGGTTTGGTTCCCAGCACCCACATGGCAGCTTACATGTGTAATTACCATCTGTAATTCTAGTTCTAGGGGTCTGATGCCCTCCTCTGACTTTCGCAGACAACAACATACATGTGCTGTACATACAGACATACAAGGAAACATTTATACACATAAAACAAAATTACATATTTTTAAAAATTAAAACAGACTATTCATAGAAACCAAGATATAGGTGTCTACACAAATCTTTATAGCACTGTCTTATCCATGAGGTTATATTTATAACTAGTATAAAAATGTTCCAGAAGGTGGAAAACCAAGATTTTATTAGGACTTACTTGGTGACTTAAAACTCTTTAAAAGCTGTCTAACTAATCCTGAGGACTGAAAAATCACCTTAACATTAAATCAGAAAATTGCAGCTTTGTCCTTATTATCAACAAAGAGGTGTGTGTGTGTGTGTGTGTGTGTGTGTGTGTGTGTGTTGGGGTGCTGGGGATCAAATACAGGACCTTGTGCTTGGTATACAAGTTGAATTTCATCACCAGCTTAACTCTTGGACTTTCAAAGTCAAGTCCAAACTGGAGTGCAGATAAAGAGCAAGAAAAAAAATATTCAAACTAATTTTGTTTGAAGTGAAATCCAGCTATTCCAGAGAAGGTTATACTACCTATGCTTTAGAAGATACTTCAGAGGTAATTTTGTCAAATTCAAAAGTTCTGAAATCTACAATATTTATTAGTCAAAGCTTTTTAACCTGCTAAAGATTCATCGAGAATCTATAGTAACATACATAGGAATAGAAATGACTATAATTTTAGTTCCTTCTCCATGTCTTACTGTGAGATTTCTTTTTCTTCTTCTTTTTTTTTTTTTTTTTGGTTTTTAAAGACAGGGTTTCTCTGTGTAGCCCTGGCTGTCCTGGAACTCACTCTGTAGACCAGGCTAGCCTCGAACTCAGAAATCTGCCTGCTTCTGCCTCCCAAGTGCTGGGATTAAAGGCGTGTGCCACCACTGCCCAGCGCTGTGAGATTTCATATGCATAATTTCCCACTCAATTTTCTTATCTGACAAAAAACAACAGCAACAAAAAGGAGGAGATGTTGAAGAAATGAATCGGTTATTAAAAGTGCTGGCTGCTCTCCCACAGGATCCGAGCTGGACTCCAACGTAGTGGTTCACTGTGATCATAGTGGTTCATCTGTAACTCTGGAATCTCAGGGGATTCATAACCTCTTTTCATCTCCATGGGCACATGTGATGCACAGACATACAAGCAGACAAAACACCCATACTGCTTCAAACTGCACAGTTTTCTGATCAACCTGACTTGGGCAACAGGGAACCAAGAACCAACAGACACAGGATACACACATGGAAAATCTGGCGTTGGGTGGAGGGTGTGCTCTGATGGAGATTAGCCAGCCTCTAGGAAACTCAGTGTTTATTCTATACAGCTGAAGTAGACTCAGGTTACCTAACCTCACTAGTGGGTTTCTGTAGGGGAGCAGTCTCAGGCTACAGTCATCTCTTGGGAGGAAGCATTGGTTGCTACTTCTTACACAGCCTGTCAACATCTGTGCTACAGGATATTTGATTACTGTACATAGAAAACCTAATTGTTAGCAAAATATGAAAGCCTAGATACTGTGTTTGTCAGGTGCAGTTAGGTATGTTCTGAAGAGATAGATGCTCAGGTGTGGCTCTAAAAGCCTCCATAGATAAGAATGCTAAAGAATGGAAAGTTCCAGCCTATTTTAAGGCAAGTTGCTTGGGAGAGAGGTCTTGTAGTCTTTGCTCTACGAGCCCAGGTAAAGTCAGCTGGATGGCCTTGAGCTACCCCACTGTTTATGTGGTGAAATGGTCTAGCCCTTGTCTTGGACAACCTCTGCCCCCATGGCAGTGACATGGTTCAGCCTGCCAAGGGCATAAGGGAGGAGCTAGAGACTTCTTTGACATTTGAGAGCTCTCTCTTTTGGATTGGAAGAGTCTTATGGAAGGAGCTCCAGATGAGATAGGAATCCTCTCTTCGGGCTTTGTAGGGACAACAGAAAAGCAGCTGGCAGGACACAGGAAAACAATATTCAAGGAGAGAAAGCTAAGAAGCTCTCTTGGGATCTTTTAGGAGCTCAAGAGAAATGTAGACTAGCTCAGTAGATGACACAGAAAGAAAGAGATTTCTAAAGACCTAGCAGTTTACTGGCAGAATTAGTCTTGTAAATATTTTGTATATAGCTAAGAAAATAAAGTAATATCACTGAGCTAGCAGGTTTTTACTTTGTCTTCTGCCTCCTATGTCTTTATTGCTATAAATATTAGCTAAAAGGATAAATATTACTTATCTGTGCTCAGATCAGGGCCTTGCAATTCCCTTGGCTCTGAGGCACTGGAATCTGTAACATGGCTGTGTTTCTGTCAACTCTACACTTGGGACTTTGTCTACTCTCCATACCCATATGCGTAACATAAATAAAAAATTATCTTTAAAATAAGAGTAATAATTTACCTCATGGAATTGGTTTAAATGCATTAAACCAGCTAATATATAAAGATTCTTAACAAAAAAAAAATTAGTGAATGCCAGCTTAAATAACAAAGCAAAACAGCCAGGCATAGGGCTCATGGCAGTGATCCCATTCAAGGAAGCCAAGCAGGAGAATGGCTCTACGTTCCAGTCTAGCCCAGGCTACAGAGTAAGACCCTGACTCAAAAACCAAAATAAAACAAAAACCAGCTGGTAAGATTTTGTTAAGCATTTCATGGCTTTGCATTCATTAAGTGGCCTCATTTATCTACTAGGAATGTATTTCAATTGGTAGAGATCTTGCCCAGCATGAATGAAACCCTGGGTTGGATCCCAAGCAGGACATAAAACATGGCAAGGTGGCTCCAGCTGGCCAGAAATCGAAGTAACTCAAGAGACAGAGGAGGGAGGATCATAAGTTCAAGGTTATTCTTGGCTTCATAACAAGTTGGAAAACAGCTTGAGATATATAATACTATACCTTAAAGAGGGCAGGAAGGGGAGTTCCTTTGTTAAGAGTGTAAAGATTCCTAAGCTAAGGCTGGAGAGACATCTCAGTGGTTAAGAGTTAGATTCCTGTTTTGGGACACCCACAACTAAGTGCTTGTAATTGCAGCCCTAGGGGATGCGACACCTTTTTCTGGCTTCCCGGGACATACACACAAATGGCATGCAATGATAGACTCATATATATATGCATAAATAAAAAACCTTAAAACAACAAATCCAACCAACCAACCAACCAACCAACCAACCAACGATTCCTAGGCAGGGTGACAGAATCCCAAATCTGTCTGTCCATCAGCTTGAGCCCCCTGCTGCTTTCGCCCATGTGGTATGGGAAGCATCTTCTCCTTTCTGTCTACTGAATGCTTCTTTTTTAGGATTCTTTGTGACTGACTGAATATTCCAACCTACCTCTAACAGAGGAAGCACCTACTATTTCATTGATATAATTCCGAAGGGAAGAAGACAGCTCTATCCAGGGAGCAATGAATCTGTGTGAGCAAGAAAACTGAGCTCACAGTGACAAAAACATTGTTGGCAGCTTGTCTCATGTCTGGTCATGCCTGTGAACCAGGAAGCATCATGTGCTCAGCTCAGGGAGAATTTATGTCTCACAGACAAGTGTCAGAGAGGCAAGCTTGACAGAAGCCAGACAAGCTCTGCCACAAAGGAGTGCTGGGAAGCTCTGAGCTGCTATTTTACCAGGCAGCAAGATAATGACTGGGTCTGAGTACTAAGTAATCACTGAAACCATGGTGCTTTGCTTTGTCTCATGAAAGTCGTATTCAGCAGTGAAGACACACAGGCACACATGCATATATAACCCCAACAACACAGTCACCATATTGCAATTGGGGAAAATTTGGCAATTCCATGTCTGGGCACATAGCCAAGTTGAAATTAATGTATCAAAGAGATGTTTGGACTCCCATTTTCACCGAAGCATTATTCTCAATAGCCAAGAACTGGAAACAACCAAAATACCTGAAACAGCATAGGGATGAATTTTCTGGATAGGATTCTGTAACACAGGAGATAATCCGAAGAATTGACTAAAGGGATTATAGGAATTTAAGAAATAGCCACCAGTGAGTAGCCAGCCTATACTATAGGCCTAATAGACTGGGGAAAAAATCTTTGCCAACTATACATGACACAGAGAATTAATATCCAGGTTATATAAAGAACTGTAAAAATTAAATACCAAGAACCAGATTATATAATGAATGGCTAGACTAAAGACGCAAACAGTCCAACTGATACTTGAAAGTGTTCAACATCCCAAACTTCTTTGAGATTCTTTCAGGCAGGTGTAGTGGTACATGCCTTTAATCTCAGCACTCAGGAGGCAGAAGCAAGTAGACCTTTGTGAGTTCAAAGCTAGACTGGTCTACAAAGTGAGTTCCAGGACAGAAAGAGTTACAGAATGAGACTCTGTTTCAGAGATTCTGTTTCACCCCAGCCAGATGACTGCCATCAAGAAAACAAACAATAACAAATTCTGGGAGTGGAGGAAGAGGATTCATTATGGGTAGGAATGTAAATTTGTATAACCATCATTAAAGTCAAGGGTGATGTTACTCAAAAACTGAAAGCGGGTCTATCATACCATGCAGGTGTACCACACTGGGGTATATGACCAAGGGAGTCTAGGTCAACATACCACTAACAGCCAGGAAATGTCCATCAAAAGAAAAACAGATAAAGAATATGTGAAGCATATACGCGATGGAAGATGGAATTTTTTGCATTATAAAACCATGCACTTGCTGACAAATGGATGCAATTGGAAATCAGTATATTAAGTGAAACAAGCCAGACACAGAAAGACAAATACCGAATGCTTTCATCACACTTGGAACCGGGATTTTAAATTATACATATGTATACATATTATACACGCTTATGTAGTATGCATATACATGAAAAAGAGAAACAAAATGCATATAACAAATCAATGGCTTTTGAAATATGTTATAGACACAATAGAAATTGATTCAGCCTTTACAAAAGAGGAAATTCTATCGTTGCCCTCATGGATGAACATAGACAACATTACAGGTGCCTCCCCTTACAGATATTGTCACCTCAACCCTAGCCATTGAGGACCAAGCCTTCAAGCACATGAGCCTTTCAGGGACAAATTACATCCAACCACAGCAGGTTGCTTATAGTTTGAAAATGTCACAGAGCCACTTAGACCTTCGTGGACTCATCTTCACAAACATTTTCTTTCATTTCTCTTGAGTACATAACTAAAGGGAATGGCTGTGTTGTACAGTAGAATATGATTAACTGTACAAGAAAATGCCCGTTTGTGAAACTGGTTGCACTACTTTACATCTCCACCAGAATTCTGGCTCTTCCACATCCCTACCAATGTTTGGTGATGTAATTTTCATTCCATCCCTTCTTGTAAGTACATGCTACTTGCACATTCCTTTTAAAGTTTCTGGACTTTTTATCGAATAATAAGAGTTCTTTATATATGTGTATATCTGTATCTGTATGTAGATGTTTTACGATTGTCTTCTCCCAACCTACAGTGGCCTTCATTCCTTTAAGACTACTATCTTCCAGGGGCAGGAGAGATGGCTCTGTCATTAAGAGCACTGGCTGCTCTTGAGGTGATGGACCTGGGTTCAATTCCCAGCACCCACATGGCTGCTTATAATCACCTATAACTCCAGTTCTGGGGGTCTGGTGCCCCTTTCTGAACTCTGTAGACACTTGTATACACATGGCAGATATAAGCTCATGTAGGTGTCTGTGAAAGTACACACATAAATAAATATTTTTTAAAAAGAGAATATCTTTCAAAGAACAGAGGTTTTTATTTTGGTGAAGTCAATTTATTGATTTTATTATTGCATAGTTTTCCCTTTTAGTGTCCTATTTTAGGAATCTTCATCCAACAAAAAGCCCTTAAGAGTCTTTACAAATGTTTCCCTGAGACAACTTAGAAGTTCAGGTCTTTTTTTTTTCTTTTTTTTAAGGTCAGGTCTTATGTTTAGGAGTAAGATCTATTTTGAGCTACATTTAGATAACAGTATGAGGTCTCTGGCATGTTGAGGGCCCATTCTCTGATTCTCTGATTCAACAAGTTTGGATGGTGATGCTGAAACTGCAGAATCAGGGGCTGTGGTCCAAGCCTGCACTCTGAAACACTAAATAACAAAAGGTTTTCAAGCTTAGCTGTATATTAAACCTGGAAATGTGTTTAAAATCCAGATATATTGGTCTCATCCAGATGAGCAAGTATCTAGGATCCCGGTGGAGAGAGGAGACCAGCTTAAACATCAGTGTCCTAGAAGGTTTCTAAAAGTGGCTGAGAGTAAATACAGCAATGTCATGACAGGCATTTTCTGTCTGGGGAGCTCTTTAGGGCTGGTAGGGTTACAAATAGATTGAAACTGGGCCACAAGTAGAAGCCAGGGGATAGAAAACTACAGAAACAGCCCACGCAGAACTGTGGGAGCGCTTCCTTCAGGAATCCCCCAACGCAGAGGAGGAAGTCTCAAGTTCCAAGCTGTGAGATCCATTTCCCCCTCTGCATCTTCTCATTCTCCATCCCTCCCAACTTCAGCCAAGGTCCTGTTCTGTAGTTCTGTAGTTGCCTCCCTTGGCTTTCAGACTAAAGCTTCCTTTCTGGAAGTCGATTCCCTCTTTGCCTAGCTGAAATTAACTTGCACAGAAATTAATAGTCAGTTATACTTGGCTAGGGCTGGTGTTTTCTTTTTTCTTCCTAATGCCCTATTTTTACCTCCCTTTGATTCTTGTGAAAGGTCGCTTTGTAACAGTGTTTGCTCACACATCTTTAGTCCTTGCTATGTCCCTCCCTTAAGGTAACAGGAACACTGTCGTACTCAGTGTATGGTGTTAAATAGTCATCCAACAAATATTTGATGACCTAGTATACACTGGATATTTTATGTGTAAGGACACAGCAGTCAACGAAGCAAAGAGGGATCCTTCCATTAATTGGATAGCATGTGATGAGTATAAGAAAATGGGGAAAAAATTAGGCATGGTGGCTTATGCCTTTAGTCTCAGGGCTTGGGAGACAGATACAGGCAGATCTCTTGAGTTCTAGGCTATGATCTATTTAGTGAGTTCAAAGTACTAGTCAAGGATATGTCTCAAAAAAAGCAACAACAACAATAACAACAACCAAAAAAGGCTATGAGGATTACAAATAAATCATAGTATGAACGTAAATTTAGGGCTACTTAAGATTAAATGTACTAGGAAACTCTCTTTAGGGAAGAAGTGTTAAGTAAGCCAATAAGGGAACACCAAGAGTGTATTCTCCAGAGACTGCCCGCCTAAAGGGTCTGTGGCCCTTAACGAGTGGGACAGTAGAGAAGCTAAGGACAGAAAAGACTGGGGTGAGATGACATAAACTTTGCAGCAGAGAAAGAGTTTTGACTTGTGCTCCAAGTGTGGCGAGGGACCTTGTATGGTTTAGGTCTTTACGAAGCTCTCTCCGAGGCTACGTGGCAGAGGCCTGAAAGGAAACTGAAACCCGAAGCTCTAGTGGCTTGGAATGGGCGTTGGCTGCAGTTAGGGGGAACTGAACGAGAACCCGGGATTTACGCAGCTAAAAATGCTCTGCCAGGAGCTGACAGTCCCCAGAGTCTCAGCCCAGCGTTCCGCGGGAGGGACCGGAAGAGGAAGTCGGAGCTGCACCCTAGAGGTCCGGGTGCCGCCAGCGCAGTCTGCGCCTAGCTGCCCGCCCGTGGGATGGGGCTGCTGTATTCGCTGCACTCTCTGGCTGCTGCCCTGCTCTGGAGCTGCCTGCTCAGACTGGTGAGAGCCGTACTCCCCTCCCCTCCGCTTTTCCCTCCCCTTCCTCCCTCTTCCTCCCCCTCCCCCTCCATCCCTTCCTCTCCCTCTTCCCCCCTCCCGATTTCCCTCATCCCTCCTCCTTCTCCTCCTCCCCCTTCCTTTCCTTCCAACCCAGCTTCCCATTCTCCCTCTGCCCGGGCCCTGTTAACTGCGTTCATCCTTGAGTCCCGGCATTCCTCACCTGCCCCCCAGCCCCCGTAATCCTGCGAAATGCCCAACCCCTGGAAGAAACCTGCGGGGCGGGGGTAGGAGTGGGCGGTGTGGGTGGGGAGCTTCCTCCTTCTTGGTCCTGGAGTCTCTATAATTTTTCACCGTGTTGACATGTTTTCTTTTTAATTCAAAGAATTCACTTTTGTGCGTATCTGTGTAGCCCTTCTTACTGCGGGTGGAGGGGCAGGTGTGGGCAGGGTTCCAGGTGTTAGCGTTCTGGCCTGCTCTTTAGTTAACTGCGCTCCATACATTTCTCTCTGTAGCCATATGAATATCTCTATACATTCCTTCCACTCCCATATAGTGCCTTCTATGGAAGGTACACGAGATTATACTGTGGGGATTTGTTTTATGCTTTTGTTTTCTTATAGGTATATTTTTAAATACCTTTAAAGGGGGGAAATGAGAGGTTTGAATAGATTGAAGTCTAAAAGGGTCGAAGTCTGGTTAAGAAAAATAACAAATATGTGCATACATACCCATGTTTACTGAAATAATGTTTTAAAATTCGGCATCAGGTAATTTGAGCTCCAATGTGTGACCAAGAAGCCAGCTTTCAGTGTTTTAGATTTTGTTTCTATTCACTTTCTTTTCTGGGGTTTGATGTTGGGAACTTTTTGCCGTGTTGTTTGCACACTGTTGTGTAAGCAGTGTATTCAGTTATTACTTAGAAACCATCACTTCTCTGAAAGACTGTACTTTGTTACTCTGGGCTTTAAAAGCTCACCGAGAAAGTCTAAGCCCCAAATAGGTTTTTGAAAAAGGTAGCCTTTGGTGTTCTAGGAACCTTGCTGGATAGCTTTGGAGAGAACTCATACAAATGTATTTTGAGGAGAGAATAACAACTCAGTAGCATTACTTTGTATCTTTAAAGTATGAACTGAGTAACCAGACAAGTACCATTTAGGTGCAAAGGAAACAGAGGGCATGTAAATGTCAGGAACCTATAACTTACCTGTCAAGCTTGACACTCATCTCAGTGAACTTCTTAAGATGGTGAATACAAAATTATGTTTACATACTGATACCATAGTTCCACTAATCCTTTCTTAAGATAAATCAATATTTAGCACAATAATACATCTACTCTTGATAAACCCACATTTTTGGGCAGTGGTGGCACATATGTTTAATTCCAGTACACAGGAAGCTGAGGCCTGTGGATCTCTGTAAGTTCCAGGCCAGTCTGGTTTACAGAGAGTTCTAGGACAGCCTTCAGAGAGAAATCTTGTCTCAAGAAAACAAAGCAAAACAAGCAAACAAAGTGTTAAATCCACACTGTGGTTATTAAAGAGCTGGGAAGATCTAATGGATGGCATGGATACATGGGTAATGATGGTTACATATTTATCATGCTATTTTTGTTGTTGTTTTATTGTTTTTTTTTTTCAGATAATTCTTTTCTCTGTAGCCCTGGCTGTTCTAGAACTCACTCTGTAGACCAAACTGACTTCAGACACACAGAAATCTCCCTGCCTCTGCCTCCTGAGTGCTGAGATAAAAGGCTTGTGCCACCACTGACCAGTTTAGCAAGCTATTTTTAGGTACTGACCCTGTGAAGTACTTGGCCTCCCTCCCACCCCCCAAACAGGGTCTGAAACAGGCTGACCTTGAGCTCCCCAAGAATGACAGTGCACTTCTGATTGTCTTTAGTGTGAGGATTGTAGACATGGGCCACCATGCTCAAGTGGCTTCCTGAATGTAGACAAGTGCTCAACTGAGCTAAATCCCTAGCCTGCTGAGGAATAAGGGTTTTGTTGTTGTTTGTTTTTGTTTTTTGTTTTAAGGTTGGGAAGTTGGTAATAGGTTTCTTTGGCTGCAACTTTAAACATGTCCCTTTTCTGAACAAATTATAAGATTTCCAAGTGTTTTTATAGTGGCTTTGCTCTTGGTTCTTATCATAAATCATAACTAAAAGCATCCATTAATATCTGTGTGAGATAGTCTGAACACTGTGCTACCCAGACATTGCCTCTTTCAGGTTACTCCTTTAAACTCAGTTTCCCACGGGGTCAAAGTTTGGACAAAAATGAAGACAAGTTCTTTACCAGAATGTACATCGTGGTGCATTTAGCCTAATTCTAGATAGAGTCATCATTCCATCTGTAAAATCATGAGCCTGCCTTTTTGCTGTCTGCATTGAGGGCAGCATTCCCCTATTCTGTTCTCTCCCCAGAAAGGCCTTAATAGGCTCTTTTTATAGCATGGTAGGCTTTCTCTAGACTGGTCCTCTAAACCTCCAAACTTCTCCTACAAACTAATGCCAAAGGCTTATGAGCCATATCATCAGCTATAGTCTGTCATAAGCAACAACCTGCCATTGTGGTACCATTTTTCTCAGCCTTCTGTTAGTTGTGGCTGCTTGTGTTTCCACCTGCTGACCCATTTCCCGGGACCTCATGTTCTTCCTTGTGGATTTAGAGATAGGTTTGTTCACAGAGAGGATGGGGAGAACACCTAGTGAAGGAGGGAGCTGTGTTCTGAAGGACTGGGGATGTCTGAATGTCTCCCACATCTCACCTTTGTGTATCTTTCTCATCACTTTTTACTGTTTCTCTATCTTTCCTTTCTAGGCAGTGGGAAGGAACACAAGAGAAAGTGTTTTAGCTCTTTTCTAAAAGTTATTTTCATTATCTTACCTATTTATTGGGTGGGTATGCATTTGTGTTGTGATCTGAGGACAGCTTGTGGGGATCATTTCTCCTCCTCCCAACATGGGTCCTGAGATCAAACTCAGATGGTCAGCCTTGGTGACGAGTGCTGTTATCAACTGAGCTATCTTGCCAGCTCTTCTAGCTTTCCTTTATTTTATTTACTTATTTATGATTATTTAGAGACAGGATCTCTCTGTGTAACACTGGCTGTCTAGCACTCACAAAGATTCACTTGCCTCTTCCCCAACAGCTGGGATTAAAGACATGTAGACCATTCTTGGCAATTTTTTGTTATTTTGTTTTGAGACAGGGTGTCTTTGTGTAGCCCTGGCTGTCCTGGAATTCGATCTGTAGACCAGGCTGGCCTTAAACTCATAAAGATCAGCCTGCCTCAGCCTCCCAAGTGCTGACATCAAAGGCTAGCACCACTCCCCACCCCTGACTGGCAGGCAATTTTTATCTTAAACTCTGCTTTGGTGTATTTGGGTAGGCAGTTGAAGGCTCTTGAAGATTTGAGAGAAAATGCTTTTAAATTCCAGGTGGTTATCTTATACAGATAACACTTAGAAGTAATCCCATATCTCTTTAATCCTAGTTAAAAGAACTAGTCAAGAATTGATAGTGAGACAAATAGAGAGGTTTTTGAGTACCTCTTTCTGCATGAATGTGCACAGTGAAGTCATAACTCATAAAAGAGGAGGAAAGTGTCAAACTGAGAGGGCAGGCAGGCATTGTTACATCACAGCAAGAATCCTCTCAGGGATGTGGCTCTTAAAACTGGGGCCATGGTTAATCTTGTAGGAAAGGGATCAACTCTGTATATAAATAGTTTTATTAAAATCTTCAGTTGCCTACAAGCCTAATTATGACTGCCACCATGAAAGTTGTTTGTATCTTAGACAGCTGCTCAGGAAGCCATCCTACATGCGTCTGCAAATGGCATATCTTCACTGTCCAAGGACTACTGCATGTATTATAACAACAACTGGACACAGCTTCCACGTTCCCTAGAAAATGCAGTAAGTAAATAACATCATAATTATCAATAATAGTAAAAATGTTGAATATGAGTAATTATTTTAGGATATAGATCAGTTATGATATTTGGTGATTAATAAATACTTCATTGACTTTGGTCAAGTCTTCTTCTCCGTAAAAGAAATGAAAGAAATGACTTAGGGAAATTTTTGTTTGTTTTAGTGAGACAAGGTCTCACTAAATAGACTTGACTAGTCTGGAATTCACTATGTCAACCAGGCCGTCCTTTAAGTCTTAGAGATCTGCTTGTCTCTGCTTCTAGAGTGCTAGCGTTAAAGGCATGTGCTACTGTATTGGGCTTGGTTGAGGGAAGTTTTTATTTATTTTTATTTTATGTGCGTAGGTGTTTTATCTGAATGTATGTCTCTATATCACACGCATTCCTGGTGCCTGCAGAGGCCACAGAGGATGTTCTATGCCTGGAGTTTCAGATAGTTGGGAGCTGACATGTGGGAGCTGAGAACTGAACCTGGGTTCTCTAGAAGAGCAACCAGTATTCTAAACTGCTGAGTCATTGTTCCAGTCCCAGATTGAGGGAATTTTAAAATTTTTACCTCTAATCCTTGTTGTTTGTCATAAAGTTGTTTTTGTTAGTTAACTCAGGCATAAGTACATGCTATACCCCTGAAAACATTGTACCAAAGCAGTGTTGGGGTCTCATCTCTGAATACTATTGGGAAAATGAGGTATTTATCTCATCAAAAACATTTCTTGTTTTCAGACTTCTTTTAGCTTGATGAATCTGACTGGCACACCACTGTGCCACTTTTCTGATATTCCTCCTGATGGCATAAAGAATAAGTCAGTGGTGGTACACTGGGGACCCTGCCATTTTCTTGAAAAAGCCAAAATTGCACAGAAAGGCGGTGCTGCAGCATTGCTGATTGCCAACAACAGTGTCCTAGTAAGTCCTAAAACAGAGTGACTGCTATTGTGCCTATAACATCAAGTCTCCCAGGAATTGAGTTAACTCTTCTGTGTATTCTAGAAGCTGAAGTTTTAATAACATTGTAGATTATTTTTTATTAATATATATTCTAGATTTAGTATTAAAACTTATTTATTTATTTATTTATTTATTTATTTATTTATTTTTTGGTTTTTCCAGACAGGGTTTCTCTGTGTAGCCCTGGCTGTCCTGGAACTCACTCTGTAGACCAGGCTGGCCTCGAACTCAGAAATCCACCTGGCTCTGCCTCCCAAGTGCTGGGATCAAAGGCGTGTGACACCACTGCCCGGCTTATTAAAACATTCTAATTGGAAAGTTTTATAGTTTTTGTTGTATTTCTAGAGTTGAGATGACTTGGTTGAAAACAAATATGTATATAATATATGTTTATATAGTGTCTATACAGTAGAATGCATATATAGTATATATCAGTTGAAGTTCATGTTAAAGTATGGAGCTTTGTTTTTATAGTTTGACATAATATTTGCACTTAGTGTAGTAGTATGTATGTTTTTATTCTGTAAATAATCACGTTTCATATTTTTTCTTTTAGATTCCTTCCTCAAGAAACAAATCTGCATTTCAAAATGTGACTATACTAATTGCAGTTATAACCCAAAAAGACTTTAAAGATATGAAAGAAGTAAGTTAATCATTGCATATTAGATGTTTACAAAGTTACGGTTGTTAACATTTAATCATCATGCTTTGTTTGCTTGCCTGTTTGTCTGTTTTAAGACTGGGTTTCTCTGGGTAGCTCTGACTGACCAGGAACTTGCTCTGTAGACCAGGCTAGCCTTGAACTCAGAGACCCACCTGCCTCTGCCCCCCCAAGTGCTGGGATTAAAGGTGTGCACCACCACCAGGCTCCAATTACTATACTTAATTTTATTATTCATTCTCCATTTGCTAACAAGAAACTTGAAGAGCTGAGTAAGGCTTCAGTTGTCCTGTCTTCTTAGCTGTGCGATGGAGTGTCCACCCTAGCATGAAATGTAGATGCTGCTGCTGTACTCTCGTCGAGGAGATTCATTCCTGTGTTTAACTGTCACTTTGCCCTTCAGACTCTTGGAGATGATATTACCGTGAAAATGTATTCTCCATCCTGGCCTAACTTTGATTATACTCTGGTGGTTATTTTTGTAATTGCTGTGTTCACAGTGGCATTAGGAGGATACTGGAGTGGACTTATTGAATTGTAAGTTTAATTAAACTTTTTATGGCTTCCTGATAAATGGTTTTAAATAATGTTTCATGATAATCCTAATAACAAGATTATTTAATTTTTTTATGGCCTCAGCATATAGTGAGTGATTGCCATTAAGACCAGATTGTGGGATTGTCTTTTTTGTTTTTTAATAGAAAAGTTGTAGACACCTGAATTGTTGATAAGGAAACAGTTATGTCACATCAAATGCTCATGGAGGCTACTGAGATGTCTCAGTGGATAAAGTGTTCATCGAACAAGTGTGGGGATCTGAGTTCAAAACCCTAGAGCCCATGTAGAGCTGGACACAGTTGTGTATGTTTGGCATCCAAGTGCTCCTGCAGCACTGTGAGAGTCAGAGATAGGAGTCTGTGGAAGCTGATGGGCAGATGGACTTGCCTACAATAGGGTCTACAGTAGAAGACAAGGATTAAGGGTGACTCCTGAGGCTGTCTTTCAATATCTGTACATGTATTCTGGCAGGTACACACACACACACACACACACACACACACACACACACACGGAGTACAATTTCATAGCAGGAACTGGGAATGTAGCTCAGTGATAGAGCTTTCACCTAGTGTTTTGCACAAATTTTGTCTTGTTTGAACCGCTGCACTCCCAAAAGAATACAATTAATGGTAGTATTTAATGTATACCTGGTAATTGGTTCTCTTTCTTGAAATTGTTTATGAATGCTACATGTGATTCATGTCTGTAATGACAGTACTTAAGAGGTGGCGGTCTTCCTTCACTACATAGTGAGGTGTAGGCCACCCTGGGCTGCTTATGACCCTACCCGATGCAGCCCTCTTCCCCCAGTGCTTTATGTAGTGTACACACCTATAATCCCACTACTCAGGAGGACCATGAGTTTGAAAGTGCCCTGGGTTACATATTAAATTTAGGTCCTACTTCTGCTACATCATAAGGCTGTGTCTCAGAAGGGGGGGTGCCTTGTGCTTCTTAATACATGGAATATGAATATGTGAGTTATTATGACTTACATGTGTACTACTGTACATTTTTAAAATTTATTTTCAATGACAGATACCAGTGGTTGGCATCTTTTCCCACTTCGGTACCACATTAGTAACCCTTGTGTTAAAGCCCTGACATCCTAATCTAGAGTTCTAGTGAAGGCGTTAGTGTCTCAATGAGAAAGTAGTGTGTTCCTTAACAGTTACAAAGGTGCAAATGTTTAGACATAAAGTTTTATTTCGCCAAAATCTTCAGTGAACTAGATTTAATTTAATGATCTAGGCCAGAAAAATGCATGATAGGAAGTCTAACTGTATATAGATGGATAATGTTGTTTGTAAGTTTATATCTTAAAACTTAACTATGTCAACATAAATAGGTCTCCCAACTTGGTTGTATGAACATCCACAAACATTAATTTGTTAATATGATAAATGTCATCTCTCCTAACAGTTTTGTTTTCACACACACACAAAAAAATCTTATTTCAAAGTTGTGTAATGGCAGATTATCTCTGGAGAGTAGGAATATAGGATGTTTTAGTTTCTAGATTAAATATCTCTTTCTGTTCCTTATTTTTTACTTTGTGATTAACTTTCAACTGGTGTTAGAAAGGGATTTTTAAAAAAATAACTGTACTTGGTAAAAGCTTGCTGATGTTTTCCTGTGTGTGTTTATACAGGGAAAACATGAAGTCAGTGGAAGATGCAGAAGATAGAGAGACAAGAAAAAAGAAGGAAGATTACTTAACATTCAGTCCTCTCACGGTTGTTGTGTTTGTGGTCATCTGCTGTGTAATGATTGTCTTACTATATTTCTTCTACAAGTGGCTTGGTAAGAAACTGGATTTTATGTGTGCTGCTTTGAATATATACCCATATATAAATTCTCAAGAGGCTGAGGCCAGCCTGGATAAATAGTAATCTCTAGGCCATCCTAGGCCACAGAACTATGGAGTAAGAACCTATCTCAAAAAACTAAACTTTTGGGACTGGAGAGATGGTTCAGCTGTTAAGAGCATGCACTGCTCTTGTGAAGAACCCCAGTTTGGTTTCTAGCACTGTGCTAGGTAGCTCATAAGCACCTATAACTCCAGCTCCAGCAAGATCCAATGCCTCTGGTTTCTCAGGTACTTATATACATGTACATACCCACCTATATACACATAATCAAATAAAAAAGACATTTATTTTACCCTAAAGCATATTTCAATTTTTAGTGAGAATTACAAATGAATTTTTTTTTCCAAGATAGGGTTTCTCAGTGTAGCCCTGGTTATCCTGAAACTTGCTCTGTAGACCAGGCTAGCCTTGAACTCAGATTTTGACCTGTCTGTGCCTCCCAAATGCTGGAACTAAAGGTGTGCATCACTGTTCCCAACTAACAAGTGGAATTTTTGATGTGGAAAGAAAATCATTCAACCTCATAATTATCCTAGAACATAGTATTAAATTATGATTGGCCAATGTTTTGTGTGGTATTGCGAGATTTTGTTTACCTTAAACGAGTCTTCATGACTTAGATGGCCGCTATCTTCTAGTATATTATAACTTGACGGAATTGTACTGACTTGCTAAGGCTTTTCCTTGCCTTTTTGTTTGTTTAGAAACAGGCTTTCTCTGTGTAGCCTTGGCTGTTCTGGAAGTTTCCTTGCCATTTTGTGATTAAGATATACTTAAAGTAACTGATGTTGACCTTGAGAGTGCTTTCTGGTAAACTCTTTACATTTAAGACAAAACTAGCTGGAATTAAGTTATGATAAAGTTATTCCTTATGTGGAATCCTTTCCAAAGTGGTAGCACACTGTTGGACAAGGCACTAAAGCTCCAGAATGGCCTCAGGAAATATAATCTCTACCAGGCTGTTACAAATTGGGTTAGGCAATTTTGCAGAGGATAGACCAAAAATCCAGTTGACAGGACATGGAGTGTCTATCCACTGTCCTCTTCCTACACATAGCCAGTGATCACAGGGACTCATGCAGTGTCCATGATACATATATTAGCTTATCTGGTCCTTACAGCAACCCAGTATTCGTCTCATGAACTTGATCTGTTAGATATGAACACTGGGAGATTTAGAGTGGCTTATCTAGCTTCACCCAAACCCGAACCACCCCAGATTTACTGTGTTTAGATCAGCCTCTGTTTCTCACCCCCATCCCTGAGTACACATCTGAAGTTCAAATATGCCTTGAAAATGGAGGTATAGCTTGTATTTCTATCACAATATTTTCTAGAAAGTTCATAAAAGGAATATTGTAAAGTGTAATAACCCCTCCTTTATAACATCACAGTAGTAAAATGTCTTTAAATAATTTTCAAATAAATCTGGATAGCATATAATGCCCATCAAATTTTACTACCTTGATATCTCATTTCAACAAAGAAGTTTCTTTGAATGGATTTGAGTGTTTGTGCTTTTTTCTTTTTTTTCCCGTTGAGCCAACATTATCCTGTGTAGCTCTGGCTAGACTGGTAACTTTCTGTACAACCAAATCTAGTCTTGAGCTGGTGGCTACCATGCCTGGCCGGATTTGGTTTGAACATAGGTCAAATTGTTATAGATAAATTCTCCATGGGAAAGCATGGATAAGATGGTTGGTTGATACCCAGGAAAGATATTTGTTTTCATCTCTAAATTACATTTCTAAAGAATCTTATTAATAGTTTATTAATCCAAAGCCAGGCCCAGTGGCACATGCAGAGACAGGCAGATCTCTACAAATTCAAGCCTGATCTACACAGCAAGTTCTAGGCCAGCCTAGGCTACCAAAAAAATTTTTTTTAATCACTCAGAGACTATAAGTCAGTTGGTAGAGTACTTACCTAATATATACAAAGTCCTGGTTCGATCTCAGGTGTCAAGGTGACCAGATGTGGTGATGCACATCTGTAGTGCCAGACTCTGGAGGCTGAGAAAGAAGGACAGAAGGTCAAGGTTTTCAAGGTTATTCTTGTCTGTACAGCAAGTTCAAAGCCAGTTTGAACTACATGAGGCACAAAAAGAGGACTAGGAGGTGTAGCCTAGTTGATGAAGTGCTTACTGTACAAGGGAGACTAGAGTTCAGTCCTAGGACCCATGCTGAGTGCCCCACCCACCCCTGCCTCCAGTCTTTTCATTCTAGCACTGGGTAGAAGCAGGTTGATCCCTGGAGCTTGCTAGCCAGTCAGGGTGGTCTGCTTGGCAAACTTCCAGGCCAGTGACTCATTCTGTTTCAAACAATTAAAACAAAAGAAAATCAAGACATCTGAGGAATAATACCATGTTTGTCTTCTAGTCTCTACACATACCTACCTACATGTGTACACCTACATACACACAAACATGCACATATGCAAAGGTTCATCAGTCCTTCTGTTCTTACAGTTAAGTATTTATAAATATTTACAATGAACACGTCACTTTGAATTATTGAATAATAAAAAAATATAGAACTATCTTCAGCCACATAAAGCAACCCTGGTAGTGTTTAATGCAAATAAAACCACAAGTACTGCATCCTGTTTTAAAACTCTAGGTATACATATTTGCATCTTAGCAACTACTTCAGATAATGATATAGTTACTAGTTGAAAATATGATCTTGCCAGGCGGTGGTGGCGCACGCCTTTAATCCCAGCACTTGGGAGGCAGAGGCAGGCGGGTTTCTGAGTTCGAGAGTTCAAGGCTAGCCTGGTCTACAGAGTGAGTTCCAGGACAGCCAGGGCTACACAGAGAAACCCTGTCTCGAAAAAAAAAACAAAGCAAAACAAAACAAAAATATATATATATATATATGATCTAATGAAGAGAGCTAAAGAATCAACCTCTGTCTTGTTCTTTTCTAGTTTATGCTATGATAGCAATTTTCTGCATAGCGTCATCAATGAGCCTGTACAACTGTCTTGCTGCATTGATTCACAGGATGCCATGTGGACAGTGCACGTATGTATCTATTAGTGTATGATGTAATTAGTATTTCAACTTAATACAGGAAAAGTGAGGTGTTGCTTTAACCCTGTATATTCAGTATGCCTTGTATTTATGTCTGCTTGAGTTTAAAGTCAAGAATGTGTTTGAGATTTTTTGTTCGTTTGTTTGTTCTGTTTTGTGAGACAGGGTTTCTCAGTAGCCTGGTTGCCCTAGAACTATCTTTGTAGACCAGTCTGGTCTCGAACTCACAGAGATCTGTCTGCCTGCCTCTGCCTCCTAAGTGCTGGGACAAGGTGTGCATTACCTTAGTGCTAGGACTAAAGGTGTGTGCCACTATGCCTGGCTGTGTTTGGGATCTTTACATTGAATTCCTGAGACATTTCAAGTGTTCAATAGCCATATGTAGCTAGCGGCCATCAATCCTGGAAAGCACTGGAAACATTTCCATTACCACAAAGGATTTTGTTGAACTGATTATTATGCCTCGTTAATGTAAAACCATGACATCAAGATTAATATTTCAGTCACTTCTTGTTAATGGTTGGAACTTTTTTGCATCAAGTGAACATTATTTTTATCTGCAGCATAAATTAACTATTTTATTTATTTTTAGGATTTTGTGTTGTGGCAAAAACATTAAAGTGAGCCTGATTTTTCTTTCTGGACTGTGCGTCTCAGTTGCTGTTGTGTGGGCTGTGTTTCGAAACGAGGATAGGTATGATAACTCTAGTTCACTTTACATTTAAGGATGCGTAGTGTTGTATCTTTTCCTGAATCATATTGATTGTGATTATTGTGGATTTTTTGTTTTTATTCAAGAGCATATCTTAAAACAAGGTTATTTGTTTTTTAATGAATAAGTTATTTAACAGGATCTCCCCATTGCTAGCCTGTAACTCTAGCTTTAAATTTTCAGTGACTCTATCTCCTGTAGGCCAACAAACCCAGCAGATGAACACATCTTAGGCTAAGGAGTTGAGCTCATGCAGGGAAGGAAATCGTGTTATACCTTAAGCACCTAGACTTAAAATATGCTCAGTTATGGGATGTTGCAGTGTAGTGTCTTATAACCTCAACAAATGGTGTCTGCACCGATTTCCAGAATGTTTTGTTTTGTTTTTGTTTTTGTTTTGTTTTGTTTTTCGAGACAGGGTTTCTCTGTGTAGTCCTGGCTGTCATGGAACTCACTCTGTAGATCAGGCTGGCCTCGAACTCAGAAATCCACCTGCCTCTGCCTCCCAAGTGCTGAGATTAAAAGCGTGTGCTACCACTGCCCGGCTTAGAAATCTTTTTATAATTGCCAAAGTTATTGAGTCTCTCATTGGTTGCTAGTTATACATATTAGTTTCTAATAAGTAAATTGTGTAGCTTTCACTTTGTGTTCAACCTGACTAGATATGAACACGAGGATTTTATTGGCAGCTGCCTTTGTAGAAGGAGACACGTAAAGCTGCAAAGATTAAGGTGAATGTGTACTTGTATCTGACATTCTTCTGAGGAAGCCTTGGCAGTCATTATTCTCCCATCACAGTAACTAGCTGAGGAGACAGTTCATAGCCATAACCGTAATGGTGTAACCATAGTGACCTGTTTATTTAACTTTTATCTGAAGAGAGTGGAATGAAATAATAGGTTGATCTCTCTCTCTTTCTCTCTTTTCATTTTAGGTGGGCTTGGATTTTACAGGATATCTTAGGAATTGCTTTCTGTCTCAACTTAATTAAAACAATGAAGTTACCCAATTTCATGGTAAAATGTTATTTTATAGAGCTTAATAATAATTTTTTTCTTTTTAAAACAATATGATTGACATATAATTTGCATATAGTAAGACAAGCTCATTTTAATTACTCTTGAAATGTCCCAAATGTATATGTGGCTTTTGTAACTTCCATCCACTTGAGCTACAGACCATTTCCCAGGCTTCAGAAAGCTGTTCTGCCTGTTTATGCTCACTTCTAACCCAGGCCAGGCCAGCTGCCGAGTGTTTCTATCTGTCATGCTCATGCCATAAAACCTTGTGAGACTAAATATCGGGGAAGAACATTCTTTAATTCAGCAATGAACCTAAGCAAATGGGATACAGGAAGTAAAGATTTTTTAAATGACATATGAAATAAAATTATACATAGTGATAACCATGAAACATCTTTTAAAATAGTGTTCAAATGTGTATCTCCATGCTTGCTTGTATTTGCAAAGTAATTTAATGTGTTAGTTTAGATGCGGGAAGTTTGACCTTTTAAATTCCTTTTTTTCTCTGACAGTCGTGTGTGATACTGCTAGGCCTTCTCCTCATCTATGACGTGTTCTTTGTCTTCATAACACCCTTCATCACAAAGGTATGACCATTTTAAGCTCATGAGGAAGCCTTCAAAACAATGAAACCTTTTAAAAATCTTGTTTGTTTGCTTTGAGACAGGGTCTACTCAGCATAGCCTTGTCAGGTAGAGAACTCTCTATGTGTAGGAGGCTGGCCTTGGACTCACAGAGACCTGCCTGTCTCTAGATTAAAGCCGTGTGTCCCCACTCACTGAACTACCACATGCAGCTCCTTAAATATTTTCTTAAGTATTTATTTTTATTTCATGTGTATAAGTGAGTACCTGCGTGTGTGTGTGTGTGTGTGTGTGTGTGTGTGTGTGTGTGTGCGCGCGCGCACCTCATGGATGCCTGGTGCTCACAGAGGCCTGCAGAGGGCATTCTTTCCCCTGACACTGTTGTTCCAGACCTTCAGATGCCACCCGTTGTGGGTATTGGAATCCAGGTTCTCTGCCAAAGCAGTGGGTACTCTTAATGCTGAGCCATCTTGCTAGCCTCAAGAAGGGAACCTTAATTCTCTTCATAGTGTTGGTTTTGCAGATTTTTATTCCCTGAAGGAAATTGCCTTTGAAATTGGTCTTTCAGTAGAGGGTATTTTAATAACCAAGCTTTCAGTTGCTCATTGGAGAAAATGAGGAACTTCTGATTAGTATAAAGGAAGAATGTGTATAATTTTTCTTTCCTTTTAAAAGTAAGACTTTCTTACAATCAGTGTTTAATGTGGACACTTTAGAGAGGGAGGGAAAGAAGGAAGAAATGTGTCATTGATACCTTCATTTCGGAGAACTAGTCTGAGAATAACAAAGACCAGCATGCCAGCTCTGCAGGCCTGGAGTGTACTGCATACCCTGGCAGCCCCTTCTGTGCTTTAGGTCCCAGTCTACTGCAAGAAGCAATGCCAGCTTTTGATGTCATTAGAGTTTCTTTGGCTGAAGATCTCAACTTGATCTTTCTATTATTATTATTGTTATTATTATTATTATTGTTTTTTTGAAATAAGTTTTCTCTGTGCTGTTTAGGCTGTCCTGGAACTCAATCTGTAGACCAGGCTGGCCTTCAACTCATAGAGATCTACCTGTCTCTGCCTCCCGAGTGCTGGGATTAAAGGGGTGTGCCACCACTGCTAGGCCCAACTTGATCTTTCTATACCAACAAGATCTGTGTCCAGGCTGCTCATTGAGGCCAGGGTGAGGCTGACCTCAGTAACAGTTCAATCCAGGGTTTCCCATTCTCACTTTCTGCCCATTCTGTCCTCTGGTTCTGTGGCCAGAAGCTCCTGCGGCGTATATTCCCTGTTTTCCACCATTTTACCATTCCTCCTTAACACAGTGAGGGAAGTACCAGGCGAGCAGGCGAGCGAGCCAGTTGTCATCCGTTATTTGTTCAGCTTCCTGTCTTGGCCTTTCTCATATCAGGAGCATATTATTAATTATCATCTAGTTCTCCTATTTTCTCTACCATTTTATTTTGTACCTTGCCTTATAACTTTATATTGCCCCTTTATTCTTTGTGTCTCTTAACTATTTCATGTTTGATGATAACAATTTTTCTTAGCATTGGATTTTGTTATTGTTAGTGGTGTACTCAGGGTAGAACCTGGGACCTGTGTATTTTAGCCAAGTACTCTACCACAAAGCCACATCCTTAGCCTCCTCCACTGGGCCTTTATCCTTTCTTTAAACAATATATCATCTATTAAAACACTGTAAAAACCTACACTTCTGACATTTACTGCCAGCCATAAAGACAGACATATACCCTGTAGAGGAGCTAAGATTGCAAGTAGGAAATAAAGATTTGAAACTACCCGAAAGTATTCATACTCAGACTGTTTGACAAGCACTTGCCCATGCCTTAAGGTGAGCTCTTTCAGTCAGTGCCATCACTGAGCAGCAATGCTACAAAAAGACAAAGAGAAAAGCATTAAGTCAGCAAGTGTGAGTTGTAACTGAAACTGGGCATTTTTAAAAAGCATATTTTCAAGCAGGCAAGACAGAATATGCCTATAATTGTAGCATTTAGGGTACAGAGGCAGGAGGATTGCCACAGTTTTTAGCCAGCCTAGATTACAAATCAAGTTCCAGGCCAACCAGGGCTACATAGTGAGATCCTGAGGCAAAAACAAAGCTGTCCAAGCTAGTACAAAACAAAACAGTTCTGAGGAATACTCCATCAGAGTTAGTTAATAAAAGGGAAACACTGTTGATCTTGAACAAGCCTCTAATCTCAAGGCTTGGAAGGCAGAGTTCAGGGCAAGTTAGAAAAACTCTGTTTCAAAAAACAAAACTAAACTAAATCAAAACTGAAACCATTGTCTTTACAAATCAGGTAGTCCTCAGAGTGCACTGGAAGTGCAGCAGTAAATGATAGTCAGGTTTTTGAAGTACTTTTTTTTTTTTCATCTTAAACCTGGTATCAGTTTAATGTCCGATGAAGTCTTAAAGGTACAGGCCTTTTAAAGGATAAAGGCCTTTGAACCTTATTTCTTGTGTGATTAGTTTGTTCTTTCTTTCTTTCTTTCTTTCTTTCTTTCTTTCTCTCTTTCTCTCTTTCTCTCTTTCTCTCTTTCTCTCTTTCTCTCTTTCTCTCTTTCTCTCTTTCTCTCTTTCTTATCTTAGGCCTGTGATTTGTAGCAAATCTGTTGTAGTAGAAGTAGCTGGAGGTGCCTTTTGGCACTCATTGCTATAAATGCTCATTTAATACCTTCTCAGTTTGACCCCGTTGTTTTCCTTATGGCTATATGCTTTATTCTTTTTTTTTTTTTTCGATTTTTTTGGTTTTTTGAGACAGGGTTTCTCTGTGTAGCCCTGGCTGTCCTGGAACTCAGTCTGTAGACCAGGCTGGCCTCAAACTCAGAAATCCGCCTGCCTCTGCCTCACAAGTGGTGGGATTAAAGATGTGCGCCACCACTGACCGTCCAAAGATTTATTTATTTTTTTTTTAATTTGAGTACACTGTAGCTATCTTCAGACACACCAGAAGAGGGCGTTGGATCCCATTACAGATGGTTATGAGCTACCATGTGGTTGCTGGGAATTGAACTCAGGACCTTTAGAAGAGCAGTCGGTGCTCTTAACCACTGAGCCATTTCTCCAGCCCTATATGCTTTATTCTTATTAGGTAACTAGAAATGTATGTCAGATGCTGCTCATTTCTGGTTTTAATGATTTTCGAAATCCAATTTGTACGTCTTCTCCCTGGTCTGCTGATGCATTTTTTTTTCTATGAAACATAAAAGCAGACGCCTCACAGAGAGTGTGGTGGTGCACACCTGTAGCCCAGCACTTGGTTGCAGAGGTAGGCAGATCAGTAGTTCAGGGTCACCCTTGGCTAGATGAAAACAACAGAAAGGAGGACATTTTGTGTAGTTTTAGCTTCAAAGTTTCACCTCAGACAGACAGGGATACAGGAGAAAACTTGTTCTTGAGCACCTTGTCTAGTCCACAGATAAGACTTCAGCAGACACAGGGAGGGAACTACCACTCAGGAGAATGCTGATTGGAACAAAGGAAGGAGACAGAGTTGACCCTGAGTGAGAATCCAGCTGAGGAAGGTTGTCATATTCTATGAGGTTGGGTCTTTTCAAATTTGGCTTTGTAGTTGTGTTGTGGGAAATGCCAGAAGGTCAAAAGCATTTTTATTCAATAAGGTTACTTATATTTGGTAGAGAGCTAAATTTAAAAGATTTTAATATCTTCTTTTTTTCTGATCTGATGGTTTAAGAACCATAATATACGTAGTAAAAAAAGAATTAAAATACTGAAAGTTCATAACCTATTAACATATTGGATGTCAGTATAAGCCAGATCTCCAGGTATACTTGAATGATCTGTGTATATGCCGACCTGATAATTACTGAGCTCCAGTAAAGTGGAGTGAGTGGTGTGCTAGCTGGATTTTGTTTCATATTCAATATCTGCTGTTTGTAGAGTCCAAGGAAGAAGCAGTTGATAGCCCAGGTTCAGTTGGCAGTAGGCTATGTGTCGTGGGCTGTTAGTCATCCTTGAACTGAGGCAGGTTCTTCTCTTTTGATGACTGACTGACATCTCTTCTTCCCTTTAGAATGGTGAGAGCATCATGGTGGAACTGGCTGCTGGGCCTTTCGAGAATGCTGAAAAGGTGGGGATGGTGTGAACGGCAGTGTTCACCCAGCTACTGCCTGCCTCTCTGTTTCCTACTGTAGCTCATTCATTGGTCATGGGTGCATGCTAAGGTGTTATCAAACTTCTTTCTCACAAATATAGCCATTTTCTTAGTTATTCTAAATTATTAAATACCTATTGACTTGGGTTTCATCCTAGAATGATGGAAACTTTGTGGAAGCCACTGCTCTGCACTCAGCTCCCCATGAGAAAGTAAGGATTGTATTTCAGATAAGTTCATTGGACTTTAAATCATACCCTCTGTGAGGAGGCTCTTCTTTGGGTGGGAAAAAATGTAGACTGACCAAAACAAAACAACACAACAAAACTTGTCAAGGTCTGAGTCCTATTCTTGGTAAAAAAAAAAAAAAATACAAATTTAAAGGTTAGCTGTGGGGGGACTATGTTCATACTGTTCATTCTCCATGTGTTGGATATAATTTCCTAAAACTACATGTCTTATTCCTTCAAGTTTTTTGTGCAATCAGAGTTTATGTATGTGTAAGTTTGTTTATGTCGTCTTAAGTTCAAGTTTTTTTTCAAATAATCAATGTAAAAACATTAAAACTATTACTACAGTGTCAGTGTTTCCCTTCCTAAAAGAAATATTAGGAAGAGACTTACTGGTTCGTTCTCTCTCCCTCTCTCCCTCCTTCCCTTTCCTTCTCCCTCCTGTCCTCCCCCTCCTCTCTGATTTTCTTTCTTACAGTTGCCAGTAGTTATCAGGGTGCCAAAACTGATGGGTTACTCAGTCATGAGTGTATGCTCTGTGCCTGTTTCAGTATTGGGTTTCGGAGATATCATTGTACCAGGTGAGTGACTATAATAATTTTAGCAAAACTATACTTACAGTTTTAAGGATGATATTTACAGTATCTGGAAAAGTTATAAAGCTCTGTATTTTTGACTGTTATTAGAACTGGGATCAATGACAAAGGTTAAAAAAAATGCATTGTGAAGGGCAAAAGAGAAATCAGCCCTCTGGACAGCCAAGGTAAAATTTCTGCTGCTGAAAGGTATCTTAGAACAGCAAGGATCCATTCATCCTTCTCTAGAGGAACCTGTCTGTGATGTTTCTTTTCCTCCTATTTGATAGTAATAGTTGCATTTTAGGGCGTGCTTTAGGTATGTCAGCAAGGTAGGGTTGAAGAAGAAAAGGAAGAGATCCACAGCTTACATGGCTTTATAATAAAAGACAATCCGGTGGGAAGCCAGTCACAGTCTGTTGCTTGGGGAAGGCAGACACCCGTTGGAAGCCTAGAGGTTTCAAGAAGCACAGACAGGGGGACCAGCCTAGGCTAGGACACTGGATGTGAGAGCCGGGCTAGATATGGGGGAATTGTGGAAGGGAGGATTAAAGGGGCTTACCTGGCTAGACACTGGAGATGCACATATGAATATACTTATTTAATACATACAGCATGAGATTTTTTTTCTTCTAAAAATGAGTATTGAGACCTTTTTTTTTTTTTGCTTGTACATTTGCATATATCTGTGAGAGCTTGTATTTTGTTTTTTTAAAATTCTTAGTATTGGGGCTGGAGAGATGGCTCAGCAGTTACAAGACTTGCTCTTGCAGAGATCTCAGGTTCAATTCCTAACACTCATTGTGAAGTGACCCAAACTCTGCAAGTTCAATTCTAGGGGATTTGATCCCTCTTTTGACAGGCACCAGACACACACATGGTGTACATAAATACAGGCACAATCAGTGTTCAAACTCGTGAAATAAATAAACATTTTAAAAATACAATTCTTGCTGGGCAGTGGTGGCGCACACCTTTAATCCCAGCACTTGAGAGGCAGAGGCAGGCGGATTTCTGAGTTCGAGGCCAGCCTGGTCTACAGAGTGAGTTCCAGGACAGCCAGGGCTACCCAGAGAAACCCTGTCTCAAAAAAAAAAAAACCAAACAAACAAACAAAAAAACAAACATAAAATACAATCCTTTGTATTAAAACTTAAGTCAGTCTTCTAAATATCATTTAAAATTGCTTTTCTTGATATACTCTCAATGTATTTTTAAACCCTCATATATTTGTTCATTTATATAAATTGAAAAAAAAAGTATTTTTTATATGCAACATAGTTTTGAAGCATGAATAGAGTGTGGAATAACAAGCTGAATGACAAAGGTTACCTCACCTTTTTTTTTTTTTTTTTTTTTTTTTTTTTGTCATGAGAACACTTGAAATTCAGTCAGTAGGTTTCCAGACTAATACATTGCTCATAACAACCATCAATGTGCTGTTTGATGAGTCTCTGGAACTTATTTCTATCTGAGTGAACTTTGTGTCCTTTGATCAGTATTTTTTTCCTCAAATTCTCCCCAGTTCCACTGTTTGACTCTGCTTCCATGAGCTAAGTCTTTGAAGTTTTATTTACAAGTGAGGTAATACAGTGTTTGCTTTTCTATGGCTGGCTGCTTCTTGCTTAACAGAGTGTCCTTCAGATTGATCACAATGCTGTTACCACAAATGACAGGATTTCCATCCCATCTACTCTTTCTTCTCTCTCCCCAGTACTCTGTCTTCTCTTTCATGTCTCCCAACCCACCCCCCAGTGTGTGTGTGTGTGTGTGTGTGTGTGTGTGTGTGTGTGTCCCCGGGTGTTGGTGTACATGGAGGCCAGAGACTGATTGATGTCCCTCTCTCTCCACCTTATTTATTCTTTGTTTGTTTCTTTGTTTCTTCCTTCCTTTTTTTTGAGACAAGATCTTTCTACATAGCCCTAGGTATTGGAGGAACTTGCTATGTAGGCCAGGCTGGCTTTGAACTCATAGAGATTCTTCTGCCTCAGTCTCCTGAGTGCTGGGATTAAAGTTGTATATCACACCATATCTGGCTCTTTAAGAATATTATTTATGTATTTTATTTCTTTATTGTGTGTGTGGATTTTTTGCCTGCCTGTATCTCTGTATACTATGTACATGCTATGCCTCTGGAAGCCAGGAGAGAACATCAGATCTTTGGGATTGGAGTTACAGACGGTTGTGAGCCACCAGTTGGGTGCTGATGAACCCAAGTCCCCTAGAAAAGTAGCCAGTGCTCTTAACTACTGAGCCATCTGTTCAAACTCAACATTATTTTTTGAGATAGGAGCCTCACTGAATATGGAGCTTGCTGATTCAGATAGGTTGGACAGCCATTAAAATCCACCTGTCTCCCTCCCCTTAGCACTGAGATCATAAACAGGTGCTATTACATGCGGGTGCTTGGAATCCAAATGCAGGACAGTGCATGCAGCAAGCTTCATCCACTGAGCCATCCCTGCAGCCAAGTTTCCTTTTTAAAAGATGAATATTACTTGGTTTTGTATATGTACTACATTTTCTTTATCTATTCATTCATATAAGTACTGAAATTGGTTTTATATCTTTGCTGTTCTGAATATCGAACATGTCTCTTTACCATACTAATTTCATTTCCTTTGGCTATATGCCCAGTACTGGAATTGCTGAGTCACATCTTAGATTTGTTTGTTTGTTTAAGGCTTCCTTGATATGTAGCCCAGGCTGTCTCAGTCTCCTGAATCCTTGAACTACAAGCTAATGTCTCTGGGCTTAGTTTGTTTTTAATTTTTTGTTATTTGTTGTCAAGCACTTAAGCTTACTAAGCAAACCCAAGAAATGCTGATAAATCATTTGCCCTTTTTCTCATTGAGGTTTTTTGTTTGTTTGTTTGTTTGTTTGTTTTACTGTTGGCTTCTTCAGGATCCTCAGATGTGTTAGGTACCTATCAGCCCTTATCAGATGTGTTTTTTTGGATACTCTTATTGCATAGGCTGTATCTTCTATTGATTGCTTCCTTTGCTATGTAGAAGATTTCATGTCATTCCATTTGTCTACTCAATATATATTTTAACAAAACTAAAAAAGGTTTTCTCTCTAACATGGAATATTAAGCAACTAATAAAGTTCATGTTTTTCAACTACTGTTGCTTTGCTTGAGGAAAGTGTTTAAACTATCAAATTTTAAAAAATCAACCTGAGGGCTGGAGAGATGGCTCAGCGGTTAGGAGCACTGGTTGCTCTTCCAGAGCTCCTGAGTTCAATTCCCAGCAGCCACATGGTGGCTCACAACCATCTGTAATGCGGTCTGGTGCCCTCTTCTGGTGTGTCTGAAGAGAGCAACGGTGGTATACTCATATGCATAAAATAAAGAAGTAAATCTTTAAAAAAATCAACATGAAACCTCATTCATAATTTTAGATACTTAAATGTTCCCATAATGCAAGAAATAAACATGAAACATGACAACCTGTGTTGTCGCCCATTCTAACAGTTGAATCTGTAATGTTGTCATTGTTTTAAGAAAATAATGTGGATTTTCTTTTAGGCCTGTTGATTGCATATTGTAGAAGATTCGATGTTCAGACTGGTTCTTCTATATACTATATTTCATCCACAGTTGGTAAAATTTGTTTCTTTTTATTATGTTGTGCTATATTGTCTGGAGAAAATGCCAAAGGGCTAAAAGTAGTAGTCTGCTTCTCTCTTACGACTATCACACGAAGTGCTATAGAAGATCTCGTACTTAGCCCTGTGGCTTGTAGCTTGGTTAGTGGAGTGCTTGCCCAGCATACATAGCATCTTAGGCTTGAGCCCCAGATGCACATGCACTAGTGTGATGGCATGTACCTGTAATGCCAACATGTGGGAGGGAGGGGCAGGAGGACTAGGAGTTAAAGACTCTCAGCTGGGGATGGAGGGATGGCTCAGTGGTTAAGAGCACTGACAGCTCTGCTAGAGGTCCTGAGTTCAAGTCCCAGCAACCACATGGTAGCTCACAACCATTCATAATGGTATCAGATGTCCTCTTAAGGAGTGTCTAAAGACACATACAGTGTACTTATTTAAAAAAAAAAAAGTCTCCTTAGCTACAGGAGTCTGAGACCATCCTTGAATATGTAAGACCCTGACTCAATAAGTAAATACATAAATACAAATACAAAAATAAATAGTAAATGTCAAAGGTTCACACAAATTTCTCCCAAAATAGAGTTAATAACAATGCAAGCATTAGTCTAAACAGCTAAATTTTGGTGAGGAGGTAAGTAGCATTGTTTTAAACATATGGAAATAGATTAAACAGTAAATCTAGTAAAAGTTAGTACAGTACTTTCTTTATATAAGCCAAAGCTCATTTAAATAACCTATAAAGGATAGTCAAATTATTTTGGTTTGTTTGTTTGCTTTTCAAGATAGATTTCTTTGTGCAGCTTTGGCTGTAGACCAGGCTGTGCTCAAACTCATGGAGATCCACATGCCTCTGTCTCCCAAGTGCTCTGATTAAAGGCGTGCACCACCACACCTGACCTAAAACATCTTTGAGATCCTTTGTTTGTTTTTTGTTTTTTTAGAGACAGGGTTTCTCTGTGTAGCCCTAGCATCCTGGAACTCAGTCTAGACAAGACTGGCCTCAATCCCAGAAATCTGCCTGCCTCTGCCTCTGCCTCTGCCTCTGCCTCTGCCTCTGAATGCTGGGATTAAAGACATTCATTACCACCACCCAATTATTTTATGATTTTAAATAGTGAAATGTTAGGCTGGAGAGTTAGCACAGCAGTTAAGAGGATATATTTATCTTGCAGAGGACCCAGGTTCAAATCCCAGTTTCTATATGGTAGCTCACAACTGTCAGTAATTTCTGTCACAGAGAATCTAACAACCTTTTCTGATATCTTATGCCCTAGGCATAAACATGCAGGCATACCTACATGGAGGCAAAACACTCATGCATATAAAATAATAAAATAAATCTAAGCATGGTACATACCTTTAAGCTCAGCATTCAGAATCAAAGGAAGGTACATTTGTGAGTTTGAGGCCATCCAGTTCTATAGAGTTCTAGGACTTCTAGGGCTACACAGAGAAACCCTGTCTTAGACACACACCCCATACCACTGCCCTCCCACCTCCATGGTGCTACAAGGAAAAAGAGATAATTAAAATCAGGAGCAGTGGATGTGCACTTGTAATTCCAAGGACTCTGAAAGGTTAGAAGTTCAAGCCTATTCTTGGCTCTGTATCAAGTTCAAGGCCTTGGGTTGCAAGAAACCCCCGACTCAGAAACAAAAATAAATAAATTGAGCTGGGCAGTGGTGGCACACACCTTTAATTCCAGTGCTTGGGAGGCAGAGGCAGGTGGATCTCTGAGTTCAAGGCCAGCCTGGTCTACAGAGTGAGTTCCAGGACAGCCAGGGCTATACAGAAAAACCGTGTCTCAAAAAAAAAAAAAATTAAAAGTTGAGGTTCTACAGGGTGTGTTGGAGCTCACCTTTAATTCCAGCACTCAGAGGCAAGCAGATCTCTGTGAGTTTGACGTCAGCCTGGTCTACATAGCAAGTTCTAGGACAGCCTGAGCTACAAAGCGAGACCTTATCTCAAAAAACAAGTTGAGGTTTTATAAATAGTTTTATAATTTTATTAAATACCAGAAACACAAGTAGTAAATGTTTATCACTTGAATTTTTTAGCATCGTGTATTGATAACCATAAATTTATGTAAATGAATTAATGTTTTGTAGTTGTCTGATAGAGCAGGCAGTCATTACTTCTGTTACTGTTATTGAAATGTTACTACTAGGAAATTTAAAAGAAAAAGCTCTGATACCTCTGAATATTCTGCATAGATATTTCAATATCCAAAGCTCTGAGTGCTTAGGCAAATGGCCTGCACCACACAGCCAGTGATGTCCTTGAAGGTTTTCTAGTCCATATAGAGTTAATGTTGTGATGTTGGAGAATGATGTCACTAGAAATGTCACCCCTGACAGTATGAAAGAAATCTAAGAGAGGCAAGAGCAGGAAGTGCAGAGAGCACGAGAGAAGGAAGGAGAGACAGAGGAGAAGAGGAGGGAGGAAAGAGAGGGGAAACACACTCCATATAGAAACAAGAAAGCAGCTTGAGTACAACATCCTTTAAAGACAGTAACACCCAGTACCAGCCAGCATGATCCAGTCAAGAACACTCAGTCAAAAGGCAGTGCTGGAATACTTGTTAGTTCTGTTGTTACTTTGGGCAGCTTACTCAGCCTTCCTGATCTTCCACCACCTCATCTTTATGTAGCCACACTAAATTGCCTGAGATCCTATATTCATATGATATTCCAGCTCATTAGGAAACATCCAAATGATATTTGGTGTGCAATAGTTAAGGAAATCTGTAGTATGTATTAGGACAAACTTAAGATTTGGTTTATTTTTAGTTATGTGTGTGCCTCTGTGTGGGTATGCCCATACAGGTCAGCACAGGGTCCTGAAGAAGCCGGGACCATCAGACCTTGTTGGAGCTGGAGTCACAGGCAATCGTAAAAGCCCAGCACCCATGTTAGATGACATCTGTTTCTAACACCCATTCTTGGACATCTGACACCTCTAACCTCAAGAGCCTGTGCCCACAGTGACAAATCCACACACAGATACAAACACATAATTTTAAAACTATGTCTTATTTAAATATGTCTTTAGAAATATTTGAAAACTAATATTTTAGTGGGGAAGGAAACCCCATTCCTTGAAGCATGTAAAACTGACCTGCACTTCTGTTTTCCCACAGCCTATGCTGTTGGCATGATAATTACCTTTGTTGTTCTGATGGTGATGAAGACGGGACAGCCTGCTCTCCTCTATTTAGTACCTTGTACACTTATTACTGTCTCAATCATTGCTTGGAGTCGAAAGGAAATGAAGAAGTTTTGGAAAGGTAGCAGCTATCAGGTATGTGTTTATACTTTCTAATTCACCAGCTGATATGCTACAGCAAGTCTTTATGTATCAGAAACTTCATGTTACCCCTGGATGCCCTGAGTTCTTCCTCTGCAGTTCTGCTGGCATCTTCTTGCTGCAGCAGTGGGTCTTTTGTGCCCATCTTGAGTGCCAGAAGCACTGTGAAGTTCCTATGGGAGGACATTGGAGAACACAGCATCGAAACGTACATTCAAATCCACATAAGTAGCATGCAAGGTGCAACTATGAAAATAGGCACTGGGTTTTGAAAATGACAAGAGAAGTTTATAATGAAGCCAGACTGTGGTTGTACAGGCCTTGAATCCCAGTGTTTGGGAGACAGAAGTGGACTCTATGAGTTCCAGACCTGCCTGGTCTACAGAGCGAGTTTCAGGACAGCCAAAGCTACACAGAGACCCTGTCTCAAAAAACCAAAACCAAAACCAAACCCAAAGTTTATAGTAACATACATGTTCTCTCCAGCATTTGAATGTACCAAACTAACTTCAATATCAAAGTTGCTCTTTAAAATTCGTATAACAAAGAAAACCATAATTTCAGAATCTGTTGTTTGAGTTATTTTTTAACAGAGGTAAAAGCTTCACTCCCCCCCACACCCCAAACATGTTTTTGGAATTCCAGAAAAATTGTTTTGCATTGAAATTGAAGAGAGTTGAGAAACCCTTGCTTGCTCAGTTCAGGCCACTACACTGACCCCTTCCTAGGGACATTTTGTAAAGCAGTTATTTCTGATTTGTGCTAGTAAAGTGAACTGCCCCCTCCAGCTGTCCCCACGCATGTCAATAGTTACCTGAACAGAGTCATCACCTGAGAGTAGGTGGCTGCAGACGTTCTTACCAGAGAAGTAGTTCAGATGGCTCACAGCATCTTCTGGAGATGGCCAACATTATATTATAGGCTTTTATAACTGGAATTCCTTCTGGGAAATATTACAATTTCATTTTGAGATTTAAAAAAATAATAATAAAACCTACTTTGACTACTTATCAGTGCTATTGGGTGAGCCCACATTAGTGTATACAAAGGTATCTATAGCCACAAGGTCCTTCACTAAACTATTAAAATAGCTGATAATTTTTCTATGAAGATGACACCTACGTTGTTTTATCCCCCTAATACTGGAGATCAAACCTAAAGCTCTCATATGGTAGACAAGTTTAATTTTTATTTATTTGTTTTGTTTTTTGAGATGGAGTTTCTCTGTGTATCCCTGGCTATCTTGGAACTCACTCTGTAGACCAGACTGGTCTTGGCCTCAGAGATCCACTTGCCTCTACCTACCAAATGCTGGGATTAAAGGTGTGTGCTGCAGCCACACCACTTGGTTTAGATTTTTTTTTTTTAATTTAAGTAAAAGAATATCTACATCTACAGTCCCAACTCTTGGGAGGTAGGGGCTGGCTAACCTCAAACATAGCAAATTAGAAACCCTATTTCAATCAATAAGATGAAAATGTGTCCTAAACTACTACTAACTTTTGAGTATCTTATCGTCAAAATGGCTTTTTTATCCTCTTTAATAGTTTTATATTTCTGCATTTAATGAATATTTATGGAGCATGATGTAAGTATAATTTCAGATATTGACTCTATAGGATGAACAAGTTATAAGCAAAACTTCTCCTGAAATTTACTAGGAAATGCAGACAGAGTCATAGCAATAAAGTGTACTGCATGTATTGATAATGGCAAAGTGTCATGGTACCCAGGGATGGGGCGTCTGTGGCCAAGGAGTCAGAGCCAGTTAATGGGTAATTCTAAAAAATTGTCAAATCTCATTTAGAACTGGGCTACTTGTTCATCTGAGAGGAACCAGGTCTTCAGCAGTTCCAAGGGAAGAGAGCTGGCATGTTCTGAG
The DNA here is from genome assembly GCF_004785775.1 of Grammomys surdaster. NCBI lineage: Eukaryota > Metazoa > Chordata > Mammalia > Rodentia > Muridae > Grammomys > Grammomys surdaster. The sequence goes on from NW_021604587.1 coordinate 21,095,307, forward strand.
AACTGACTGGAGCTTTGGGAGCTCTGGTGTTAAGTATGGGTAAAGGACCTGAGGGAAATGAGAACTGGAGGCCAGAGTATGTAGCATCTTAGAAGCATTGTTACATGAAGTGGTGGATATGAAGAGAAATTTGGAGGCATAATTAATATGGTCTGATGATGCATTCAGGGCGGAGAGAGGAAAAGGAAGAGGAAGACTCAAGATCTCTGAAGGAGAGCATAGGCTTGTGCATACAGCATGAGGCAGTTAATATTCCAAAGTGCCTACAGGACCAGAAAGGGATCCAGGGCAGGAGTCGGAGCCAACCCAGATACAGTGTCTGAGTGGCTCTAGTGTACGAAGCAGTAAGTGAGAACAGAACACCTCAGACAGACCTGAGGAGAAGAGGGTCCACTGCTCAGAGCACCTAACTAAGTGTGAGGCCAATCACGACAAGGATGTCAGATAACACAGATACTACTTTAGGACAGGTACCAAACCCTTGTTTAGGGTAGAATTTAAAATCAATACTGAATGCAAACACTATCTTAAACAATGTATGTTGGTTATTTTCATCACCAGCATTTTTGCTGGTAAGGAAGCCCTTCAATGCAGCTCTGTGTATTTTTTATAGATTTATTTTTATTATTTTTAATTATGTTTGTGTATGGACTGTGGGTGCCTTCAGAAGTCAGGATAGATTGTCAGATATGTCCTCTGCAAGAACAGTATATGACTGCTGAGCCATCTTTCCAACTCTTAAATAGTTTATTATAAAAATATATGCTATAGAAAACTTTGAGGTATTAAAAATACAAGAAGAACCCTGCTACCCAGATATAAGTGGAGCACTGTGCTTCCTTCTGCAGAGGGATGGCACCACTGTGAGACGGTTCTATCAGCAGCTCCTCACTTGCTTGTTCTATTTTTCTGTATTTCTTTTATAAATTTCTTGTAAAAAAATCTCTCGCTGGCTGAATATTAATATTCTATTATACATACTGCCATTCTTTATCATTTATTTTTACCCAGACATTTCTCCTTACAAGATTTTTTTGAGAAATGATAAAACTGTCTGCAAAGATGTTCACTATGACACATCTGGCCTTTCTGCTACTTAGTGGATACGTTATTATTATTGGCAATTAATGTTCTAAACATCTGTTGACTGTTTTTACTGCAGCCATTTTTTCTGTGTATTTTAATTACAAAGTAATATATATTTGTTTCTTGGTTGGTTTGTGTTTAGGTTTTGACTCTTTTTAAGACAGGGCCTCTCCCTGTAGTCTGGGCTGTATTGAGCTCAACTGTAGCCCCTGATAGCCTTGAGCTTTCAGCATTCCTCCTGCCTTACTCTCCTGCATGAGGGATTATCAGAGTCTGGCACTATTCCTCAGCTAGTATTTGTGATTTTAATTAAAACATTTTAAGATGTATTTATTCTCAGTGGGGAGGAGTTGCCTGCAGAGACTAGAAGGTTCCTTGAAGGGGGAGTTACAGGTTCATACTAGGAATCAAACTCTGATCCTCTGTAAGAGTAGCAAGTGCTCATAACCACTGAGCCATCAAGAAGTACAAAAGTGAGGCTGGGGAGAGAGTTCAGAGTGTGTATTGCTCTTCTAAAGGACCAAGTTCAGTTCCCAAGACTGACATCCAAGCAGCTCACACCTGCCAGTAACTCTAGTTCCAGAGTTCCTACACACTCAGAGGCTTCCTGCACTCCATGCACATATTCACATAGGGATACATTATGAAATAGAATAAATGCTAAAAAAATAATAATAATACAGAGAGATGACTTGTGGTTAGGAACACTTGCTGTTCTTACAGAGGACCTGAATTCAGTTCCCAGCATCCATATGGGGTCTTAACAATCATCCTTAACTCCAATTCCAGGGATACAGCATAAAGACATATGTACAGGTAAAACACTCATGCACATAAAATGAAAAGAAATAAATATTTTTAAAAAGAGAAATGAATGTCTCAGAAGTGAAGGACCCTTTTAAGCTGTCCCATCCTTCTGCCACTCTTTCAGGAGGGACAGCTACCTTGAGCCCTTTGGGTGTAGCTTCCAGGTCTTTCTGTGCAGCTTCCAGGTCTTTCTGTGCTTCCCCACAATGGAAATAGTTGATTATTTTAGAGTTACTATATACCTAAAAGCATTAATTTCTTTGGAGATCTACTCTTTTTAATGTTTCTCTGGTTTCTTCTAGCATTTTCTTTTCTCTTTCTATGTTTATTGAGAGAGGGAATGGTGGGAGGACATGGAAGGAATTCCACCAGTGAGTATTCATGTTTGTCATGAGCATATATTCTGCCCCGGGCCACTCGAGTTTCATTCTAAATAATTATGGTATTTAAAAATACATATTTCTGTTTTCACAGCAGCTAGACACAGAGCAGTAATAGTCCCAGAGGCAGGCTTCAGGGTTCAGTTTTGTTTTCTATTGGTATAATAAAATACCCTGACAAAATTAGCTAAGAGAAAAATGGCTTATTTTGGCTCACAATTCCAGGTTATAGCCCATCATGCAGGGAGTCAAGGGCAGCGGGAACTTGAAGCAGCTAGTCACCTAGATAGTAAAAAATAAAGAAAAATGAATACATGCATGAGCCAGTACTCAGTTGGCATTTGCCATTCATTCAGTTTAGGATCTCTTGCCTAGGGAATGGTGCTACCCAAAGTGGGTGGATCTTCCCACTAATCAAGGTCATTTTTCACAGACATGTTCACAGGGCAACCTGTTTTAGACAGTCTCACATGAGGCCCCTTTCCTGGCTTATTGTAGGTTGTGTCAAAGTGCTCATTAAAACTAACCATTATAAGGGGCTTCCCTAGGTGACACGGCAGCTAAATAAAACAATTAATTGTAGGATAATCCATTTTAAAGTATCTGAAAACAAAAGTTACTTCAGTTTGTGAAAGGTAGCATCATTATTTTATTCCATAAAGACTTTCAGAATACAGATTAACACCTAGTAAAGAGCAGGAGTCTGCTGGCCAGGTACACCTGAAAACTAATTTAGTCATTCTAGCTCTGACCTTGGAAAATTTACCTTGCTCTTGGTGCCTCAGTTTCTTCTAGTATGAAATAGGGTAATAACTTACTTCTGAGGACTGCATTTAATTTGACTATTAACCATTGGATATGTTAGTATATGCCAGTTTCTTAGAACAGTGTCATAGCATACCATTAACTACAAATATGTTTGTTAGTATTTGAAGGAGTTGGGAGCTTCAAAACTTTGTTTTGTTGGTTTGTATGTCTTTGGTTCACTATCTAGATTTTCTTTTTTTTTTCTGATTTTCATTTTAAAACTTTGAATTTGTGTGTGTGTGTATATAAGCCTGATTGTTTCAGTAGCCCTCATAAAATTATCATAGCTGTCATATATTTTAACTTTTGTTTGTGTTTGTTTTTGAGACAGGGTTTCTCTATATAGCTCTGGCTGTCCTGGAACTCTGTAAACCATGTTGGCCTGGAACTCAAAAAGAACTGCTTGCCTTTGCTTCCTGAGTGCTGGGTTCAAAGACGTGCACTACCACTACCTTTATCACTATTAATTTTTAAATGATCTCTATAATCTTTATACACAGACATTTTTGTCTGTACCAATTTTTTTAGTCATTTTGAAATAAACATAAAACAGAATCTATTAGTACTACAAATAATTTGGTTCATTATAATGTCAGATATATGTGTTGAGTACAAGGGTAGTGATAGAGGTTAAAACATCTCTGGTCCAAAATTCAAAGTGCTCTAAGATCTGAGATTCAGGGGTATGGTGGTATAAATGAGTATGGCCCTCATAGGTCAGTATGCTTGAATGCTTGACTGCCAGTTGATTGAACTGTTTGGGAAGGATTAGGAGGTGTGGCTTTGCTAGGAGGTGTGGCAGACGCCACTGGTGGCAGACTTTGAGGGAACCCATTCTGTCTCCTACTTGTGGATCAGACGTGAGCTCTCAGCTGTTCCTGCTGCCATGGTTTTGCTCTGTCATCATGGACTCTGGCTCTGTGCATGAGTTATATGTGAAATATAAGTTAGTTTCATGTTTGGATCCTATCCTCAAAATGTCTTTTTATGAATAGGCAGATATACCAAATTTTCAAAATCTGAAACACTTCAGTCTCAAGTATTTCAGATGAGAAAATCTTAACTTGTAGTATAATTAATGGAGGAGGTGTAGAACTTCCCACTGGAGACTTGTTCCAGAGGGTGGTGTGAGCGGGTGTCCAGGGATTGAACCTGAGGCCTCACACATGCCAAGCAGGCTCTGTACATCCGTTTGCAATGGCTGCGGTGGTCCTGATGGCCTAAGGTGCAGACCTCATCACGTAAGTGCTATAGTACTTGACTTGGAATCTTTCACCCTCTCTGTAAATTTCTCATGAAAAGAAGATGGATTTTTCTACAGTTACATTAAAATAGTATAATTTTAGAAAAATTAGTTACAAATTCTTTTGTGTAGCTTCAAGGCTGGTTTTCTTTGACATTTTCTGGATACTTCTAAAGCTACAGTATGCAGTTTGGTTTATTTGTCTTTACTAGAAGCCAGAGTTCTAATTAATGTAGAGTTAATAAATGACTTTTTTCCCCCCGGAAAGCATAACGGTTTGGGGAGAGTGGTATTTTGTGTTTCTAATAGTAAATCAAATGCAGTGAGGCTCATGCAGTAGCTTGAACAGGCTGTTTACTCTAATGGGTAACAGATACTCAGCTTGTTGGCATCCAGTGAACAGTGTCTGCTAATGTCACTAGTACTTGTAATTATTTTTAGAAGTCACAAGCTTTGAGTCACGAGTTGGGGTTCAAAGCTATTTAAACTGACTGAGGACCGAGACCTTGTTACTCAGGTTGATTTATTAGACAGCTTTCAGCGAGCAGCTTAAACAAGTAGAGCTTCAGAAAAGCCAGGTTAGCCGACCGCCTCTCAGAGGACAGCTTTCCAAACAGACTGCCTAGTCACAAATGTGAAATACCAATTTTGCCAGTTAATTTCTTTTTGGCTGTATTGATTCGTTGAGTTTTATATACTTGACCCCTGTGTTTGTTCTGTGTACCGCTATGTTGTTTTTACCGAAAGCTTGGAGAATAGGAAGTAGCGATGGTAACTTTTCAATTAGTAATCCTTGAAATTGTTTTGTTGTTGTTTGGTTTTTTGTTTTGCTTTTTTGGGGGGACGGGTGTGTGTCTCACTGCATAGTCTAGGCTGGCTGAGATTCAGAGTCTTCCTGCCTCAACTTCCTGCATGCCAGGATCACAGCCGGGTATTACCATGACTGGTTAATTAATATATCTAAATTTAGGGCTGGGATTATAGTGCCCAGTGTGATACCTAAGAATTAGGAGAGCAAAAGCCTGTTATAATGCTGGGCACATAGCTCTTACTGTTCAGGGTGGTTGCCAGGGTACACAAATCACAGAGAGGAAAAGCAGAGTGTCTACCCCACCCGCTACTGTCCCTTCCAGACTCGCTCAGGCCTCCTCTGGCCTTTTGTCAGAAAAACAGGCCCTATCTCTATCTGTATGTGTATGTTTATAACTTTAAGTGTGACTAAAATATTCCATAGCTTCACTCTATGTCTCATGTTGTAGAATGCTTAATGCTACCAGTCTTGATCGACTTTTATCTGTTCTTAAAATGCATTGAAGTTTATAGTGTATTTTTATGATGTTAGAGAAGGAACTCAGGGCTACCACATGCTAAGTAATCCCTTGAATTTTTTTCTCCTATAGCTGTTATGAACATGAAACTGCTTTAATCTAGGTGTTATCTTTGGCAGATAATGGACCAAATAAATGACCAGGACCTTTAATAAATAACCGTGGTTGCTGACAGGTGGGCTTTACTGAAAGTATCCCCATCGGTTGAGGTGCAGGTCACCTGAAAGCTTCAACTCAGAGGCACTCCTGTCTGGCAAGTCCAGAAATCCATGTGGAGCAATCTCTTCTTCTTAAAAAACAAAAACCTGAAGTATTTAGAAAAAAAAAATAGGGACATTTATATTGCTGGACTTTCCATCTGATTCTCAGTAATGAAGAAAGGAGAGCATACATACTGATACTGAATCTTATCATGTATTGGTCTGAAAGACTTCCACAACCTTTACAAAGAGATTACATTTTTCAATTTTAACGTAGTTTTATCTGAAGAGCAGGATAAAATATCTTAACTATTTAAGCACTTCCTTTTTCCTGCATTCTCAAATATATTTTGAAAAAATGTATAGAATATGGGTAAAATTGAAGTGAGAAAAAAGTTCACTTAGGATGCCTTTAAAATGCTCTGTTAGCAAATGGATTTTGATTTGTTTTCAGGAGTTTTAAGTGCTCTGTGGTTTACATGTTTATTAGTAGGATTTTTTTGTTATGTAATATTTCCAAACTTTTATGTATCATTTTTGACTTGCTTGAGTGACAGTGGTGGTGTTTTCCTTGTTGTGTTGTTCTTGTTTGCTTCTTTTGAGAGGAATGTGAATGTGTATGCATGTATGCCTGTGTGCATTGTGTGTGTGTGTGTGTGTGTGTGTGCGTGCTTGTATGTGTGTCTTGAGATAGATTCACTATGTAGCTCTGGCTGGCCTTGAGCTTGCTATGTAGTCCAGGCTAGTCTGGAACTTATATATAGAGAGCTGACTTCCTCTGTCTCTCAGGTGCTAGAATTAAAGGGGACTTTCTTTATGTGTTATTCTTATGTTGTCTTCATAAGGTTACAATGTTACAGAGCCAGCAGGTGTTTTTACACTAACTTCTGGAACCATTTTTAGCTTTCCATTGACATAAGTGCACACTGCCTCTTACAGTCTTCTTTTGAAATGGAATTCCAACTACTACAAAGGACAATATTCCCACTGGGAAGTAGAGATTAATGGGAGACCTGGAAGATATATTCATATGGGCCATATGTCCTGTAATTCATCCTTCTGAAAAGTTAGAGATGATGTTGATTTAGACAGTGTTGTAAAAGAAATTCTTGGTTCTATAAGGTCATTCTTTTTTTAAGGTTTATTTTTATTATTTTTAAATCATGTGTATGTATGTGGATGTGTGCACATTAGTACAGGATTGATGGCCTAAGGCAAGCAATCCCCTAGAATCAGAGTTACAGGCAGCTGTTATCTCACTGAAGCCAGAGTTGTGGACCAGACTGAGAGCAAGTGCTCTTAATCGCTGAGCCATCTCTCTATAGTCCCAAGATTACTTTCATTTTAGTTTTGAGATAAGGTCTCTCTATATAACTCTGGCTGTCCTGCCCCAAACCATTTAGATCAGGCTAGCTTTGAACTCACAGAGACTGGCCTGCTTCTGCCTCCTGAGTGTTAGTTAAAAATAGGGGTGGTGGTGGCAGCTGAGGAGTAGCTCAGTTGGATCCTGATGGGAGGGGACGTAGGGAGGAACTGGGAAAAGTAGAGGGAGAAGAAACTGTAATCAGGATATATTGGATGAGAAAAGAATCTATTTTCAATGAAAGTGGAAAAGGGGGTGGGGTGGGGTGGGGTGGGGTGGGGCGGGGAGATAGCTCAGTTGGTAAAGTGCTTCCTGAACTAGCATGTAGGTGTGAGCTCAGCTGTCCAGAACTCACTTAAAAAGCCTTGTGGAAGGTCTCAGGTTTGACTTGCTTTTCATCCCAGCACTCTGGAGGCAGAGGCACGTAGGTCTCTGTTAGTTTCAGGCTACCTAGGGCAACATAAATCCGACTGTCTCAATAAAGTAAAAGAAGAAAGAAAGCTAAGTTCAGTGGGGTGTATCTATGACCCTGGTGCTGGGGAAAGTGGTCAGATGGGTTGCAGAGACAGCAGGATCTCTTTGGTAAGCTCCCATCTCAGCAGCAGTGCCTGTCTCAAAAACTAGGGTGGAAGACAGCCAAGGAAGATAGCCATACGCATGTGCATACAAGTGCCTGAGTACCTAGATGCAAACACGCATCCACACATGCAAAACACACACAAACATCATACAAAAACATCATACAAAAAAAAATACTTTTGCTAAATTAATGAAGACTGGGAGGCCAGTTTACAGTTTGCATTTTCTGATATCTTTTATTTTGCCTAGGTGATGGACCACCTGGACTATTCAACAAATGAAGAAAACCCAGTGATGACTGATCAGCAGATTGTACGACAGTAATTACGTGGACTTACAATGATGTATTATTGATTTTCTACAAATAGATTTTGGCCTTTTTTTCTTTTTTTCTTTTTTTCTTTTTTGCTCTTGGAGACAGAGTCAGGATTGGAATTCAGTCCTCCTGCCTCTGCCTCCCAAAGGTTTGGGACTATAGCTGGGCAACACCATGCCAGCAAGTTTTAAATCAAAGTTTGGATTGAAAATTGGGAACATATACAGTGATGTTTGCAAGTCCATATATTTTTTATGAGCTGGTAAAAATCCCATCATACATAGTGAAAGTGCATTTTCTTTTAATTATGTTAAAGTTGTGCCTTCACAATCAGATAAAAACGTAGGATTTGTGTAGTTTCCAAGTGTATTATATACATTATATTTTTCTAAAAAAGAAAAAAAAAGCTACCCTGACCTTCCTTTGTACTTTTCTTACTGAAATATTTCTCCAAATTCTAAGGATAGATCATGTATAAGTATCAAAGCAAGTTTCTGAGTAGATGTTTTTGTTAAAGATTTATGCAATTCTTAACCCCACTGCAGAAATAAATACTTAAGACTGCAAGAAAGCAGTTCATGTATATGGGTATTTTGCCTGTATGCATCTGTCTGTACACCACATTTGTGCCTGGTACCTGGTGCCTGGTGCCCATAGAGACCAGAGGAGGGTGTTGGGTCCCCTGGGACTGGAGTTACAGATGGTTATGAGCTGCCTAGTGGGTTCTGGGAATCAAATCCAGGTCCTCTGAAAGTGAACCATCTCTCCAACTTTGTACTTTAAGTATTAAAAACTTGTAACTTTTTTTAAACCTGAGTACCTAAATTCCTTCATTTGCATATGCATGCTATTAGACTGTTTTTTAGGTAGAAGGAAACACAGAAGTAGTCATTATAAGGATGCCAAAACTGAATCTAGTTTCTATTGGTACATGGTTTACTTGAAGATACAGATTAAACTTCTGTACTTACTTTTAAGTTTTAGTTTGTTTTTTTTTCTGATCTTTGAAATTTGATTCCATTGATTAGGTAATATTTCTTCTTTTAAATGTTTTTCTTATCTGACTAGATATTATATGTATAACTTATTGTTTGCTTTGGCCATCCTCACAAACCCCACATCATCATCACCCCCTACTTTCCAGTCCTTTTTATATAAGTGAGCACTGCTAACCACAAGTGTACTAAAGTTCATACCTTTTCTCAAATCCAAAATGAGTGGTCAGAGAGTTAACCACTTTGCTAGCCTGCAACCTGAAAAAAAATTTTTTTCCTTTTGATTCTTTGCAAAATCTCAGGTATTTTTCTAGAAATTAGAGGTGAAATTAGCTTTCAGTTTTGTTTCATCTTTTAAAATTTCTCTAAGAAAGTACCAGATACCAGGCAGTGGTGGCGCACGCCTTTAATCCCAGCACTTGGGAGGCAGACGCAGTCGGATTTCTGAGTTTGAAGTCAGCCTGGTCTACAGAGTGAGTTTCAAGACAGCCAGGGCTACACAGAGAAACCCTGTCTCAAAACAAAAACAAAAACAAAAACAAAAAAAGAAAGTACCAGATGACAAGTCATTGCAGAAGCTCAGGATTTTGTATTTCTGCATAAATGCTGCACAGGAGCTGTGAGCAGATCTAGTCTTTCCTGATAAGCCTAATTCAGCTTATTCAAAGTAAAATGAGCATATTGAAAAATGGGTTAGACCTTTGATATTTGAACTAAAGTTCACATTAAAAGCTTTTTTGTTTAATTGTTAATTTGTGCTGAGTAAATGACAAAGAAGCAGGACTGCCAGCCTCCTCATTCTTCTAGGTACAGGTGTGGGGGCTTTTGTTTACAGCAAAAGAGCTATCTGGAGGGTGATAAGTGCCATTTATAATTCTAACTGTATTTTCACTTCAAATATCAATAAAATGCCTGCCAGAATACAGCTGTTTTACTAACATCTGCATTCCCATTCAAGTCGTGATTTTCAAATGCACCAGTTACAATTTTATGAAAAATTTTAAAGAAAATTATTCTTAAAAAAAAAAGAAAATTATTCTTTCTAAAGCCTCGTTGAAATAAGACAATTTCTTAAAATAATTTGGTTTTATTAATTTGTAACTAATATTTTAATTTCCTAATCTAAACTTTGGCTCCAGAAAAACATGAACACATCTGCAAATGAATTCTGACTTATTTGAAACATTTCTCTTTTACCCAACCATCATATTGTTGTAATTAAAATCTTATATATGGACTGGAGTGTAGCTCACTGGAGTACTTGCCTACCATGTTCAAAGTGCCTTCCCCAGCACTGCCAATGAAACAACTTACTAAGTAGCTGTAAATAACAAAAAGAATTTCCTAGAGTCTCTCTACCCTCACTGCCAGTGTCATGTGTACTTAAACAGCCCTCCTAGCAGCATAGTTGAAAATAGCTCCACAGAGAAAATAAAATACAGAAATACTTTGTCTTGGAAATCAAAATGAATAGATACCAGAGTTCAAAATTTGGCTCTGAAAATTTGTCATCTCTTCCTCTCTTGCTAACCTAACACCAATAACTTTTAAGAGGTAGAGAAGTTGGATTTTTTTTTCACTAATCTTTTTTGTTTGTTTGTTTGTTTTCAAGACAGGTTTTCTCTGTGTATCCCTGGCTATCATAGAACTCACTCTGTAGACCAGGCTGGCCTCCGACTCAGAGGCGCCTGCCTCTGCCTCCCAAGTGCTGGGATTAAAGGTGTGTGCCACCAATGCCTGGCAAAATCAATGATAAATACATTTTTATTAGCTAACTTTAATTCACAGTTATGCTTTATACTAGAATGTGATTTAATGCCCTTTTGAAGGAAATACTATCCTTCCATATGCTGCTGGCATTCATGTATTTTAATTACATGTGTTTGGGTAGAGTGGCATATTTATAATAAATATCAATGAGTTTTCTAAATTCCTTTGCTCTTTCAGTGTCCACATTTCTAAAACTATTTTTCCATCATGGGCACTTACCCAGGGCTTTGCACACACTGAGCAAGTGCTGTGCCACTGAGCAGCATGGCCAGCTCCTCAGTTTCTGCTCTAGGTAGAAGTGGAATTATTTTACATCGGATGAGCATATATCTAGTCTGTTCATCTGATTCTCTAGAACTTCGGTTTGCTTCCTGTCAGTGAACTTTCAGAGCTGGCAGTTGTACTCCTGGTGGGTAGAATACACTACTAGTTAAAGAAGCTTTTGTAGTTTTCTATGAATAAGAAAAATAGATTGCATCAACTCAAGGTTGTAGTAAATAATCAGTTCACCACGTGGTGGGTTTGACTAAGCATTAAACATACTATAAACAGCTTTCCTATCCCTTTGGAATATACATAAAACATATCTAATGTATATCTGGTTTGCCTGCACCTTCCCCATAGGACAAGTGAGTATAAATTCAGTAGCTCTTGTCCACATTTTCCCCTTCTACATTGTACTCAAAATTAGTACCTTTTTAAGGGTGCGTAATTGGTTTTTTACTTCTTAGATGATTGGTTTGAATATGAGATTCTTTTTCTAACATTTTTCTATGTAATTTAGTGTAAATTAATATTTTTATAACACTATTAGGCTTTTTATGGAACATGATTTAAGACAGATTTTTGGATTGTTAATTTAGCAGTAAGTTAAGCTCTCTTCATCATGTGCCAATTCTGACAAGAAGAAGAACAGCAACAACAAACCTTTTAGTGTATTGAATTTACAGCCATGTACAATAAATTCTATTTTAAAATAAAAAATGAATTTGTTTTATTTTGTATGGCAAAAAAAATTATTGAAAGTAAACAGATGACACACTAGATCATGCATTGTGCACACACAAAAATGAACAGCATGGGATTTTCCTGTTGTTCACTTTTGACAGTTTACCTTTTGAAACTCAGATTTCGAATGTGATACTTACTAGAAAGTTATATTGATACCTAATAGCACTTGACTCTTTTTGAGACAGGAGCTTGCTATGTAACCCAGGCTGGTTTGTAACTCTAGATCCTCCTATCTCAGCCCCCAAACTGCTGAGATGACAGATTTGCACTACCACATCCAGCAAGATCTTTTAGTAGTTACTGTTCTGAGTGTCTCATTCTATAGCCTAGTATATCCTGAAACTTGCTCTGTGGCTGGGCCTGGCTTTGAACTCTGGATCTTATAGCCCTTCACCTTCCAAGTACTGAGATTACAGGTGTATGCCATCATGTTGGGCAGCCTTGAGCACTTTGGTTTGGTTGGTTGGGTGGTTTGATGTCTTTAGAAAGTATCTCAGTTGAGAGCTGAAGGGATGGAACCTCATCCCACTGGTCCAGCTATATGGAAGGATATGAGTACGTTAGAGAGAACAAGGGATGGCTAGAGCACAGGAGGAGGAAGAATTTTGCCCCTTAACCTAGATCCTTATGGCTGTTTTCATTTTTTAAATTTTATTTTATGCCTCAATTAAGTATGCAAAATACAAATAATAAAAGTCCCTGTTATTCTCCCCTCCCCCGTTTCCCAAGACAAGATTTCTCTGGCTATCCTGAAAACTTGCTCTGTAGCCCAGGCTAGCCTCCAACTCAGAGATCCACCTGTTTCTTCCTCCCTGGTGCTGGGATTGCAGGCATGTGCCACCACTGCCCAGCCCCATTTTTAATCCTCTTAATTAAGGTACTCATATTAGACTAGGGGTGAAGCTCAGTTTACATAGTGCTGTGCTGTGGGTTTGATGCTTAGCACTGTATTAAAAAGTATTCATACCAATAACTGGTTTATTCGTATCATCTAAAGGTTGAAAGGTACATGGCAGAAAACAAATGCATATGGCTTGAGTTAAGAGAATAATCAGCTGTGAGACTGTTATATTTAGATTTAAATAAAATTAATTCATGGTCTCTTAAAAATTACATTAGTTTGAAATTCATTCATCTTGTTATGCTAGAAAATGGGTATCAGAATTAAATTTTATATTAAGGTCATTTCCATTTTTATAATCTTTATGAGATCTAGAGTCTTACGGTTTCATCTTTTTTTGTTTGTTTGTTTGTTTGTTTGTTTTCGAGACAGGGTTTCTCTGTGCAGCCCTGGCTGTCCTGGAACTCACTCTGTAGACCAGGCTAGCCTCGAACTCAGAAATCTGCCTGCCTCTGCCTCCCAAGTACTGGGATTAAAGGCGTGCACCACCATTGCCTGGCTGGTTTCATCTTTGGTTGTCCCAAGTCACCCAGGTCAAAGTAAATTGAAAGTAGGGGCTGCGAGTGTAGCCTAGTGAAACATTAGTGTGTGACTTAGTTTGATATGTAAGAGCCCTGATTTACTTCCTAACACTAAAATCAGTCAATCAAATGTAACAATGTTTACCCCCCAGGACCCCCAAAGTAGAATGCATCAGAAAAGCATGGGTTCTAATGTGCTGATCTGAGAATGATTCCCACAGGCTCCTGTTTGAATGCTTGGTCCCCAGCTGGTGAACCTGTTTGGAATGGTTTAGGGGGTGTGGCCTTATTGGAGGAGGTGTGTCACTTGGATGGGCTTTGAAGTTTCAAAAACCCCCTCCCTCCCTAGGGTCTTTGCCTCTTGTTCATGGATCAGAATGTGAACTCTCAGCACTGGTCCAACTCCATGCATGCCTACTGCCATGCTGTCTGCCATGATGAACATAGACTCACGCTCTGAAACTGTCCTCAGATGCTTTCTTCTAACTCTGTGGTGTCATTTGTTCTGCAGAGTTTCTGTCCATACCTATTCTCTATTAACACGTTTGTATCAGCTCTGGTTTGTTAAACACATTTATCCCTGGGCCTTGAGCCTATCATTCTCAGTATATTAATGAGTGTTATTGCTGGGGCTGCATATTGAAGTGTGTAATGAATTGTTTTGGCTTATTTAGAGGGATTAGAGACATCATGCTATAGTAAGCTATAATATTTTGCTGATTTTGATTACACTGATTTTAATGATATAGCTATCCCTAAATCACCTGACTTATTTCATGAAAATTAAAGAAAGATTGGATACCATTTGTATAAAAATTTAATCTGTATTTAAAATACATAAATTTCAATTCAAGGCAGAGACTTAAGTGCTTAAAAATGAGGGATGCGCAACCGTGAGTGGTTTTGAGACGAGACGGATCATAAAATTGAGCTCTTGGTTTTAAACTTTCACTGTCTCTTTTTGAATTGTTAATTGGTAGTTCTAATAGTGAGTTGTTATTTATTCACATTAACACATCCATGTTTTTGAGAAAACTCAGGAGATAGACATGTAAAGATGTAAGTCTGTTTAAACTTGATGATCTGGCTTTACACTTAATGCTATCTATTCTGATATTATTCTGGGTTCATTTAAAACAAGTTTTCAGGGTCTGAGGGTGGGAGGGTAGTACTCACCTTTAACCTTAGCACTCAGGAGGCTAAGGCTGGTGAAAGGCTGAGAATGACTCTGAGAGAAAATGGGGTTCTTACAGAGCTCTTAAAAGGTCTTGCTTTCTGGGCCATTTGTGGGATGTATTTGAATAGAGTTTATCTTGTAGTAAACACCAAGCATCCTGAGACTGGCCATCTGGGATGCAGCCCCAAGGGACCATTCCTCTTGAACTGTTTACATAAGCCATCTCAAGTCATCAAGTCAAGTTTAGGGTCCAGCTGCAAGAGATGGGGGATGTTGCTTTTATTTTTGGCCTTTTGCCTTTTTGTTCTACAATTAACATGATTAACATGGATGCTTTGCTAAATTTGAAGGGAAAATTCTCAGTATGGCTACTGATAATTTTATGTTTGTTTATTGAGACAAGCCTTCACCGTGTGGCTGTGGCTAGTCTGAAACTCACAGATATCTGCCACCACATCTAGCTCTAGTAATTTGTTTTAGATTTCCTCTAAAATCTTGTCACTGAAAGAAGGCTTTTCAGACTTTATGGAGAAGGCCAAGGGAGTGAACTGGTGGGAGAGAGCATGTTTAGCACATGCAGTCCCTGAAGGAGATTGTCAACACCAAACCAAAAAGACATAATTTCCCACACTCCTGTCCCCCACCCCCAACCACCAACACAAAATTACTTAAGGAAGATGCTTTTTTACTTTTAAAATTAATCTGAGGGGGGGGGGACCAGGAGGTAGCTCAGTGAGTAAAGGTACTCAAGATCTAACAACACAAGCCCCAAATCAATCCCTAGAAGCCATGTTCAGATAGAAAGAACCCAACTCTCCAGTATCGTCCTCTGACATACACACAGATACACACACACACACACACACACACACATACACATACACACACACAGTGACATGTGCATCCTTGTCATCACATACATATACACACATACATATACTGTAGCACGTGCATGCATCTCATCTCTCTCTCTTACACACACACACACACACACACACACACACGAGTGTATACTTGCATACACATGCACTAATAATTTTAAGAGGAAAACCGAGGGTTCTGAGGTACAGTTTAGTAGTGGTAAAGCACACTTGTGTAGCATTCCTAAAGCCCTGGGTTTATCCACAGCCTCTTGTCATAGATATGTATAAATATAATCAAAGTTTATAAAATGTTTCAGTTGTAGAATTAGCATATTCACATATGGTTGAAGAAGACCTGCTTTCATAAGTTACTCAGGAAATAGATATTGAATACTTATGAGATGCCAGACTGTGTGCTGTAAATGAGAATTCCTGGAGAGAAGCTGTCTGCAAAGGCTGACTGATTAGAACTTCATGGATGTGAAGAGAGTGGAAGCTGCAAGTCCAGAGCCTAACTAAAAGTTATCTCAAGCTATCTTTAGCCCCCAAGTGCCTTTCCTCACCCACTTCTGCTTGGACATAACAGCCTGTGACCTCACATTCTGTGACCTCACATCCTATGATTAGCAGATAAAAGCTTTAGGAATCCATTAACTTAATAAAACCCTGCTTTACCAGTCAAAGGGCTAAGAATGTTCTCCGCTAGTATCTAAAGTATGTAGCAGGGTTTTCTCTCTCCCCCATTATAACAACCCACCTACACGATGTGCCCAGTTATGTATTTGAAAAGTGTCTTGATTCATGACATTCTTTGTTTCTGTTACTATAAAAAAAAATTCATGAAACTGATTCCATGTGAGAACATGGATTTGGGGGTCAACTGAGACTGTGTTCCTGACCATGGTCACTCTTATTGAACTCCAGAATAAATCACCATCTATCTGCTTTGAGGTGAGAGCTGGTTTTTTGTTTTGCTTTGGCTTGGATTTTTTGCTTTGTTTTGTTTTTGCATCAACAGTATCAAGGTACTGGCACTGAAGATTAATTTAAAACGTTCCAATTTATAGTTGGCATTTATTAAGCTTTCTGTTTGTGACTGAGGGTAATACTTTTGAAATAGTATCTTTAAAAATTCCACCAAAGTAGAGCAAAACTGGTTTGTTCACTCTCTGTTTGTATAAAAGATTCTGTGCTGACTGCCAAACACTCTGGACTATCAAACTTCAAGGAATGGAGAATGTTACATTAATCAGACATTCCATACACTGGCTTTCTTTCTGTATGATTTGAATTACTTAATGTCAGCATTATTTTTGTTTCATGTTTTGCCTGTATTTATTTCCTGTAAGGGTGTTGGGTCACCTGGAACTGGAGTTACATACAGACATTTGTGAGTTGCCATGTAAGTGCTGGGAATTGAACTCGGGTCTTCTGGAAGATTAGCCAATGCTCTTAACCACTGAGCTATCTCCCCAGCTCATAAGTCAAATGTGTCTTTTTTTTTTCTGAGACAAGATTTCTGTAGACCAGGCTGACCTCAGACTCAAGAAATCCACCTGCTGCTGCCTCCCAAGTGCTGGGATCAAAGGTGTGCACCACACTGCCCCTAATGTCCGAATTTAGAGTCAATTCTTTTCAGTTTTGAGATAAAGTGTCCTTTCTCAGCTGACTAGAAATATACCGGTGACAAGCCCATCCGGAGAGAAAGGTCAGGGATGATTAATGTGGAAATAATCCCACTGTCCAACAATTTGACTAATTAAACAGAGTAGGGAAACATATTGTGAAAGATGAAATATATAATCTTTTTTGTGCTATTCTGGATGTTTCTAAGTTTGGTCTTTCTGTCACAAAAGGGAGCCCAGCAAACAGCTTGAGGACAAACTCTGGAAGGGATAAAATAGTACCTGTTTCTGTGCTCTGTACAGTTCTTCTGTTCAATAAGGTTAGTGTAACACTAGGCTAATAGAGGCACGGGAACTTAATGAGCTAATGACAGAGGACCAGAAGAAACCATATAATGAATGCTAGCTATGCCGATTAAAGACAGGAGTCTCCTGCTTTTAAGTTATTTTACCCTCCTGCTTTTACTAGCACTGAAAGTAAACCTCTAAAAGTTTAAAAATATTTGGGCTGGAGAGATGGCTCAGCGGTTAGGAGCACTGGTTGCTCTTCCAGAGCTCCTGAGTTCAATTCCCAGCAACCACATGGTGGCTCACAACCATCTGTAATGGGATCTGATGACCTCTTCTGGTGTGTCTGAAGAGAGCTACAGTGTACTCCTCTACATAAAATAAATAAATAAATCTTTAAAAATATCTGAGGGTTGAGATAGCTCAGTGAATGTAGTGCTTGCTGATCCAGTTTGATCAGCTTGAGGAGCTGCATTTAAACGCCACTCTAAGATAACAGGCAAGAACAATCAGGCTGGAGAGCCAGCTCAGTGGTTAATAATACTGACTACTTTTCCTGAGGTCCTGAGTTCAATTCCCAGCAACCACATTGTGGCTCACAACCATCTGTAATGGGATCCGATGCTGTCTTCCGATGTGTCTGAAGATACTGACACTGTACTCGAAAAAAAAATACATAAAAAAGAGAGAAAAGAACAATCACCTCAGTTGCCGCTGTAAGAGCTTCAGGGTAAACAAGACTCTCAGCTCAATGGAAGGTCATTGAAAGATCATGTGTTTTCACCATTAAATTAAGATCACCTTGCATTCGCAATTTGTTGCTAATTCTATGAAGCCAAAATTTATCGTCAGGAGGGCCTCATGGCCAGAAGCCTCCTCTCTCTACCCTGAAGTCCTTTCTGCCTGTAGTTCACCCCAGTCCACTCATTACCACACCTCGAGTATTAAACTCTCCTAAGGTCTCTCAGCCACTGTCAGTTCAGCTCCCTGTGGGTGGGGAAAGCTTGTGTCTTTTTATTTATTTTATTATCAGTGCCGCCTTCTGACAGTGAGGGACAAGAACACTCCCCCTATAGTAGCACAGAATTTAGCTCAATGCACAGCATCACTTCTAGTTATTTCATTTTTTATATGAAATTCACTTTTGCTCATCCATCTACCCCTCTTTTTTTCAGTTCAGTAATTTTTCTATATCTCTAAGAGTTAGTTTATCTTGTACTTCAATAGCTTCATTATGACAAATTGTTTTATGTACCTTGTAAATAAATAGACCTCCTTGCTTTTTTTGTTTTGTTTTGTTTTTCGAGACAGGGTTTCTCTGTGTAGCCCCGGCTGTCCTGGAACTCACTTTGTAGACCAGGCTGGCCTCAAACTCAGAAATCTGCCTGCCTCTGCCCCCCAAGTGCTGGGTTCAAAGGTGTGTGCCACCACTGCCCGGCAGCATATTTTTTAAAAAAGAAAATAAACCTCTATACTGTCAAGACTTCTGAAGCAATATTTTTAAAACCTGACGTTTTAAAACCTGATTAGTGAGAGACATTTGTAATCACTCACAAATTGAAATACTTTTTTTTTTTAACCTAAGGAAAAACTCTGCAGTTGGGTCATTTATTTCTCTTTTATACACTAGGCCATGAATTCGTATGGAATGGGCTCCAGCAGCTCGGGCTCTTTCCTGTTAGTGTGTTTCTCTGGGTGGTGCAGGCTGGCACTTCAGCTGAACCCAGGTGCCCTTCTCTTTGCCTTCCTTTTTCTTCTGATCGTTTCTCCTTCACCCGATTCAGGAAGCTGTCTCTGCTCTTCGAGTGTTTAATGTGTTCAATCCGCACATTGATCCTCTTGGTCAGAATCTTGCCCTTAACTTGCTTGTTTACAATGATGCCCACGGCACGCTGGGTGACATTGTAGACTCTTCCAGTTTTGCTGTGGTAACACTTATGGGGGATTCCTTTTTGAACAGTTCCGATTCCCTTGATGTCTACAATATCACCCTTCTTATAGATTCGCATGTATGTGGCCAAAGGAACAACTCCATGTTTCCTAAAAGGCCTAGAGAACATATACCGAGTGCCTCTCCTCTTTCCCTTTGTGTTGTCATTTTGGCGCATTTACTGGAAGATGGCTGCCGCCAAATTGAAATACTTTTAACTTACTGGTTTCTAAAACGTATTTCCTGGGTTGAGGTTTAAGTTTGACGGCAGAGCATGTACCCTAGTGTGTATAAAGTTAACCCACAGCACCAAAAATAAATTTATTAATTTAAAGTTCAAACCTAGAATTAAGCCCATTATTCAATACTTTAAAAAGAAAAAGAGAAAAACTTTTTTTTTTCATAAGCAGACAGATTATTTCAGCAGTAAATCTGGAACTCTTGCTTAAGCAAGGATACTGCAGTTATTGTATCCAAAACCGACCGTTTCCTACACCGTCAAATAGACAACAGTTCCCTCCACACTATTCACAACACCGATCAGTGACCAGACTGAGCTCATATTTGTGTCACTGTATCTACTAAGACAACTCGGGCTTCTTCCAAGGCTCTGGCGTCTCAGGTGGAGGAGAGTGAAGGAAACAACTTCACTTAGATGAGCCGCCGCAGCGCAGTGTACCAGTTCCGGTTACAGCCAGTGGTGGTCCCTCCCACACCCAGTTAATCAAGCCCATGGAGGAACTGAGTGCTACTGCCTTTCTCTTTATTCAGCGCACACGGCCTGGGTTCCCCAAGGGAAGAAAAAATCGCAGAGGGAGCTCTGGTCTGTATGTGGCCACAAATGTCACAGCTAGCTCTGCCTTTGTGCATTCCTGTAAGATTTCAGAATCGCAGACTAGTGCAATGACTCAACAGGAGAGTCAGAGCTGGTGAATGCCATCATGAAATGTATCTCTTGCCTACAGAGGAGCGATGCCCTTATAGAATGTGTTTATGCCTTCTTTCCTATTGTATCAAATTGTTGACATGTTCTGGAAAGGTTTGAATTGGAACTTTATTAGCTTTCATAGGCATCATGGCAGCATCAGGAAATAATCCAGCCCTAACAGAAGCAGCCAAATGCAGCAATGTGCACTAGAGATAGCTGTTCTTACTGAGCATGTTGCTTTGAAAACATCAGAAAATCCATACTTGTAAAGATTAGCCAATGAACTGAATCGGTCTCTTAGCCAAACCACGAACACCATTCTGTTTCAGTGCAACTGAGAATCCATTAAATATGCCCTTTGGGAGGGCCACCTATGGGTGACACTGAAACAAATTTAAAGGAATGATGTCAGTGTGCAGCAGCTTGAAACTTAAAACCCACCAACTTGGTGGGCAATGGTGGTGCAGGCCTTTAAACCAGCATGCAGAGGCAGAAAGACGCAGAGAGGCAGAGAGGCAGAGAGAGGCAGAGAGGCAGAGAGGCAGAGAGAGGCGGGGGAGGCAGGGGGAGGCAGAGAGAGGCAGAGAGGCAGAGAGAGGGAGAGAGGCAGAGAGGCAGAGAGGCAGAGAGGCAGAGAGGCAGAGGCTGGTGGATCTGAGTTTAAGGCCAGCCTGGTCTACAGAGTGAGTTCCAGGACTGTCAACAACAACAGGGTACACAACAAAACCACCAACACTACCACTACCCACCACCACCACCACTAACAAGACAGCACCAGTGTCATATCATGTATAAGACTCTGTTGAGCCAAATTCATGACTGTCTCTTCCACAGCATTGGCTATCAGGTTGCAGGACCAAGAGCCTGTGGCTTCAGTCAGGGCAGGTAAGGCCATCGTGCACCAGCTACAGATATGGTGGATTGATGGGGCTTGCTGGTGCTAACTAGCCACCAAGACAGGAACAACCTCTCCCTAAGATGGTCAATACCCAACCTCTCCCTCCGAAAGGTTTGAATTTCCAGAGATTAAATGTCCTCCTGATCCTCAATTTCATGCCTTTTCCCTGATGAAACTTTGCTAATGGTTAAAATGGTTCTTGTGGACCTATTTGTGTAACAATTTCCTAAGATTAAGACCTTTTATCATCAAGGAAAGCTCATCAAAATATAGGATGTTAAAAAGAAGGCAAAACAAGAGGGTATTCTAACCTGAGGTGAAAGGTTTCAGTAAGTTCCTGAAGCTAACCATATCCACTACACCACTTTCTCCCCAAACAGCTATAACCTGCAAGGGCTGCTGAGAGATGCTTTTAGACAAGCTGAATTGAGACAA
The DNA here is from genome assembly GCF_004785775.1 of Grammomys surdaster. NCBI lineage: Eukaryota > Metazoa > Chordata > Mammalia > Rodentia > Muridae > Grammomys > Grammomys surdaster. The sequence goes on from NW_021604587.1 coordinate 21,116,758, forward strand.
GTTCAAACCACTTGAGGTAGTTGAAGGAGACAGTCTTCCACGTGTTAAGCTGCCTGCAAATCATGAGCCGTCACCCATGCAGGGATGGCTTTTTGATGAAGCTATCTATCTTTAAGGCATTTTTACTGCTGTAAGTAACCTTTCACCCATCCTCCTGTAAGTAATCCCAATAAAGCCCACTGGGTCACCACATGGGACTTTGATGGTAACCTTACTTTGATCTGTCTTTGGTTCCTTATCTGGGATGAGTAGACATTTGTTTACATTTCCCTGGGAATACTGTCGCATAGTAGGCCTCAGTGTGCCTCATCCATAGAGCCTTTGCCAGGCCTGTGTGAGGCTCTGGGTTGCAGTCCCAGCCCTGCAAAAGTAAATATGAAATGATTGCTTTGCAATAGCTATATCCCCGATGTTCTTCTGAAAGTTCATAAGCTGAAAGTGCAACACCGTGTATTATATATATTTACTTACAAATTTAAATTCTAGAAATAAAGAAGAAATCACAGAGCTAATGACTGACATTTTGGAGCCTAAAATTTATTATTGTTGTTACGGTTCTGAGAGTCAAAGTCGTGTGTAGTTTCTGTGGAAGCTCAAATAGATAGGCTGGTGTACCCATGTGTAATGGCTCATGAATTCACTTTGCACTATGTTGTCACAGAATTCCATGTTATTTCCCTGTAGTGTCTCACTTCATATCATCCTCCCTGATTTAGGAACAGCATCTTGTTTCAATTTGATATGATGTTCTGCATGTCAGTTGGAGGACAAAATTATGAATTGGATTACATATAATGGAAGTGTTTTTATTTTCATGTATATGGGTGGTTATCTGTCTCTGTGTGAGCATATGCCCTCAGGGGACAGAAAGCATGTTAGTTCCCTTGGAGCTGGAGTTACTGACAATTGTGAGTCCCTGATGGAGTTACTGAGAATTGTGAGCCCCTGATATGGTTAGTGAGAACTGAATTCTGATTTCCTGGGAAATCAGCCAGTCCTTAAGTTTGTTTGTTTTTAAACAAATGCCTATATGTCATTAAGTGCTGGGCTGGGATACTGGTGAAGCCACTGGTGAAGATGGCTAAGGTTGAGATCCTCATTCAATTCAATGTTTAGGGGAAACTGACAAGGAAGTTGGTAACTAGAGTTGGAGGAATGCTCACAGCTAAGAGCACTCTGTTCTTCCCAAGGACCATCAACACCAACAGCCATGTCAGGGGGCTTACAGCTTAACTACAGCTCCAGAAGGAGCCCATGCCTGTGCCTTCTACAGACAATTGCACTCACTTGCACATATAATTAAAGATAAAATATCTTTTAAAAAGAGAAATTTTAAATAGGAAATACACACTATGCAATGGAGAATGTTCTAGAAAAGGCCCCTAACCCAAATTGCCTGTGTGGTGAGAGCCACACATTCTCAAAATAAGAAGCTTGTAAGTTGTAGTAATAATGGACACATCATAGAATAGTAGAAGTATACAGAGGCAAGTCTGAAATGAAACATTTACAGTATGTGGGCGTACGTATGTATGTATGTATGTATGATTGAAGCAAGGTCCCACTACATAGTTCTGACTGGCCTCAAACTCACAGAGATCCTTCTGTGTCTGCCTCCCAAGTTCTGGGATTAAAGGTGTGCATCATTACACCCAGTCAAACTTCTTCATGAGGGCAACAGAGCCACTGAAGGATTTTCAGTGTAGGAGCGACTTAAAGGGAAATTCTTACTGTATTAATTCAGAGTGTTCTCTTGCCTGGGAATGCCCTTCCTCGGTATATTTCCACAAGACTCAGTTGTAATTCAACTGCCTTGATGATTTCCAAATGTCCTCCAGTCATAATTGAATTCTATCATGGAATAATGATCTAGTCATGCCATAATTTTATCAGTTAGAGATTGCTACATAAATTATCCAAATAATTAGAGGCTTGAAAGAACAGTTCCCTGGGGTCAAGATGTTGGGAATGGCTTAGCTGATTTCCCGTTGGAGAATTTTGGAGTTAATGAAGGTGCCAAACCTTCCACAATGGCTTAGCTATATGGCTGGCAAGTAGGCACAGGCCATTGACAGGGATCTTAGTTCTTTGTCATGTGTACTTTCTGAAGGGCTATTTGATTTCTCTGAATGAGTGATCTAAAAGGGCAAGATGGAAGCCAAAGTGTTCTTTGTGATCAAGCCTCAGGAGTCACACACTGTCATTTCTACAGTACCCATTGAGAGCTTGAGGTCAGCCCTACTCAGTATGAGACTGTCAACCATAGGGTAAGAAGATGAGGAAGGTGAGAAACAGAGAGGGCACTATCCAGGCTAGCTAATCCTGTATTGGTAACATTTATCTTCGCTATGGATTCATCTTACTTTTAACTTTGTACTATTCATGCTTACAGCTTACAAGAACTCATTCCAGGGAACCTAAAGTCAGTGTCTCCCTCTCAATGACCTAAGGACCTCCCTCAGGACACCATCTTTAAGAAGATTATTATGATTATTATAGTACAGGAAGATATGGGGCCGGTTGGGAGATGGCTCATCTTTAAGATTCTTCTTATTCTTGTTAGTGTGTATGTGTGTGAGGATTCTCTCTTCCCACTTTAACAATGGTCCAGAGATGGAACTCAGACCCCTTGGCTTGTACAGCAACACCTTTACCCATTGACCATTTTGCCAACTTCTGAAAAGTTTCTTGAATTAAACTGCTTTATTTTTACTTTTTAAATTATTATTAATATTATTATTTTGGTTTTTCAGGACAGGGTTTCTCTGTGTAGCTCTGGTTGTCATGGAACTTGCTCTGTAGACCAGGTTGGCCTTAAATTCAGAGATCACCTGCCTCTGCCTCCCAAGTACTGGGATTAAAGGCATGCTACCACTGCCCAGCTCATTTGTCTAAACACAAGCTTTTAATTCAGATTTTGTGGTGAGAAGACTCATACCTTTAATCTAAATCTTAAGGCAGGAAGACATACCTTTAATATGGGTCATACCTTCTTCTAAATGTCTACATAAAGTCTATATAGAAGGAGGAAGCTTTTCCTTTTTAACCAGGCTTATAAAGTTCACAAGAAATAAAGTACTTTCATTTCATTATATTTTGATTTTCTTGTTTGTCCTACCACCTAGATTATAAAGACAGTAAAGTCACAAAATGTATAGACTCAGTTGAAATTGAAAAGATAAATATAGTTACTGAATGATAGCATGTTAGTCAAGATCCCTGAAATATTTGCTGGAAATCTATTCTTTTTTGTTTTGTTTTTCGAGACAGGGTTTCTCTGTGTATCCCTGGCTGTCCTGGAACTCACTCTGTAGACCAGGCTGGCCTCGAACTCAGAAATCTGCCTGCCTCTGCCTCCCAAGTGCTGGGATTAAAGGCGTGCGATTAACATTTTGTTAATCTCTAAGAAATACACAATTGTATTTTGTTAGGTATTGCATGTATTAATTTAATGTATACTTGAAGATGTATGTTATGTGTATGGAGAGTCCTGGAACCAATGCCCTACAGAGACCTAGAGACACCTGCAGTGTGAATCTTGGTTCTCAACCTGTGGGCTGCATATCAGATATCCTGCATATCAGATACCTACATTATGATTCATAACAGTAGCAAAATTACAGTTATGAAGTAGCAATGAAAAGAATTTTATGGTGGGGGGGGGGGGAGACAGGACACCATAAATATGAGGAACTGTGTTAAAACAACACAGCGTTAGGAAGGCTGAGAACCACTGAGTTAGAGGGATGCAATCTGTACACACACAGGAAGTGTTTAGGAAGGGTGCCAGGAATTTGGGATTAATGAACATGTTCATTGCCTTGATCAGAGTAGTGATTTAATGTTGACGTTTATCGAATTGAACAATTAAATGTGTCAATCATTCATCAGGGAATCTGGTGGGGTTTTGACTTTTTTTTTGGAGTGGAGGGGAGTTGTTTTATTGAGACAGTGCAGTGTCTCACTATGTATCTCTGGCAGACCTCGAAGTTGGCCTGTATCTCACAGAGATTCGCCTGTCTCTGCCTTCTGGGATTACAAACATTTGCCATCCTGAACTTTTGTTTAGACCAGTACTGATAGATACATGCCTGTAATCCCAGCACTCAGAAGGCTAAGGCAGGAGGATTACAGTAGATTCGAGATTAGCCCGAGTTAAAAGAGCAGAGATAGAGGCAGAATAGAGCTTCTGGCAGAGGAGCGTTTAAATTTGTAAGAGCAGAAAGATGATGTGTCAAAAGCAGATTTGGTTTTGTGTTTTTAAGATTCTAATCCTGGCTAGCCTCGAATTTACTGCAATCCTCCTGCCTTAGCCTTCTGAGTGCTGGGATTACAGGCATGTGCCACTACTCCGGGTCTAAAAAAAAAAAAAACAAACCCCAAAACAAAAACCAACCAAACAAAAACAACTTTCAGGATGGCAAAAGCCGGTAATCCCTGCACTGTGGGGTTAAAAGTAGAATCCATAGTTCAAGGTCATTTTAGGCCAGGAGCCTGGGCTACACAGGACTCAAAAAACACTAATTGTCTGAAATTCCAGTTCCGGAGGATCTAGCGCGGTCTTCTGAGGACACGACACACATATGGTACACAGACGTACATGAGGCAAAACACAAACATAAAATAAGCCACTAATAATAGCGGTGATAATAATAAAAAGATTGCACCCTTGCTGAGAAAGGATAACGTGTGGGAAACGATAGCTAATAATCAACGTAGACCGATGCGCTAGCCAAAGAAACAGACAAGCGTGCGCGGCCGCGGGAGCTATTTTTTGGTGAACCCAGGAATCCGGTCATTAAAGCGGAACAAATTCTCACGGACGCAGGCAGGGGAAGCCGAAGCCGGCAACACCAGGGAAATCTGCGGCTCTGCGCTCCGCGGCCGGTGACTGGGCGGGGCTTAGGGGTAAGCCACAGTAAGCGCGCCCTTCACGTGACACGCCCTCCACGCGACGCACTCGACGCCCCCGTCACGTGGCTGCCGCGGCCCCGTCTCCGGCGGAGGCGGGCGCGGGCGCGTCCCTGTGGCCAGTCACCCGGCGGAGCTGGTCGCACAATTATGAAAGACTCGACTTCTGCTGCTAGCGCTGGAGCTGAGTTAGTTCTGAGAAGGTTTCCCGGGGCTGTCCTTGTTTGGTGGCCCGTGCCACCGCCTCCGGAGACGCTTTCCGATAGATGGCTGCAGGCCGCGGAGGAGGAGGAGGAGCCGCTGCCCTTCCGGAGTCCGCCCCGTGAGGAGAATGGTACGGAGCCGGGCCTGGCGCGGGCGGGCCTCGCGGGAGCCTGCGCGACGCTCCGGGGAGCTCTGTGCCCTCCGGGAGCCGCCGCTCGCAGCGGAGCCTCGGAGTTGACATGGAAAGGGAGGGAGGGCTGGGGTGTTACGGAAAAGAGAAGGGAGCGGGTTCCGAGCTGTGACTTGTTGGCTGTGCCGCAGACGCTCTACAGGTACATTTTCTACTATTATTTTTTAATAGAACGGGAGTGATTTTGACGGTGTAGACTGCCATGTGCTTCGGGGTTTTCTTTAGCAACGGACCGGGAAGAGACAGTTCCTGGGAGGTTGAGACAGTGCGTTGCCAGGTCTGCGTCGAACTACCTCATCTGTTGTCCCAGACAGTTTGAAGCCAATGTGCAGACTGGAGGGAGTCGGTGTGTTGCAGCATTGGCTAGAGCTTTTGTTGTTAAGGCCAAGAGCCGGATTTGGAGATTTCTTACAAAGAAAGCCATTTAGATCTAGAATCTGAGCAGGAAAGACATTCCTACTCAGTAGTTTAACTTGATAGGCTTTATGCAAGCTGCTGTTCCTTTGCCGAAGTTTGACAGGTTTAGTTTTCTCCCTCTTTATTTTTGAGACAAGGTCTCGCTTGTAACCCTGGCTGGCCTGGAACTCACTGTGTAGACCAGGTTGGCCTTAAACTCAGATCCGCTCACCTCTGCCTCCCAAGATTAAAGACGTGCGCCACCACAGCGGGCTAGGTTTAGAAGTGTCTTACTTAAAAAGCACATGTGAATAAATACTTAATGTCTCACTTTCGTTTGTAAAGTCATTGAAGACTACTTTTATTTGAGACTGGGTTACATGTAGCCCAGGCTGGCCTCAAATCCCGAGGCCGACATTGAGTTCTTTATCCTCTTGCCTCCATCTCCTAAGCTCTGGAATTACAGGTGTCTGTCGCCTAGCTTTTCCTATTTCCTGAAAGGAAAGTTCAAATCCCTCTACCTCTGCTAAATCATTTCATTTAAATACTTGTGGCTTTCATTTAAGGGATTCTGGTGAAGGGTGAATTGAATCAAAGTGCCTTGCAAGCCGTTAAGTAGTGATATATCTGGTTTTTCATTTTAGATGGTAAACAGCATACATTTCAACATATTGGTTAAATATTTTTTAAAAATGTTTTCATTAACAGATGAAAGACCCTCAACCCCTCAAAAACAGTAGCTTTAGTTTTGTAGATAATTCACCATATATGGCGCATAGTATGAACTTAGTATTCTTTGGACATGCATAAACTTGTTGATTCTGTAAGGAGAACAGTTTCACTTTAAAATTTAAAATTAAGAGTGTTAATTTTATTTTTTCCCTGCTTAATTCCTGACTAATAGTTGAGTTGAGTGATTATATTACACTATGCATTTGAGTTATAGTAAAATCTTAGGATAGCTTAAAATGTGTGGGGTTTGTTTGTTTGTGTTTTGTTCTTCTTTCCTCCCTCTCTTCTTTCTTCTTCCTCGTTGTTGTCTTCTTTTCCCTCCAAGACCAGGCTAGATTCTAACTCAGAGATCAGTCTCCTGAGTGCTGAGATTAAAGGCTTGCACCACTATGCCTGGTTAAAAGGTGGACTCTTTATTCAATAATTCAATTCAGTCTCCTCACTTTTTAGGTCAGTCTGTCCAAAAGGAATAATGGGTCTATACTGTATAATTCTTATTGTAAATTGTTATCTTCATGAGTCTATTACAGGCCATGGAGATGGTTCCTTAGGTAAAGGTGGAAAAGAAAGGGATTAAGATGTCAGAAATCAGCAGGGCAGTGGTGGCTCACACCTTTAATCCCAGCACTTGGGAGGCAGAGGCAGGCGGATTTCTGAGTTCGAGGCCAGCCTGATCTACAGAGTGAGTTCCAGGACAGCCAGGGATACACAGAGAAACTCTGTCTCGAAAAACAAAACAAAACAAAACAAAACAAATGTCAGAAATCAAAGAATTATGAAAGGCATGGTAGCTCACACTTTTAATCCCTGCACCGGGGAGACAGAAGCAAGAAGATCTTTGAGTTTAGTCCTGCCTTGAAAAACCAAAATAAATAAATAGGCAACTTTTGTGGACTAGTATTTCTAGTGTTGTTTATAAGCAACTGTAAAATGAAACCATGTTGTAATTGATCATTGCCTAAAATGTGCAGGTATAATGGTTGAAGGCATTACTTAAAATATAAACTGAAAAAAAAAAGCTTATTACTGAGTACATAATTCACTGGCATATTGATTGTGTATCTAGTATGTATTATGCTTTAGTTCAATTTTTAATATTGGAAATGGGTAAGTAAAAGTTTTGTAGTGGTCTATCCAAGTATGCATTTGCAAAGCTGAAGTTAGAATGTTCCAGTCAGAGATATTGGGACACAGTACTCTTATACTTTTGTCCAGTATTTGAACGCTAGATTATATACTTGTCTTAAAAAAAAAAAAAAAGATTGACCAGTGGATTTGTTATTAGCCTTAGTTGTAAATTTTTTCTTAGTTCATTCACATAATACTTTAATGATTTTTGCCATTGATAATTATTCAGTCTTGGTTCCTTTTCTTTCTTTTTAGGGAACTTTCAACCTTGAGTATGCTGCACATGTATTTTGTGTTTTCTTTTCTCTTTTTAAAGTATGTTTTAAGTTTGATATCTGGAAATAAACTTCAGAGTAGTTAAGGTTAGGTTAGAATATAAACATCATGAAGATTTAAGCTTTTATGCGAGTACATCAAAGTTTAGATAAATGTCACTTTTTTTTTAAATTTATTAGTGCAGGTGCCTGCAAAGGCCATAGGTAGAGTCCCCTGAAGTTGGAGTTACGGGCAGTTGTGAGCTATCTGATTGGGAATCAATTTCTGATCCTCTGGAAGAACAGTGTGGTCTTTATCGCTGAGCTATCCCTCCAGTACCAGGTGTTACTTTTTTTTTTTTTTTTTTTTAAAAAAAGGGGATATCACTAAGTAACTGTGTAGCCTTGAACTTGTGTAGATCAGACTGGTGTTGAACTCATAGATATTCACCTGCTTCTGCCTCCTGATTGCTGGGACTAAAAGGATGCACCACCAAGTGTGGCTCAGTGTATCCCCTTTAAATGGTACTTTGTAACTATTAAACTAGTTTGAATGGCTCACATATACAAATGAATTGGAAAATTGAACCTTTCTGTTTATTTTTAAAAGATTAAAAAAAAAAACCTGATTTGAAGTAGATTACTACTTTCAGGGATTTATTGACTCTGGTTCTGTTCAGTTTGGATTTAGAAAATGGTTCTCCATCTGTATATCGTGGTTTTGGGTAGGATGCTCAGTTCTTTGAAGATTTAGATTTTTATTTTGCCTTGTTTTTTTGAAACAGGAATTCTTTGTGCAGTCCTGGCTGTCCTAGAACTAGCATTGTAGATCCAGCTGGCCTAGAACTCAGAAATCTGCCTGCCTCTGCTTCCCAAATGGTGGGACTAAAGGCATATTGCCACCACCTCCCGGCTTTAGAATTTTTAGAACCTATTAAGTCTTGCTGTGTGAAGGTGAGAAGTTCTTCTGGTAGACTTGGCTCTTACTGAAGCATCTTTTTATCTTTATCTTATATCTTTTTCTTTTAAGGATGGATTTGGCTATATTGCCCGGGCTGGTTTCCTAAGGGAATAAGGGATGGATCCTTATGTCTCTACTTTCTGGATAACTGTAACTAGTTGTGTGCTGCTCCACCTGGTTTAGTGTCATATCGTAGCCTGCTATCATTAACTTCTAAAGGTAGATGGTCCCTTTTTTCTATTTGACGTCAGGAGCTATGTCAGGATTAAAGTCTGTGAAGTACTTTTTATCTCTCCTACCATTATTTAAACACACTAATACTCTAATACCTCAGCTATCTAAATTCCAGACTGCCAGAAACCTCATTTTTCTTTACTCATGGAAAGAAAGAAGATTCCTAAGCCAAGCCATATCAGGAGCTTAGCAGCCTTGACAGAATTTATTTATTGTAAATGTACATAGTGAAATTTAACAGACTCAGTTACCCACTTTTTTCTGACAGTTTTGTAAGTGTGCCAAAAGTGATAGAAAAAAAGGTAGCCAAGAAGCTGTTACTATGAGGGGGAGATTAGAAAGGCTCTTTTCTAGATTAGAGAGCTTTGCCTTATCTTTAGCATGTGAATCAAGTCTTTGTAATCTTTAAGAATATAAATTTATTATAACAGACACAGGATACTCTTGTAAGTGTCTAATAGTTATGAAACAAAATTTGATATGATTAGCTAGTAGATATTAGCATTTTAATATGGCTGTCTTTCTAAATGTTTTACATATGTCAGTTACATACTGTTCACTCAGAACTATGAACACTTGTCTATTAATTGCACAATCACTTATTAAAGATCCTCAAGTTAAGCCTGCTGGTGGTGGCGGCAGCAGCTGCACAAGCTTTTATCCCAGCACTCAAGAGGTGGGGGTAGAGCAGGTGGACTCAAGGTTCAAGGCCAGCCTGGTGTAGAGAGTGAGTTCAAGGACAGCCAGGGCTACACAGAGAAACCCTGTCTTGAAAACAAAACACCATCTACCTACCTAATTGGTAGGTAGATATTGATCTGCCAATCCAGATACCTGGAAGTAGAACTTGTTATTTAAGGAGATGTGTACTTGTCAACTCTCAGGTGAAAGATGTTAATGTTATAAGGTTTGTTTGTTTGTTTGTTTGTTTGTTTGTTTTAGAGTAAAATTGGGAGCTGGAGATGATCAGAGTATGGTTCCTAGCATCTACATTGGGAGGCTCACAACCAGCTGTAATTCCATCTCCAGGGGATCTAATACCATCTTGGCATCTGAGAATATCTACAAGCACATGGCACACACTCACAGACACACACATAGTAAACCTTTGTTTTAAAAAAGTAAAATCATTTAAAAATTGCTAAAAGTGTTTTTTATTAGTATACTATATTTTCTTCCAGTGACAGGAAACCTAGAAGAATTTCCTTTTTTGCTAAGTTCCTTACATATAGACAGGTTATATGCAACTCCACATGTACTTTACTTTGATAGAATATGTGAGGAAGTTCTTAGGAGATTGGAGACGTTATCTACTAAACCAAATGGATTTCTTTGAGAGGAAATTCTGTAATAAGAACTGAGAAATATGTATTAATAAAGAACTGTCAAAATACTCAGAGATAGATGAAATGTGTTAATAGTATTTGCTCACAGAGTAAAACCCAGGCTTTCTAGTAGATGGTGCCTTAGTACTATTTAGGTATCCCCTTTTCAGATTAATTTTTGTTATATATCCAAATATTATCATTGGCTATTGGTGGGTGGGTCCATTTATTTGATGTATCGGCTGCATTGTTAGGAGAAAATTACTTTATTAAGAGAATCTACCTCCAAGCATGTGCTCTGAGTGAGATATGTCCCCTGTAGTCTTAGGTATTTGAACACTTGCTTCACAGTTGATGGTGCTGTTTGGGGAGGGTTAGGTGGTACAGCTTTGCTGAAAAAAGTATGTAATTAGGGATGGGTTTTGAGATGAAAAAGTCTAGCCTACTTCCAGTTCTTTCTCTGTTGCATTTTTTTAGTGAAGGATGTGAGTCATGCTGTTTCCCTGCCATGATGGACTCTTATCCCTCTGGAATCCTAAGCCCCAATAAATTCTTCTGTAATTTGCCACATTCGTGGGATTTTATTACAGCAACAGGAAGGTAACTAATAATACACATGCAATATGCACTATTAACAGTAAGCTGTCTCTCTAGCCCAGCAGTTCTCTGGATTTCAGCCTCTCTGGCAAAATCCTCTATCTCCAAAAATACTTACCTTATGTATGATTTATAGTAGTAGCAAAATTACAGTTATGAAGTAGTAATGAAAATAATGTTATGGTTGGGGGTCACCACAAATAAGGAGTGATATTAAAGGGTCTCAGCATTAGGAAGGTTGAGAACCACTACTTTGTGGGGTTTTTTGTTTATTTTGTTTTTGATTTTGGAGACAGGATTTCTCTATGTAGCCCTGGCTGTCTTGGCACTCATACTGTAGAGATCATATATATATACATGTATATACATATATATATGTATACACACACACACACACACACATATGAGACACCCCTCTCAGCCTCCCCAACCATATGCTCCAGGACTGCTTGGATTTACTTTGAGCAACACTGTAGGAATGGATCTGGCTTAGAACTGTGACATTTTTAACCTGACTTAAATACTTGAAAGCCAAGAAGTGACCCACCTAGTTCTGATGCCCATCCCAGTGTTTCATTCTGGACCCACCAAGTCTAACTCTTGTGAGGCCTGCCTCATTTACTGATTCATCTCAAAGCTTTTGTGTTCCTCTTCAGTCTCAGACCTTGTTTGTTGCTCCAGAGCCAACATGGTGCCAGAAGAGGCACCCTTTTATGTTTTCAGCAACCTTACCTCTTCCCATATCCTTCCTCCTTCTGCTACTTGGGATGTTAGACTGGAATTGTGATGGTGGATTAGCAAAAAGAACCTTTAGTTAATAGATGCCCACCCTTCCTTTGGGATTTTTACTACCCATCGTCAGAAAAATTAATGAGTTTCTGATAGTTATAAGAAATGCTGCCAATTTCATTGTCTAGCTAGCAGCTTGGGTGCTTGTTAGACTTTTTTTTTTCTACTAAATTTTGTTTTAAGGTAACTATTTCACAAATAACACATGCGATTGTATGTATTGTAGTTAGGGTTTTTATTAATTGAAAGCATGTGGATTCTAAATATTAAAAAGCTGGCATCTAGAATAGTGGTTACCAGGAGTAGGGTGGTAATGTGTCAGAAGAATAAAGACTGGAAGCCCTTTCCCACTTGGTCTTCATAAAACAAATGGAAGAAAGATGCTCAGGAAGAGTCTGGGGTAGATAAGCAAGACAGGTCCTATATGAAGATAGGTGCACTTTTTGGGCTTTCCCCTCAGCTCACTGACCTATTTTTCTTTTCTCAAGAGTGCTTTCCCTTTCTGAAACTGTTAGTTTTGGTCCAATTCTTTGCTTGAGGCATAAGAACCTAAATACTTAGGCAGGAACCTCTAGACTCAGAGCCACACTTCTACCATTGGGAGAGAATCAAGGGATGTTTAAAGTGTTTAAATTTAATCATAAGAGGAATATAATCTCAAAACCTGATCGACATGGTGAGTAATACTAATGTTTTGTACTTGAAATCTGCTGAGAATATATTTGGACAATATATTAATCACAGTCACTTCACAGCATGAATAGAAACATCAAATTGTATACCTTCAAGATACACTACTTTTCTACTCTTTTGAAACTGGGTCTATTCGAGGCCAGCCTGGTCTACAGAGTGAGTTCCAGGACAGCCAGGGCTACACAGAGAAACCCTGTCTCGAAAAACCAAAAAAAAAGAAAGAAAGAAAGAAAGAAAGAAAGAAAGAAAGAAAGAAAGAAAGAAAGGAAGGAAGAAAGGAAGAAAGAAAGAAAGAAACTGGTTCTAGCTTGCAACCCAGTTAGATTGGAGCTCTCTGTGTAGCCCAGTCCTCCAGTCCTCCTATCTCCATCTTCTAAGTGCTGGGATTATAGGCAGCACCACTACCTCCAGATAATGCATACAGTTCTTATTTATCGTTGCACATCGGTTAAAGAAATGGTCCTCCCACTGGGGGGGGGGGTGGTCAAAGACGGGAGTAGATCTATCTGCTCTATGATTGATCTAAGAACTCTCACCAACAAAGAACAGTAGATGCTGACTTGTTGATAATTAGAGACCTTTTTAAAAATTTTATTTGATTTTTATCATTTTATGTATATATGTGTTTTGCCTGCATGTATGTGTACCATGTGTGAGCAGTGGTAGTTAAGGATAGAAAAGGGCATCAAACACTCTAGAATTGGAGTTACAGATTGTTGTGAGCCACAATGTAAGTGCTGGGTATTGAATGTGGGTTCTCTGGAAGAAGCATCCAGTGTTTGTAACCACTGAGCCATCTATGCAGCAGCATTTGGATTTTTAAAGTTTTTATCTTTAGTTGAGTCCAAGAAGATTCCTTGGAAAATGTAGTAATTTTTCTGTTCTGACATAGGGAGCCAGGGGTTTTGGGGGGCTTATAGAGAGATAGAGCCTAACATGATGAGGAAGGCCTGACAGCAGGAGCAAGAGGCCTACCTGACAATCAGGAAGCAGAAAGATCAAATTTTATCTGCACATAGGAAACAAAGAAAGCACAAGAAATTGGGCCAGGAAATTATAAAAACTATCTTACAGGTATTTTGCATCCAAAACTAATATAAACTTCAAGGTTTTTTATAATTTATAATAGTTCATGGTTATGTGGTGGTTTGAAAATGTCTGGCCCATGGGAAATGGCATTATTAAGAGGTGTGTCCTTGTTAAAATAGGTGTGGCCTTGTTAGAGGAAGTGTGTTGCTGTATAGTCAGGCTTTGAGGTTTCCTAGTGTTCAGACTCTGTTCAGTGTTGAAGAGAGCCTCCTCCTAGCTGCCTCCAGAAGATAATTCTCTTCTAGGTTGCCTTTGGATCAAAGTGTAGAACTCTAAGCTCCTTCAGCACTATGTTTGCCTACACTGTCATGCTTCCCGCTATAATGATAATGGACTGAACCTCTGAAACTCTAAGCCAGCCCCAATTTGCCTTGCCATGGTCTCTTCAGAGCAGTGTAAACCCTAATTAAGATAGGATACTTCAGGTAAATTATATTTTTGTTTAAGTAATTTTGTTTTTAATTTTTGTAATTTGAAGTTTCATTAGTATCTGTATTCTTAGTTGGGCTGGAGAGATGGCTTGATGGTTAAGAGCACTGGCTGCTCTTCCAGAGGACTCAGGTTCAGTTGCTAGCACCCATTTGCCAGCTTATTGTCTGTAACTCAAGTTCCAGGGGATCTGACACCCTCACACAGTCATCTATGCAGGCAAAACACCAGTGTACATAAAATGAAAATAAATCATTTTTTAAAAGGTATTTTAGTTAATGTTTTTATTGCTATATAAAACACTATTACCAAAAACAACTTGGGGGGAAAAGGCTTTATTCATCTATAACTCAGGTCACACTCTATCATGGAAGGAAGTAATTCAAGGAAGGAACTAAAGCAGAGACTTTGGAACAATGCTGCCTGTTGGCTTGCTCCTCATGACTTGCTCTGCCTCCTTTATACAACTCAGGACCAGCTGCCCAGGGGTAACAGTACCTACAGTAAACTGTGCCCTCCAAGTCAATCATTAATCAAGACAATGCCTCTTAGGCTTGGAATTTGAAGGCATTTTCTGAGTTTCCTCTTCCCAGGTGTGACTCTGGCTTGTATTAAGTTGACATAACAATCAGGACAGCTGGCTTCTTGTCAGCTTGACACCACTACATTGCTATTAAACTGTAACTCTCACTTTCTTGTTTGAACATTCCAACTTTTAAGAATCCAGCAGTTTTTAAAAATTAAAAAACTTTAAAAGTTCAAAGTCTAAAATAGCGAAGGTCTAATAACTGGGTTCCTGTAAAATATAAAAACAAGTTAAATTCTTTATTTCAAAAGGGAAGAACCAGGGCATAGTTATTCAAATCAGAGTAAAACCAAAATCCAGCGGTAAAGCCAAGTGTTAGACATGTGGGACTAGTGATCTTCTGTGTTCAAAGGCCATGAGTAACTCCATTCCTCTGTCTCTTCACATAGCATGTTTCATGGGCTCAGCCCAGCTTCGTTTTACAACTGTTGTTGACTTTGATGGTTGTTCCATGATAACTGGCATCTCCAAAATTCTGGAGTCTCTCTGCAACTAGTCTGCACTTTCACCAGTATCCTCCCTGGGCTCTCTTCAGGGACTCTGACCCTGTCACATGATACCAAGCTTTAACTTTCCTCCATAGCCTCTTCATTCATAGCATCTGAACTTTCTGCAGCTGAGCCTGCACCTTTACACTGGCCTCTCATAGTGCCAAGCCCCAGCTCTTCCCCTTGACCATTTCATGCCTCCATAATCACTCTTACACATGACCAAGTTTGGCTGCCAACATGAGGTACAGCCTTGGTCCCCTCTGGACCACAGCTTCTGTGTACTGACCCTCAGAGAACACTTCCCAGAAGATTTTTGCCTCAGTGATGCTATTTTCTTCCTCCTCCTCCTCCTCATTTTTTTCAAGGTCTAGTCATTTATTTTATTTTATTTTATTTTATTTTTGATATTGTTTTGTTTTTCAAGACAGGGTTTCTCTGCATAGCCCTGGCACTCCTGGAACGCATTCAGCAGACCAGGCTGCCCTTGAATTCAGAGATCCACCTGCCTCTGTCACACAAGTGCTAGAATTAAAGGGGAAAGGGGTGTGTTACCACACCTGGGTTATTTGTTATTCTTAAAGACTTATTTCTTACTGGACTCAGATTTAGAAGTAGATACTCAAAAGACAGCCCACATCTATATCTCTTGGCAATCTGTTTCTGTCATATTTCTTTGGCTTCCTTCATTCTCTTGGCTAAAGTTTGTGATGTTCTGAAATCTTGTATTTCTTGTTTCTTCAGAGTAATACATTGACATTGGTGTTGGAGGACATGTGGAGTAACAAGATGCTCAATCTTAGGTGCTTTGGTCTTGAGTTCCTTATATTCTTTGTTCAAGGAGTCTCTGACAGCATATTGGTGGACATCATCTTTAAAGATATAGAAAAACTTTCAGACTCTGAGCTCTTTTGGGCTCCAGTGATTGAAGCACAGTAGTATCTGTCAGTCCAGGAATATTCTCTCTCATTCTGTCTGTCTGTCTTGTCTGTCTGTCTCTCCCCCCCACCTCTTCCCTATCCCCCCCCCCCCACGCACACGCACACATCCACACCCTGGCATGCACAGGCTCCTCTTTCTCATCTTTGTCTTCCTCTCTCTCCTTCAGCCTCTATCCCCACCCTCTCTTATAATAATACCCAAGTTGAGAGTGCTCAGACTGGCATCTACAGTTTGTCCCACAATAGACTTAGGCTTCCTTTCCCCAGTTTCCCTTGGTTTATAACAACCCGTACTCTACAGCAAACCCACTCTTCTGTGGGTCAAGACACCTTCATGGGAAAACCTTGTTTGTTGTTCCCACTGATGATTGATAACCTTTCTACTTTTTTTCTCAGAAACAGCAGCAGCTACTTCTCTGGCCATGCGCTTCTCATAGAAAGTACAAAGTCTGCCTTCATTGTCTACTTCAATGAGTTTCTGACAACTGATGGCTGGGAAGGATATATTCATCCTGATGTGGCTGACCACTTAGGAGATGCCACAAAAAAAGAGCTGTTCTTTCTTAATCATGGCTCATTATTCTTCTACTCCAGCTGACCAATATGGGTTGTCCTTGCAAAGCAAAGATTTCACTCTAATTTCTCTGGTCTCCTGTTAATGAAAGCTGATTCTTCTGTACCAGCTGACCAGCATCATGGGATCACTCCCCCATATAGTCTTTTAAGGGACTTCCCCCTGAAACTCCACAAGCCAGGCCTCTGCTTTTTTTTTTTTAAAGATTTATTTTTAAAGATTTATTTATTTATTTATTATTTATTTATTATATATGAATAATATATATGAATATATATTATATATAATATATATGAATGTATATAAATAATATATATTATTTATTTATTATATATGAATACACTGTTGCTGTCTTCAGACACACCAGAAGAGGGCATCAGATCTCATTACAGATGGTTGTGAGCCACCATGTGGTTGCTGGGATTTGAACTCAGGACCTCTGGAAGTGCAGTCAGTGCTCTTAACCACTGAGCCATCTCTCCAGCCCTCTGCTTTGTTTTCAAAGTGTAACTTTCAGGTCATACTCTGCCATTCACTACAGGAAGTCAGAGCAGGAATTTTCAGGAAGCAGAAGTTATGGAGGAAAACCTGTTTACTGACTTGGTCCTTATGGCTTGATCCTGCTTTTTTATACAAACCAGGATCTGCTGTGCATGGATGGCAGTGACCCCAGTACATTGGGCCCTCCTATATGAAACATTAATCAAGAAAATGTAACCACAGTCTTGCCTAGAGGCAATCTGATAGAGGCATTTTAAGGTGTAGTTTTCTTTTTTTATTATTTTGCGTGGCTTCTGGGCTTGATGGCACTTGATTGTAATCTCTGCACTTAGGGATCTGTGATATTTCAATTGCTCCAATATTAAGAAAATTAATTTGACTTTTACTAAGTTAGGCAAAACAGCACAAAGAATGAATATTTGGGTAAAGGTTCAATTTTAAGTTTGAGATTCATTTTAGGTATCAAAAGAGCTGAATGCCAGACAGTTGATATGTGACATGAGTTTGGGATTGAAATACAGTTTATTTTGTTTGTTTTTTGAGACAGATCTTTCAGTAGACTAGGCTGGTCTTAAACTCACTCCCAAGTGTTGGGATTAAAGGTGTGTGTCACCACACCTGGCCTGCAAGTTTTTTTCAATGTTGGGATGGAATGTAGAATTAGAAATTTGTGAGTTATCCAATGTATAGTAAGCTAGCTATGAACATAACAGGAAAATATAGTTGGAAAAAAAGAAAATCTAATATCTGATTTTGTGTTTAAAAAAATGAAGTATGCTAGCCTTTAATCCCAAGGGAGCAGAGGCAGGCAGATCTCTGTGAGTTAAGACCAACCTGTTCCATCCAAAGTCCTAGGTTATCCAGGTCTGCTTAGTGATACTTGTCTTTAAAAAGAGAAGAGGGGAGGGGAGGGG
>NW_021604587.1:21134793-21222734 GCF_004785775.1 Grammomys surdaster
AGAGGAGAGGAGAGGAGAGGAGAGGAGAGGAGAGGAGAGGAGAGGAGAGGAGAGGAGAGGAGAGGAGAGCAAACAACCGGGGAGGGCTGTGGAGGGTGTACAGTAGCAACTCCCACCCACCCCTGAAATGGAGAAAGAGAATAAATCTGCAAGGAAGTGGAGAGTGGACCATGCAGTAAGTCAGTAATTATCTAATTTATTGAGTGCTTCTATTTTATAAGTGAGAACACTTATATGAGAATTAACCTGGGGATCTAAAGAATATTAGTTGATAGTCTGTCAAATTTATTTCACACCTTCAATCCCAGCACTCTAGAGTCAGAGGCAGTTAGAACTCTTAACTTTGAGGCCAACCTGATCTTCATAGTTCCAGGCCAGCCAGGTCTACATAGGAGAATATCCTGCTTCAATAACAGCAGAACTTACTTGAGGAGGGTTGACTTGAAAAATCTGACTTGTTTACAGTAGGTTTTAGAAAGTAATGGAAATGTTGAGAGTTTAAAAACCAACCTTTTTCCCCCTACTGCTCTTTCTGCTATTCAGGTTGAGGCAGAAGCATGAACTGGATAGTTTGAGGGAAAAGTGGAGTCAAGAAAAGGTTTGTGTTCTTTCTTTAAAGGCTTGGAAACAATATTCTGCTTCCTGATGGGAATGAGCCAGTTAATATAAGGGAAAAACTAGAAAATTGGTGAAGGATGTCCCTGATTTAGAATGTGTGGACTTGGGGCCAGTGGTTGTATTTGAATGGTAGCATAGTTGTTACAACTATGAAGGAAAAGTGAATGCTGATAGAGTAGGAGGGTAATTTTATTGTTTTGTTTTGGGTTCTTTTGTTTGTTTTTGTTGACACAGGGTCTAACCAAGCTGGTCACAAACTCAGTGTTTCTCTGTCTTTCTCCAGGGATTGAACTCAATCTGCTAAGTTTGTGCTACAAGTACTTTTTACTCTCTAAACTATTTTGCTGGCTCTTATAGGAGTTTGCCACAGTTTTGTTCTGGTTGCTTCTGTTTTTTGTTTTTTTTTCCTCAGTAGTGGGATAAGAGACTGAGAATGTGGAGGGTAGTTGAGAAGGAAATGCAGGTATACCCAATGAGAAAAAAAAAAAAACAAAAAACTAGGGAAAGCCAGGGCAGTGAAATTCTTTCCTGAGTAATAGAAATACAATCTTCAGAAAATAACTAGATTTTAGTTTATAAAGAAGGTTCTGGAAGTGCTATGCAAATGGGCTTTGTCGTGTAAGAAATGTTTATAAAAGAACCTAAGTTTCATAGGGCCTCACTTGTGACTTTGTTGGCTGAAGGTCATGGTGTAATTTTTGTCTAAGTAAGCACATTCAAAGGAACTTTTTACCTAGTAAATGGAGATTTTGAATGAGGTCAGAATGATTGAATTTCAGAAACAGAAATGAGATGAATTAAAATTTATCATTTGAGTGTTTGAACTTCACTCCTAATATTTTCTTCTATAGGTTTCCTTTAGAAATATGACGTTCTGTGCCATCGTGTGTGTAGGATATAACTTTAAAAACATTTTTTCCTTTTTTTTTTTTTTGCAGTCAGTGGTGGCACACACCTTTATTTTTTTTTGTTTGTTTGTTTTTTTTTTGTTTTTTTTTGTTTTTCGAGACAGGGTTTCTCTGTATAGCCCTGGCTGTCCTGGAACTCACTCTGTAGACCAGGCTGGCCTCGAACTCAGAAATCCACCTGTCTCTGCCTCCCAAGTGCTGGGATTAAAGGCGTGCGCTACCACCGCCCGGCGGCACACACCTTTAATTCCAGCACTTTGGAGGCAGAGACAGGCAAGTCTTTTTGAGTTTGAGGCCAGCCTGGTTTACAGAGTGAGTTCCAGGATGGCCAGAGCTATATCGAGAATCCCTGTCTCGAAACCCCTTCCCCCCAAAAAAATTTTATGCAGTGTCAGGAATTGAACCCAGACCTGACATGTGCTAAGAATTGTTCTGCCACTGAGCTATGGTCTCTACAGTCTTTAATTGCTCAGTATTAGAGAGTTACTTCTAACTTAACCGCATATTCTTGTTTTCCTTCCTGTTTGCACACGTGTGACAGTCAGAAGTCAGAAGTCTTGTCTGTCAGTTCTCTATTCCTATATGTGGGCTTCAGGAATCAGATTCAGGTTAACACCTTTACCTACTGAACTATCTAACTAGCCTAGTGTTACTTTTTTGTCATTTTGCTTTTTATTTCATTGATTTTGTTTTTTTAATTTTATTTTTTCTTTCGTGGAGTGACAGTGTGTATGTGTGTTCTGAAACAGGGTCTTACTTGGTAGCCCAAGCTCACCTGGATCTCAGTGCTCCATTGTCTTGTCTGTCAAGCACTGGGATTCCATGTGTATCGCACTGTGCTTGGCTTAACAGAAACTGATTTTTTTTTTTTAAAATTTATGTGTATGAGCCAGTGCCTCTTGTGCAGTGCTAGCAGAGGCCAGAAGAATGCACCAGTTCCTCTGGAGTGGGAATTACAGTCAGTTGTAAACCACCTGATGTGAATCAGGTACTCTTCAAAAAGGCCAAGTAGTTTTAACTACAAAGCTATCTCTTAGCCCTCATTATATTTTTTATTTTGGACATTTAGCTAGTCTTTTTCATTAGCTCCTCGATTATTCCCTGCATCCATTTCCTAAGGCTATACTTTCACTTCACACAATTTAGACTATATTTATAGCCTCAGTTGTCAACTTTACACATCTCTGAAAAGGAAACCTCAACTAAATATCTTTCTTCAGATTGGCCTATGGGCATATCTGTGAGACATGTTCTTAATGTATAATTGATGCAGGAGGGCCCAGACTACTGCGGGTGGTTCTGTCCTTAGATGGACCTGAGCTATATAAGAAAGTAGCTGTGCAAGACTGTAAGCAGCATTTCCCTATGATCTCTGCTGCAGTTTCTCCCTTTATTTTCTTGAGTGATGAACTGTGAGTTGGAAGTATAAGATGAAATAAACCTTTCTTCCTTGAGTTGTTTTTGGTTGTGGTGTTTTTATCACTACAAGAAACAAGAAAGCAAACTAGAACAGAATATGTGACACATTATTCACATCTAAGAACTTTAGATACTTGTGTTTGTTTGCTTGTTTGTTTGGTTTTTCAAAACAGTGTTTCTCTCTTTGTATCCCTGGCTGTCCTGGAACTCTATCTGTAGACCAGGTAGGCCTCGAACTCACAGAGATCTATCTGCCTGCCTCCCAAGTGCTGGGATTAAAGGCCCGACTTGATATTGTGATTTTTTTATTTTGATTCCTAAATACTTTAAGTATTGAGGACCAAATTTTATTTATTAATTACAGTGTGATCAGTCTGTATATTTTATATATGTAATTTCCTATGTGTGTCTAAAGAAAGTAAATACATTTTTTTATGTGGGATGTAGAAATGGGCACATATTTGTCAAAATGAACTTGTCAGTTGTGTTTAAAACCTTTTATATACAGATACTACCAACTTAGATAAGGACAAGTGAATCATAGGCAGAGTAATAGTGACCTGTCCCCTGAACCTTTACCCAGCTGATACCCTGTTCTGAAAGATATCTGTACTCCCCCTAAACACCCACACTCCAGTGTCATCCCCTTCCCCACGTCCTGCCTTTTTGTGTTTATAACCCCTGTGTGAATAAGTAAAAATTACGATTTTATTTAAAAATATGAATAATTAAAAAAAACCTTTTATATACCTTTCCTGATTAGATAGAAATGTGTTTAAACTTATTTGACCTAGAGTTGTTGAAATTTTCCTCATTTAGTTTTTGCTCTTTTTTTTTTTTTTTAAACAATCTGATTGTGGTTGAGCGTAAGATTGACACATGAATTTGGTAGATTTAAAGGTTTGAAATTGTTTAATAATTTACTGTATCTCCCATCCAGGTACTTAAGAGCTCAGCCTTGTTTAGCCTACAAGATCAGATGAGATAGGCTACTTTCTGGGTGGATCATAGATAACTTGCTCTCCTTCTATTGATGCTTAGCAATTTTCCTGCTATCTTTCTTTTGACTAGAATTATGCTTGCTGCCCTTTTGTATCAGAGTACCAGTAGCCAATACATGCCCTTAAACTTTCTAGAAATACCTGATAGCTTAGGCTGGGCTTTGTTTTCTCTAAATTAAATGTTGCTGTCACTTTTGACTCTTAAATGGTTCAGGATCACATTAATTCTTGAGGCTTATGCCTTATTCTGAGACTCTCATTCTTGGTTTGTTTCCTTTGGCATAGCACTGTTAAATCATATTGGATTCAAGTAGAATTATTTTAATGATTTAGGTGTACCATCACTGAGAATAATATATTATACCTATTTAGTGGATTAAAACAAAAATAAATACTACACACATTTTTGTGTCTCTGTTGTAAAATTACTTCCTCAGATTAGCACGCTGTAAATTTGTAAACCATCTTTGAACTCTCTTTTAGTCCCAGAAATCCTGGATAGAGAGCACTTTGACCAAGAGGGAGTGTGTGTATATTATACCAAGCTCCAAAGACCCTCACAGGTAAGCATACATTGAATTCTTCTAGAAATTTAGATGTAAATTTATTGTTATTTATATTTAGCAAACAAATGCACATAATAATTTGAAGTTACTATTAATTTTTCTTTTGAGAATGGGAAAAGAGACTTAGCAAGGTACCAGTGCTCTAGAATTTCTTTTCTCAAAACTTTCTCTGAACCCTAATTGTCTAATCTACATGTAGCAGCCATCCGTCTTCTGAAGCAGATCACCAAGTGGCCAGGCTGGCTGATCTACAAAGTAGTTGGGAGCTATCTTAGTGTTTTACTGCTGTAAACAGACACTGTGGCCAAGGCATCTCTTATAAGAACAATGTTTAATTGGGGCTGGCTTACAGGTTCAGAGGTTCAGTCCATTATCATCAAGGCAGGAACATGGCAGCATCCAGCAGGCATGGTGCAGGAGGAGCTGAGGTTGTACCTCTTCATCTAAAGGCTGCTAGCAGAACGCTGACTTCCAGGCAGCTAGGATGAGGGTCTTAAAGCCCATGCCCATAGTGATACACCTATTCATTCCAACAAGGCCACACTTCCAAATAGTATCACTCACTGAGGTAAATATATTCAAACCATGACAGGACCTTCCCTGTCTGCCCTCCAGGGTTGCAGGCACACTCTGTTGTGTCTACCCCCTCCTCCCTTTTCATTTGTAAATGTTGATGGTGGGAGTCTAGACTCAGGTCTTTGTGTTTGTGTGACAAGAAGTATACTGACTTGAAGCAACTTCCCAGACCCTGCAAAGGCTTTTAATTCTTTCAGTCATTAGCCTTAATGTCCCTGAAATAATTACATTCTGTGATTTTTTTTTTCTAATATAGCTTACTAAAAATAGGTTCTGTTGTTACATCACAGGTAACATGATATAGTATTCCTAACACTGGGGTTAATATTTAGGGTCCTAGTTCTAAGGCACCATTTTCTCCCAGGAAAGTGTGATCTTTGCTTTATTTATTTTTTTTTTATAAAGAATTATTTATTTTATGCATATGAGTAGCTGTCTTCAGACACACCAGAAGAGGGCATCGGGTCCCGTTGTAGATGGTTGTGAGCCACCATGTGGTTGCTGGGAATTGAACTCAGGACCTCTGGAAGAGCAGTCCGTGCTCTTAGCCACTGAGCCGTCACTCCAGCTCCCGATCTTTGCTTTATTAAAAACAATAGATTCAGAGCCAGGGGTGATAGCACTTGCCATTAACCCTAGCACTCTAGAGGCAGAGGTGGGAGCACTAGGCTAGACTGTTCTACAGAGTGAGTTCCAGCACAGCCAAGGCTATACAGAGAAACTTTAAAAACAAAACAAACAGAAGACCCACCAAGACCCTTCTCCCAAAACACCACCATCATCAACAACCAAACCCAGTAGATGTGATGGGTTGTGGTGGTGCAAGCCTTTATTTATCTTAGCACGTGGGAGACAGAGATATGGGTTTCTGAGTTCAAGGCCTGTTTTTTCTTTATAATCAGTTTCCAGTCTATCCAAGACAACTACATAGTGAGACGCTTTGCCCCAAAAACAAAAAACAAGATTGTATTGGTAATGGGGAGTTTGTTTCTTGTTAATTTTACTCTGCAGTAGAAATAATATAAGCACTCACCAGACATTAAAGAAACAACAACCTATTACAAATATTTTAAGTGAAAGTCTTTTTCTACTACCACTCTTTAGCCATAACTTCACAAAATATTCTGGTACTGTCCATTCCTTGACATAACTTCCAGAGAGACTTGGATAAAGTACATCCATTATCAGTTCAGCTCCCTAGCACTCATCTAAAAGCTAAATGTGGTATTATGTCCCTGTATTCTTAGCACTGTGATAGGCAGAAATAGGCACAGCCAGGGGCCATACTGACCAGCTAGTCTAACTAAAATAGCAACCCCCAGGTTCAGTGAAAGAGACCTTGTATCAAAAACAAAACAAACAAACAAACCAATGTGGAAGGCTGGAGAGATGGCTCACTGGTTAAAAGCACTGACTGCTCTTCTGGAGGATCCAGGTTCAAATCCCAGCCACATGTCAGCTCACAACTGATTTTTTACAACTCCCATACCAAGTGATCTAGTTTCCTTTTCTGGCTTCCAAGGGCATTATATACATGTGATCCACAGACATATATTTAGGCAAAATACCTATACATATAAAATAAATCTTAAAAATTAAAAGTTGGGCCGGGCAGTGGTGTCACATGCCTTTAATCCCAGCACTTGGGAGGCAGAGGTAGGCGGATTTCTGAGTTCGAGGCCAGCCTGGTATACAGAGTAAGTTCCAGGACAGCCAGGGCTACACAGAAAAACTCTGTCTCGAAAAACAAAAAAAATAAAAAAAATAAAAAAATAAAAAGTTAGAGAAGTGATCAAGGAAGCCCTTGGCTTTCAATCTTGCATAATTGTATGCATATACACATCCTCCGTACCTTCTAGAAACAGTCTTTGCATATCCAAGTAGATTTTATATATATATATATCGTTCTCCTCAGCTTCAAAGTTCCTGATGTTTAATTTGTTATGCTTATTACTTATCTTGGAGACCATTGCTTCATTCTGTCTCTTTTCTTTTTGAGACAGAGTCTTACTGTATAGCCCTCACTGACCTGAAACCTGGCTATGTAGATCAGGCTGACCTAGAACTTAACAGACATCCTTCTGTCTCCCACATGCACTATCACACCTGGCATACACACACACACACACACACACACACACACTTTTTAGTGGTACTAGGGATAGAATTCTTAGCCTTACACATGCTAGGCACGTACTCCACTGTCAAGCTCTATCTCCAGCTTAGTACTTTATAGTAATTTGTTGCATGTTATGAGTTGTATGTCTAAATCATTTATGTTAATACAGTAGTACCTTATTGATGAACATTTTAGTTAATTCTGTTTTTCTCTGTTAGAAGTGCTATAATATATTAACTTATAATTTTTATTTTTTTAATTCTACATATACTTCAGATATTTTAGATATTTAGCGCATGCTTTTAAAATACTTTTTGCTTATCAGTGCTGAGGAGTTGAACCCAGTGTTTTATTCCTGTTAGACAGGTGTTCTATCACTGAGCTATATGTACAGACCTGGTCCGTACTTTTAGAATTTGAGTTAGAGTTTGAGGAATTGATACTTTTTAATTTTGACAAGTGTTATCAAATTGTTGTCCATAAAAATATTAATATGTATTTCACCAGCAGATAAGACTTTCCTATGTTTTCTATTTAAGTATTTAAAAAAGTTCCTAATTGAGTCTTTCATACATATGTTTTTTTACTGTGAACTCTGTTCATATTTTTCCATTTTTATGTTGGATTTTAACAAATTGATTTGAGGAAGTTCTATTAGGGAAACTCTGTGTTTATGTCTTATTAGTTGCAGATTTTTCCTACATGTAAACATTCTTTTGCATACTTAATTTGTCATTTTACTCTATTGTTTCTTCATTTTATTTCAAAATTAATAATACTTGATAGATAATTCTATGCATATTTAAAAAGGTTAGTTGAATGTATAAACCAAGGTGTGCATGATTTATAGTATTTATTAAAGATATATATATATATATATATATACACATATATATATGTTTTGTTGTATACTTTTTAATGAACTTAATATTATTTATTTTAAAATATTTTTTCTTGAACTAATAATTTACCTTTCTACATTTTATAGATGTCTTCCAGGATGTCAGATTTGTCAGCAACTTGTCAGGTGAGTTTATTATACATTGCAGAAATTTTGAAAAATAAACTTAACTCAGAGGTAGGGTTCTGAAAGTGAGAATTATTTGAACAGAGAGGGAAGGGACAGGGGATTCTGACAAGCAGAACAGGCTGTGGGAAGATCTGACAGTTAAAGACCCCGTGTTTCAATCAGGAAACTACAGTGTAAGAAATAGAATGTGGTTGGTAGGCTGGGCTACCACCATTCAGGAGACAGAGGCAGGCAGATCCCTATGAGCTCAAGGCTAGCCTGTTCACATATAGTGAACTCCCACCCAGCTAGGGTTACACAGTAATTCCTTGTCTCCCCCTTCCCCCCCCAAAAAAAAAAATTAGAAATGAGTAGAGACTAGGTCGTTTATGCTTAATAGATCTTACTTCTGATTTTCTATTAAAGGAGGTTAGTTGCAAACTGGAGAGTTGAATCCTTGGTTAAAAACACTGGCTGCTCTTCAAGAAGACCCAACTTTGATTCCCAGCAGCCGAATGGCAGCTCACAACTGTCTTTAGTTCTAGTTCCAGGGGATCCAGTGTCTGTTTCTAGCATCTTTGGCATTGCTTGCATGTGGCACACATACATAATTCAGATAAACACTTATACACATAAGTTAACATGCTAAATTTTCTTCTCCTCCTGCCTTTGCAGCCATCGTTGTTTTTGTTGTTTTGTTTTGGTTTTGGGTTTTTTTTAAGATTTATTTATTTGTTTGTTTATTTCATGTATATGAGTACACTGTTGCAGTCTTCAGACACACCAGAAGAGGGCATCAGATCCCATTACAGATGGTTGTGAGCCACCATGTGGTTGCTGGGAATTGAACTCAGGACCTCTGGAAGAGCAGTCAGTGCTCTTAACCACTGAGCCATCTCTCCAGCCCCGGTTTTGTTTTTTTTTTGTTTTGTTTTGTTTTATTTTGTTTTGAATGTTTGTTGTCTCTGTTGGAGACAGGATCTCATGTAGTCCATGCTGGCTTTAACCACCTGGACCGGGTCTGATCTTAAGTTCCTACTCTCTTGCCTCCATTTCCCAAGTGTTGGGGTTACAGTTATGTGCTGCAGCACACCATCAATTCCCTTTTTTTTTTTTTCTTTTTTTGGTTAGGTTTTATTCTAGTTTGTTTTAAGACTTCTTTCCCTTACCATTGGTTTTTCAGCAGTGTCCTAGTTTTGTTTTGAGACAAGTTCTCTCTGTGTAGCTCTGGCTGTCCTGTAACTCACAGAGATCTGCCTGCCTCTGACTCTTAAGTGTTGAGAGTAAAGATATGTGCCATCACTCCTGGCTGTAGTATGGTTTTGTTTATGTATGGTTTGTTTATTTGTTGAACTGCTGAGATACATGGATTCAAGAATTTTCAAATTTAGAATTCTTTTTCTTCAGTGTGTTTTCTAAATTTTTTTTTCTATTTCTTTTTAAGGCTTGAATTATATGTGTTGAATTATTTGATGTTATTCTGACTTTTGAGATGTCTTTCAGTTCTCTTTCCTTGTGTTCATATTTCCTCAACTATCCGGGGCATATTTTTAATATTTGGACCTTATTTCTAATACTTGTTTTATATCTTCTATCATTTTGGATTTTACTTAATGACATTTATTTCCTTTAATAATACTTTTTACTTTTTTTACTTTTTTTTTTTTTAGGATAAACTTTTTTTTCAGTTTTGTTGCTATTTTGTTTATGAAGGGTTTTATTGAATATACCCTGCAAGGCTCAGACATAATCATTTTTCCTTGTTCTCTCAAGTACTTTTGGGCCAGCATGTGTGGCTTCATGCTGAGAAGTTTTGATTAGTAATGTACATAGTGAATTTTAAGATATGGAGGGGTTATATTTTGTTATATTACATTGTAGAATTTTGGACTTACTTTAGCAAGTAATTAGGTGAATTTGGTTCAGGTTAGTCCTTTGAAGTTTTGCTTTTCATTTTAGGACTTGGGCTAAGTCTAACTTAGGTTCATTACACAAAACTCTTCTCACAAGCCTTTATTAGGACTTATGTATCAGAAGGCTGTTTGTTCATTTTAGGCATGCAAACCTTTCTGTGCCCTGGATGAGTTTCAGGATTGTTCTTACACAGATGGTCTGTCTGCAGGCATTGAGAACTCTTTTTCCTAGGATCACCTTCCTGTTACTGCTTTTCCAGTTTTAAACTTTACTGTGGTTTTCATATTCTGTCAGATCAGTCGAACTGCACAGTTCTGTTTTTTTTTTTTTGTTTCTTGCAATAATGGTCCAGTAGGTACTTTTAGGTAGCACACCATCACTCTTTGTGCTCCTAGCCTCAGGCAATGATTTACCACTCTTTGGTGACTCGGTAGGTTAGTTTTTGTTTTCTTGAATTCTGAGGTCCTGGAGTCATACATTCATTGTGTGGTGTTTGGCTTATTAGGTCACAAGCAACAGGAGTTTCATCCATTATTGTGTCTACTCAAACTTCATCTCATTCTATAGCTAAATATTATTTCTCTTAAGTAGCTGTTCCACATTTTATTGATGGCTTACATTACAGTTTTTGTTACTATACACCAATGTATTTACTCTGTTTCTATACTGTGGTAAAAATATTTACTTATAGATACCCTAAAATCAAAATGGCAAGCTGTTTTTATGTTCATTCATTTTAATTCAATTTTTCAATAACTTAATTTTAAAATTTACTTTCTAATTATCTTACAAATTAGCAAATTTCCTCACCAGCATTGACATTCGTACATAGTTTGGGTTGTGCCCTCCCCTCCACCCTCCTCTCATATCTCTGTTTCCCATCCCGGCTTGAAGCCCTTTTGTTCCCAGTCCTCCCTTGTTACTTTCACATCACAGGTGTTCTATTACCCTTCCTACCTACTTTTCTTTCGCTCTTGATGTTTTGAAAGGTCTCTTTATAAACTCTTTGCTTTTTCCCTTTAGATGTTTCTGTGGTCGTTTGGTCAAGCAACATGCATGCTTTACTGCAAGTCTTGCCATGAAATACTCAGATGTGAAATTGGGTGAACACTTTAACCAGGCAATAGAGGAATGGTCTGTGGAAAAGCACACGGAGCAGAGCCCAACAGATGCTTATGGAGTCATCAATTTTCAAGGGGGTTCTCATTCCTACAGAGCTAAGGTATGCCACTTATTTGATTTATTTGTTTAACTTATTTTGTAATATGTGTAGTACCAAACAGAGTAAGGTAAAGTTCTTAACATGAGTTGACATAAATACAGAATTATTTGTAGATCAAATCATCATTATAAAAAGTCTTAATTTCATGTTTATTGTCAAAATCTGTTTTCTCAAAGGAAATATAAATCTCCTTTATTTCTCTTTTAACATTTTCTTAAGGTAAAAGGTCTCATTTTTTTAGGCATTGTGACATATGCCTGACATTCTAGCTACTTCAGAACCTAAAGTACAAGGATTATTTGAACCCACTTTTGGGATCAGGCTAGGCAGTATGGGAAAACCCTATTGTGCTAAAGAAAATCAAGTCCCCCAAAGTATCTTTTTAGTAGCATAGATAGATAGCCTTTTAAAATCAAATTCTTGTATTTGAGTTTAAGTTTAACCATTATAGTATTAGCTATCTACTTGTCTTCCTTTTTTTCTTTATTCACTTGTCTTATATTTTGATTGGCTTCCTTTTGTTTATATGTTATTCTTCTTTAATGTGATCTTATAATAAGTACAGTTTTAACTTACTGCTGTTAAAAATTACCTACCCCTCACTTTACCATTCAGTAATGTAAGAACTTTAAGAACATCTGTAACTCCATTATTGTGTCTTATGTGCATTTTTAGCAAACATTTAAATTCTGTATATTCTAAAATTCTGTAATGTAATTGTTAATCGTTTTATAACCTTTGCATCTTCCTCCTTGTCTTAAGACATCATGCTCATCTCCAAGTTTTCTTACTTTCCATAAGTTCTTAACTGCTTTTGTACCTGACTGATTCCAAAAAAATATGCTGTTTGTCCTAGCACCTCCTACTCTTGGAGTATTCATAGTTAAACAGGGCAATAAATGTGAATGGATGTGTTAATCGATAATTGAGTATAAATATACAAATTGACATCTGTATATTGATTTTGGTGAGTTACAATGCTAGTACTATAAATATCACAAACATTTTTCCAAATTTTAAAGCCATTTGCTATTTTATATTTCTGGAAGTGTAAATATTTTGAAAATGGCCCATAACAACTTTTTACATGACCTAATTTAAGTAATTTTTTGATTATCAGATAATGTTGCATTATTAAATCTACGAACATAGTTATTTCGACCCTTTGTTTATTTTAGTATGTGAGACTATCATATGATACCAAACCTGAAATCATTCTGCAACTTCTGCTTAAAGAATGGCAAATGGAGTTACCCAAACTTGTTATTTCTGTACATGGAGGCATGCAGAAATTTGAGCTTCATCCAAGAATCAAGCAGTTGCTTGGAAAGGGTCTTATTAAAGCTGCAGTTACAACCGGAGCTTGGATTTTAACTGGAGGAGTAAATACAGGTAATATGAATACTATTCATTTTATTTAAAGTTTGCCAATCTTTCATATCAGTTTGGCATTTGAAATAATAAATTAGTTTAAATATTTGATTCTTCTGCTATTCTATAATCTTTGGTAATTTCATTGATAAAAATAACTAAATCTTTTTGGTTGTCATTTAGGCCTTTAAAAGATACACTTTAGAGCAAAAGTTTGCAAAGTTGTCCTGTGTGCCAGATTCAGCTTAGGTAATTCCTATTGTTATGAATAAAGATTTATTTGAATGTAGCCACATTCATTTGTCTGTACTTGTAACAAAGACTAGTAAGTATATTGTACACAGCCCAAATGTTAATGCTTATCTATTGCCAAAACATTTGCTGACTCTATTGTAAAGTATTGTCATTTCTGACTACTGATAAACTGGTAGAAGAATGGTAGTCTGCTGCTTTGGTAGTGGTAAAAGGCTTGTCCTTTGGGACCTAGAGAGATGGCTCAGCAGATATGAGCATTGGCTGTTCTTGTAGAGGACATAAATTTTGTTTCTAGCATTCACATGGTATCTCACAACTGTCTATAACTCTAGTTCCAGGGAATCTGATACCTTTTTCTGGCTTTCTTGGGCACTAGGGATGTACATACATGCAGACATGTATACTTGTAAAAATAAAATTATAAAAAAGAAAAGTGGCCTTCAGAAATTAAATTTTCAGCCTGACAGTGATGGTGCCTGCCTTTAATCCCAGCACCAGGGAGGCAAAGGCTGGTAGATCTCTGTGAGTTTGAGACCAGCCTGGTCTACAGAGTGAATTCCAGGACTGCCAGGGCTACATAGTGAGACCTTGTGTCAAAAAAATAAGTAAACAAACAAAATTAAATAAATTAATGTTTTTAAAAATTATTTTTTCATTTGTTAGTCCCCCTTCAAGGTCTTTTGTATAATGTTTAAACTTAGAATTTACAGGGGATGGGCAATTTAAGTAATTAAAGTTAAACATAATTATTTACTTAAATCACCTTAATCATCTTATTTGTTTAGACTCATTGTAAGACATCTTTTGAGCTGCAGGATATGTATTGTTCTGCAAAATAGACACTTTGAATATTATACTAGGGAATACGTGTGGTGTATAAGATGATCAGTGATATGTAGACAAGTGGGATAAAGAAATGTTACACAGGATGATAGAGAAACTACTATGGTATCAGTCTCACTGATGTTGCTAGTACCTGAGAAGAACTTCCTTTAAAGAGAGGTACTGTTTATTTTGACTTCATGGTTTTAGAAATGTCAGTCTGTCATAGTGACCAGGAAGCAGAGAGGAGGAAATATAAGAAGGAACAAGAACATGTTCCTTAGGATCTACTTTCTTCAGCTTGGCCCTACCTCCTACCTTTGACACCCTCCAAATAGAGCCATTGTACTATGAATCTGTTCATCAGAGCCCTTGTGATCAGATGTGTCTGGAAACATTAGATACCCAGACTTGAGCTTTACCAGTCTTTTAACATCTCAATACAGTCAAGTTGATGATTAAGAGTAAGCAGATTTCTACTGATATGATATTTTAAGAAAGATGGAAATAAAGTAACAAGAAAAACTTGGGATAGAGTATGTAGAAAAGAAATTACTTGTGTATTACAAGTGTATGTTCCCTATGTAACATAAAGGGAAGTAAACAAGGAGTGCTGCTCAGAAGCTCTTGGGAGTTGGGGTAGTAGAGAAGCATGGTATGTTACAAGTAACAGACAGACAACGTTTTAAGGTCTTACAAGACATTAACAAACATTATAGCTTTTACTCTTGAATAAGTGGGGTAAGGTTTTAAGATATTAGTTGGTAAGAGCAAAGATTACCTGAATGTGTTTTGAAAATGAACTATTTTTAAGCAAGCAAGGCAGTGGGAACAAATCAGTGATGATGTTATTTTCTTTGTCTTATCTAAAACAGGAGATCTAATATGTTACAAGAAGCAAATTATACATCTTTTTTTAGGATTAGACTTACCAATGTGATAGGATTCAGTTTACATGGGTTTTGGACAGTTGCAATGGATTAGATACTGTGTGGTTTTGTAATCTGTTTAGTTATCTTACAATTTTTATAAGCTTGGCTTTGGCTCTTACAGCCTTAGAATCTTTTTTAAAACAAATGTCATAAATTGTAACGTTAGAAAGAAAGTACAGATCTTCTTTTTTTTTTTTTTTGTGGGAGAGTGTTTCGAGACAGGGTTTCTCTTTGTATCCCTGGCTGTCCTTGAACTCTCTCTGTAGACCAGGCTGGCCTTGAACTCAGAGATATGCCTGCTTCTGCCTCCGAGTGTTAGAATGCAAAACCACCGTCCAGCTAGGATTTTTCTAATGGTGTATAAAATTTTGTATAAACAGGTGTGGCAAAACATGTTGGTGATGCCCTCAAAGAACATGCTTCCAGATCATCTCGAAAAATTTGCGCTATTGGAATAGCTCCCTGGGGAGTGATAGAAAACAGAAATGATCTTGTTGGGAGAGATGTAAGAAATTTTTTTTTTTCCTAATGTCTTAAATTTGAGCTTGTATATAAACAGGAATAATGCTAGCCAACTTGATAGACTGTATCATACTTTTGCACTAAGTTTAAAACAAAATTTCTAGTCTTTTTTGATCCTTTGAAAAATGTTTATCAATATAAATGCTTATAATAATGGTGGCCTTTTTTGTTTTCTGTCTTTAATGTAGAATGTCATTTTAACATGCTTTCCATATAAATATTTGTAATTGATTTTTTTTTCTTTTGTTTTTTTCAAGACAGAGTTTCTCTATGTAACTGTTGCTGTTCTGGAACCTGTTCTATAGACCAGGCTAGTCTTGAACTTAGAGAGCTAACTGCTTATTATTGTTCAGGATTAATCTTGTCACCAAGAGTAGGAATCAAATGCTAGTACTTTATTCAAATAGATTGAAGATGTGAATTGTTTATAGATATTCATCAGGAATCTATTAAAGTAAAACTTGCTGGGCGTGGTGGTGCAGTGCCAAGGGCTTTGGTATGGGGGCTTACCTGGCTGAGGGTCTTAGGTTCTTTGCTGATAGGGCACCCACAGAGGAGATACAGAGTCACCAAAGGGAGGGAGAGAGTCACTCAATGATCAGGGAAATTTAGCAGTTCTGACTCGCAAGTGCTTTTTTATTTATACTTCACAGAACAAAGACAGACTAATGATTATCGCAAGTGGTACAGAATATTTTTTGATTTTTCATTACATGTTCATGGTTATAAGTTTAGTTGCAATTAGAAAATACAAACAGAACAGATTTTATTATTAGCCCTATAACTCCAATTTAAAGAATATAAAGATGTCTCCTCCGAGGCAAACACATTTATTATATGACAGCCTGCTTTTAGGCACTCCAGGCAAACAGAAAATATCTGAACCAGTCTTTTTATGAATAACAAATACTACTACTTAACTTATTTTACTATGTGTTTCATCATTTACACTGTAAAGTAATAAAAGTTTATTTTAGCCAATCTGTCTTATTTACTGAGTTGTATTTCTTCAGGTGTGTACATTATACAGTCTTCAATCTTTAAAATACATTTTCAGAGAGCTGGAAGCTTATAATAAAAAGAGACCTTGAATCTGTAACCTATTCTCCTAGCTAGTCAGTTTGTCAATTGACTCTATTTACCCTGTACCAATTAATTAAGCTTTTTGAGGTTGCTCAGGGGCAGATATTCCAAGCAGATTCCTGGAGTAATGGCCTCATCTAGGTATATGCATATCTGTGCTTAATGATGTCCAGGGCCTAAGGAAGACTTGCAAATAGTGGCCAG
Organism: Grammomys surdaster; assembly: GCF_004785775.1. Lineage (NCBI taxonomy): Eukaryota > Metazoa > Chordata > Mammalia > Rodentia > Muridae > Grammomys > Grammomys surdaster. The sequence goes on from NW_021604587.1 coordinate 21,151,335, forward strand.
ATAAAGTTAATTTTAGGACTTTCCTAAAAGGAGTCAGATAGAATTTTTCTCAGTAAAAGAAATAAAATTAATCGTAATGCAGAACGTTCCCAAGAATGCAACACACAGAGACCAAACCCTGAAAGTTAGAGATAAAAGGACAGAGATTTAGCAATCTGCTCAGCTTTGTTGTAGCTATATCAAGCAACTGTGCTGGTTTCACGGCTCTTAGCATTCCCAGTGGATAGGGCTGTGCCATTGCAGGCTTTTAATCCCAGTGTACAGCACACAGAGGCAGAGGCAGACCAGTCTTTGAGTTTTAGTTGAAGCCAGCTTGATCAACATAGCAAAGTTCCAATCTAGTGGGGCTATTTAATGCAATCCTGTCTTTAAAAAATAACCAAAAGGAAAAAAAAAATATCTAAATTATGGCAGTCATTTTCAGATGACACTGAATTTCTACTATCTGCTTTAAAAGGCTCTATTTATGCTTTGGAAAAAATATACTTTCACATTTTGCTGCTTTTTTATTGTCTTCTGTATTGTACTTTACTCATTTAAACAAATTTATAATTTGCAGTGTATATTTTACTGCTCCTTTTGCATGCAATGATAAAAACATGGCTCAGTTTATTATTGATCTTCAAATACTTAAAAGTTTGTTCTTTTTCTTTATATATAAATGAAAATAGAATTGTACCTTTTATCTGTGGGTCACTTCAGAATTTATTTTATACTATGTTACATTGAGTTTCCTTCCATTGACTCTTGTTTCACTGTTGTTTAGGTGGTTGCTCCTTATCAAACCCTATTGAATCCCTTGAGCAAACTGAATGTTCTAAATAATTTACACTCCCATTTCATCTTGGTGGATGACGGCACTGTTGGAAAGTATGGGGCAGAAGTCAGACTGAGAAGAGAACTTGAAAAAACCATTAACCAGCAAAGAATTCATGCTAGTAAGGGAGCATAGATTTTTTTTTAACTGTTAAATTATTCAAAGGTGTATAAATTAAATTAATCAAAGGTGTAAGCCGGCAGCATACTTGAAAAGTAGCGTGTTCTTTGGAGTAAGTACAATTTTCTTTATATAGCAAGAGAACCTACAAAGCAGCCAAAAATGGCTGATCCTAAACAAAATGGTAAGACCTAGGAAAAGACATCCTAAGCCAAGTTCCATATTTAGGTTTTCAGTACAACCCCCCCCCCCCCAGGGGAAAAAAGAGGGGGGGGGCTGTTCTCATTGTGGTTTTTTGATTTTTTGTTTTATTTTGTTTTTGTTTTTAACTATGTTGATATTGTAAACCACGGTAGCTCAAGATACTAACAGTCTTAATGTTTGTGGTCATTCTAATACATGACTAAGTCTCTATTGCTGTTGGCTAATGGGTCTTAAAAGTTGATATTCTTGGAAGAGATTTTCCTTTCCAACTGCGGCTGAACTTTCTCCTTCAACATCTATATTTTGTTACAATCTAAAGTAATTCCATAACCCTAGTATACGGAGAAGGTGAACTCTAATGAAGTGATATAGAAATATAAAATAGCAGAAGAGCACAAATAGTAGAATTTCACTGTTTGTGAAATTGAGTAATTTAAAAATATTTGGGGGCTTGGACAAATGGCTCAGTGGCTAAGAGCACTTGTTGTTCTTGCAGAAGTTCTGAGTTCAGTTCCCAGCACCCATTCAGTGTCTTAGGCCATTTATAATAACATTCCTGGGGGATACAGTGTATTCTTCTGACCTCCCAGGGCAGCAGACACATATGTGGTGCATAGATTGTCAGGTAGGTAAAACAGCCAAATAAGTAAACAAATCTCAAAAAAGTAAATAAAAATCTTAAATTTTGTCTCTCCCCCCACCTTGTTGGGTGACTGTGGAGGTCACAGTATATACCTGGCAGTTGGTTCTCAGAGTTCACTCTGTGTGACTTGGGGATTGAACTCAGACTGTCAGAAGCTTTGTTAACTGAAGCATCGTGCTCACCCTGAGAATTAGCAGTACTTTACAAATCTACAGTTAGACATATTTTGTGTTTTGTCACCACACTTAGGTTGTTGTAACAAATGAAAACTAGTATTTTTCACTAATTTTATTTCTCTTGTAAAAGTCTTCTATTCTTATTGATCAGTTCCACTTACGTACATAGCTCTGTGTGCTATTTTTATACTAATGCTTCAACTATTTGGAATAAAAAACATCATAAAAATAAATAAAAATAGATATATGTTAGAAATTCAGCCAATACAGTATTAAAATACCCCCACCTCTGGTCGCTCATGCTTGTAATCACAGGTCTCGAGAGGCTGAGACTAGAGGCATGCCTGGGTTAGCTATAAGACTTCCAAAAATGAGAAAAAGCAAAAGCTAGACATACTAAGCCACAAATTAATCTTAACATATCTTTTCAAAAGTTTAGTTAACAAATACACAAAGGTTTATTTTCAGTTACTATGCACAAAATAAATACTAGTTGGTATTAAATCATATATTGAATTTCCTAATTTTATCACTCAGAACAGATTTCAGTGAATAAATGTTTAGTGCTCAGTTATACTGGTGCTCGGATATGGAGATATATATATATATTGACTATAGCTAACATTGAGTGTTCAAAGTAAAACCAACTGTCTCACAAGTAATGTTATTTTAATTTTTTATTTAAAATAAATAAGATTCATTTACTGAGTTTTATCAGATTTACTAATTAAACTTTTACGCTTTTCAGGAATCGGGCAAGGTGTTCCTGTGGTGGCTTTGATATTTGAAGGCGGGCCAAATGTCGTCCTTACAGTACTGGAGTACCTTCAGGAAAGCCCCCCTGTTCCAGTTGTTGTGTGTGAAGGAACAGGCAGAGCTGCAGATTTACTAGCATATATCCATAAACAGACAGAGGAAGGAGGGTGAGTGTAGGGTATAGCAGACTTTACAATAGAGAGTGTTGCAGCTTATGCAGTATTGGATTCTTTTGTTTATTTAATGAGAATGAAAATCTAAGGCCCAGTAAAATGCTTTGTTCAGACTTAAGGCAGTAGCTTGTCTCATACATTATTGGAATGAAAGTATAATCATCTTTTTGATTTTTTTTTTATTCAAAAGATTATTTGAAGCAATAATCAAAAGATTATTTTGATCAAAGTACTTTTGAACTGATAGTTTAATTTCACATAATGGTTTCTATAAGTAAACACTTGTATAAAGTTTTTGTTATAGGGTTAAAGTTTTTGTTGTAGGGTTATTTATACAAGATAAAGACATAGAACATCTACCAAAAGAGGCCTAAATAAGTTGGCATGTCTATACAGTGGAATGATTGCAGCTGAGTAAAAATGGAATCTGTGTATTAGATTACTCAGCTATGGCAGCACACACACAAACTGGCATGATGCACAGAGTAGTGTACCCCTTATGCAAGGATGACATGAAAACTTGTAAAGCATTCCTTACTTTTAAGAAGAGTTAAGAAGAAAATGACTTACATTACTAAACAAGATCTAAGAGCATCATACAGGCTAACAGTGATTGCTGAAAAGCGCTGAAGTGTAGAAGGCAAAGAGAATAGAAAAGGAGATTCTGATTATGAACCTCTGCATTGTGATACTCTGAGGATGTAAAGTGTCCATGTTTAGGACACCTTGGAAAATTATTTTATAAGCCATTGTATAGAATTACCTTTATGATACCTTGTAAATTCCAAGTACAAATACTACATCACATACTTTCTTAAAATAATCACAAAATAATTCATAGTGAAAACACTATTCTTCTTATGCCATAGATTAATAATAAGTATCTCAGGAAATTATTATTAATAGTAGTACAGAATCTCTAGAAGCCTTGCTTTGTTCTACCTGTATTTCATTTTCATCCTACAGAGAAGATGAAATGAAGTAAGTTGATTTTCTTCTTCTTCCAGGAATCTTCCTGATGCAGCAGAGCCTGATATTATATCAACTATCAAAAAAACATTTAACTTTGGCCAGAGTGAAGCAGTTCATTTATTTCAAACAATGATGGAGTGTATGAAAAAAAAAGAGCTTGTGAGTATATTTCAGCAGAATATTCTAATTCATATATTATTTCATCTTTGAGCTTTAAGTTTTTAAAGCTGTTTTGTCATTTCCTTATTTATTATTGGTCTTTAGCTGACATAGAAAGGCTAATTTTCACATCATATTAAGACTATATTTATTCTTTTAAAGGAAGTTTTATAACTGAGTCCCAACTGACTATGCCTAGTATTTAAGAATGCAGAAAAACAAACAACATGGCTCAGTGGCCACTGGTGCTTGCCACCAAATCTGATGACCTGAGTTTGATCCCTGAAACTGACCTGGTGTAAGGAGAGAACCAATTCTCACAAATTGCCCTTTGACTTGCTTGTGGATGCTGTGTGCAAATCTCTCTCTGTCTCTCCCTACCTTCTTGCCCCTCACACACACACGTGTGTGCGTGCCCACACACATGGGGGTGTAGAGAGAGAGACAGAGAAAGAGAATTGTAGTTGCTACTGACTAGTGACTTATAAAATGTCTGGGAAAGTATTACAAGACTACTAGATTAAAAGTCAGTGCTGCTTAATTTTATACATGTAAACATAGGCTTATATTTTCGGAGATAAAATAACAGCTGTATCAGTACATAGAAACATGGATTTGTTGTCACCTCGCAGCCTTTGGGCCTTGATCAGGTGTTGATTTGCGTTGTTTTGACTTTTATTGTAAGCCTTGTTCCCCATGAAGTGAAGTTAGTTGAACTTTTTAGTAGTGTAGTAATCATCTTTTACTTTCTGAAAAGTACTTAGGTAAAAGCTTCCTAAAACAGCTTTATATTTCTCTTGCTTTACATTCCTCACCCAAGAATACCTGTGTTGCAAGGCATAGTGGTCCACACCTGTGATCTTGTACCTGGAGACTGAGGCAGGAGGGCTCTGAGTTCTAGTGAAGCTAGGACAACTTCCTAAGAACTTTTCTAAAATGAATGAATGAATACATTAATCACTGGAATAAGTGTTCACTCTGTATAAAGAATGCCAAGATTTGCTCTGATAGTAATCTCTTGCCTCTACCCACAAATTGCTAATGTCAGCTAACAGACATAAGATAGGGTAAAAAGAAGTGAATATGATATGAAACAAATAAGCCATATGCCTTCAGTTAGCCTAGTCATACAGGAAGCAGAGGAGAAACAGGGCTACACAGGGAAACCCAGTCTCAACAAAACAACACAAAAGGAATGTCTGTTAATGTGATGTAAGTAATGAAGTCTTAATTTTCTGTTTTAAGTGTTGAACTGATATTAGATCACTTACGTCTATAGATTTAGAGATCTGTATAGTTATAGAGATATGTAAGTGACTACAAAAATCTTTCTCTGTTCAAAAAATAAAACCATTTTGTGTATGTGGTTGTGTGGGCATGCATTCATGGAGATCACTTTGTGGAGTCAGTTTTTTCCTTCTACCTTTAATGGCTTCTGGAGATTGAACTTAGTTGTTAGGTTTGTATGGTGTCTTAGTTACTTTTCTGTTGCTGTGAAAAGGCACAATGACCAAGGCAACTTAATAAAAGAGCATTTAATGGGCTCTCATAATTTAAGAGGTGAGTTTGTGATCATCATAGGGACCATGTTGACAGTAAGTCATGGACCTGTAGCAGTGCTGAGAGCTTACATGTTGAGACAACCACAAGGCAGGGAAGCTAACTTCTGGAATAAAGGCTTTTGAAACCTAGAAGCCCCACCCCCAGTAACAAACCTTCTCCAGTAAGGCACCATCTCCTGATCCTTCTCCAACAGTTCTATCAATGGGGGTCTAAGCATTCAATCATGTGAGCCTACAGGGACCATTCTCATTCAAACTGTAATATATGGCAAACTCTTTTACCCACTTAGCCATCTTGCTAGACCTATAAATATCTGTTTCTATATAAATCTACATATAAACATTTCTCTTTATATTATTTGAAATTACTTTTTGTTTTATGGTATCTTAGCTTTAAAAATAAAGATGTAATATTAATGTATTTTAAATAGATCACTGTTTTCCACATTGGATCAGAGGATCATCAAGATATAGATGTGGCCATACTTACTGCACTGCTAAAAGGTAAGGGATTTTGATTTTGTTATGAAGCAGGGTCTTTACCTAGCCCTGGCTGTCCTGGAAGTCACATAGATCCTCCTGCATCTGCCTCCTACGTGCTGAGAATAAGGTATGAGCCACAGTGCTCAACTAAAAAGGTAAGATTCTAAAAATATGTTATCTTTAGAGCATGTCCTATTTATAAAAGGTAGGACTTTTTTGTGTCAAAGTCAGAGATGTTAATTTTTCAATTTTTTTTTTTTTTTTATGAAAGACACATGTTAATTTTTAAGTTGACAACAAATTAGTTTTGTAGACTTAGAGTTCTGTGTCTTGTAGATTTAACTGGATGGATGGATGGATGGATGGATGGATGGATGGATGGATTCATTCATTCATTCATTCATTCATGTGTTTTTTACATACACATGAAATGGGATGTATTTCAAAAAATGACTTTAAAGGTAATCAGGTATTCAGTTGATTGATATAAAAGAAATTATTTAAATGTACTAATTTCTTTTGAAGAAAATATGAACTAACATCTTTCCAAATACTACAGATACCCACTGGTTTAAAAAAATGTCAGAGTGATAAGCATTTTCAAAAATGAGAAATGAAAATTGTGTCCTGTCGGAAAACCACATATTTGGAGATAGGGTGGGAACCAAGTCTTACTGTCCATTAAAGTGTCCCAGATAGTAGACTGCAAAAAATTAACACTATATTTTTAAACATAATATAATTAAATATAAATCATCTTGGATCAAGAGATGCATAAGTGTTCAGAAACCATAGAAAGAAAGAGAGGTGTCATAAATAACATAAGATAATAACAGAACACCATTTATCTGTACTGTTTGCCATAGGTACTGTTTGCCATAGGTATTCTGTGTGCTAGCCCCTGTACAGAAGTGGATCATATCCTTACTTTATCCTTCCAGTGGTTCTACATGGCCTGATTTCTTTGTCTTTTCTTCATCTTACAAAGGAAGAATCTAAGGAATCAATGATAAAGTCAAGGAATTTTAAAATTACCTATATTGGCCCTTTGAGATGGCTTAGTGGATCACTTGCTACATGAGCCTGACAACCTGGAATCCATAGTGGAAGGAGAGACTCAATTTGTGAAAGTTGCCCTCTGAGCTATGATTGCTGTGTCGTGCACACACTCAGACACACACATGCACATGCGCAAAATAAAAGCTGTAACTTAAAGAAAAAGTACAGAAAAACATGAAAATTTGAAGAAGAATCCAAACACTTAGACAATGGAGTTATATTCCTATTATATAAAAATAGAAACGAGACATTCTGTGTAGCTCTCCATTCTTATCAAGAAGTTTGTTTTTACATAAGATAGGAACCTTCACAAAAAGCTATAGCTACTTAAAATGGAGAATGACTGTTAGTGGGATACCCAATCTCAATTACTACATTTACAACATAACTGTAAACCCAAGACTGGGAACATTTTGCAAGAGAGGAAAGAAGTCTGTTAAGAGCCAGAGTACTAGGAAGTCATCTTTGATATTGTATCTTCTAGATAAGACAGTGTTACCACATGAAATCTCAGTAATATTGCTATCTAAACAAGACCTAAACAATGACAACACCATTGACATTTGTGAATCTCACAAGCCCTACCCCTGAATAAAGAGCTACAGGCAGTTAACCACTGCTGAGACAGGGAGACTCAGTTTTCACCAGGAAGAAGTGCTACAGTTGGTTATGCAACATTGGGTAGTCATCCCTAGACGTGAATTTCATTCATTAAAAATAATATAGTAGAGATGAATTGTAAATAAGTGCTAATACTTCCCTTTCCAAACAGAAAATTGCAGATTTTCTGCCTTAGGTAAATAGTGGAAGCATCCTGAAGCATGCTTTGGATGTATCAGAAACCTTAAAATGATATTTTTATATCCAGTAAATAATCAAATATGGACTAAAATATACTTGGAAATTTTTCAGAGTAACCTAAACATCTGTGTACTGAAATGTTAAACTATTTCATGTTTAAAAGATTATACATACATACATACATACATACATACATATATATATATGAAAGACATGTATAATAAATAGTCTCATAAGGCAGCTACTAAATCTGTGTTTTTAATCATATTTTAGATTTTACCTGGCTTTAAACTCATGATAGTCCTCCTCACTCAGCCTCCCCAGAGCAAGGATTACAGCTGTTACATATCATGGTCATCTATTACCCTTACCCTCCCTCCTCCCCTCCCTCCTCCCCTTCTTCCCTCTGTTCTTCCCTCTCCCCCTTCCTCCTCCCTGTGTGTCTCTGTGTGTGTGTGTGTGTGTGTGTGTGTGTGTGTGTGTGTGTGTGTGTATGTGTGTACAGTATGTGGGTAGACTGTTTGTCTCTTTCCTAGCCCCATCCTAAGCCATAGGGTCGAAGATGTCTTATTGTTTGGTTTTATTCAAAGGTGCTGGGGATCTGAACACAGGTTCTCATGTTCTCATAGCAAATCCTTTATCCAATCTGCCATCAGTTACATGAAGTTATCTGTGGTGTATGCACATTTGAGCATGCCATAATGTGTAGAGGTTGTAAAACAACTTGAGTTGGGTTTCTCCTTCTACCATGTGGAGCCGGAAGATGGAGCTTAAGTTGTTGGGCTTGGCAGTGCCTGTACCCACTGAGCCATCATCAGATCTCACTTAATGCAGGATATACCTCTTTCTTAATAATTTAAAGTATATGAGTATACTTACATATGTGCACAAAAGTACTTAAAAAAACATTTTTCAGAATTCTTAAAGTATTATTGTGTCTGTGATAGAAACAAATCATCTTTGTTTTCTCAATTTTTGCATTCTGATTTTTTTTTTCAATTGAGGCAATTTTTTTTCTCCCTGGGGTGTGTTTGTTTGTTTGTTTTTGAGACAGGGTTAACTTACTCTGTAGACCAAACTGACCTTAAACTCAGAGATCAGCCTGCCTCTGCCTTCTGAGTGCTGGGATTAAAAGTGTGCACCACCTCTGGTTAGGCAATATAATTTTTATACTTAAATATAATTTTTAACAGTAATGTCCCATGATGGTACATAGGATCTGTATAAATTAAAGGTTTCTAAGGAGAGTTTGTAAGTGCTTAGAAGTTAATGGAGATAACTTACCAACTGTTATTCTTTATTCAATTAGGTACTAATGCATCAGCGTTTGACCAGCTTATCCTTACACTGGCATGGGACAGAGTTGATATTGCCAAAAATCATGTATTTGTTTATGGACAACAGTGGCTGGTATGTAGATAATCTAATACACACAGTTTATTTAATGCAGTTAATCACAGTGGACCACAGGTTTTATATCCATGGATTTAACTAACCACAAAATGAGTATTCTGTCCTCAAGTCCACTGAACATGTATAGATATTTCCTTTCTTATTCTATAACCAATACTGTGTTAATATCTGCTTCTATTAGACTAAATATCTTGAGTAATCTAGAGAATGGATATTTCTGTCATCACAGACAGCATACACCATTTTGTTAAAAATTTGGTCATATATGAATTTGGATCTCTGAAGAGGGTCCTTGAAATAGTCCCCACCACAAAAGGGAGTGATTGTAATAAAAAATATTTGTAAGACTGTGTTTCCACTCATATTTTACCTTCCTACACAGTATAAATGTTAGTGAGTCACATTTCCTTAACAACTTTTTTTTTGTTTTGGTTTTTGGTTTTTCGAAACAGGGTTTCTCTTTGTAGCCCTGGCTGTCCTGGAACTCACTCTGTAGACCAGGCTGGGCTCGAACTCAGAAATCCGCCTGCCTCTGCCTCCCAAGTGCTGGGATTAAAGGCGTGTGCCACCACTGCCCGGCCTTTTTTAAACATCTAATGCTGAAGTATTGAAAGTATAGCTGGGATATAGTTTAGTAACTCAAGTGTAGTAGTTTGTTTAGTTTGTGGGAAACTCTTGAGTTCCATACCCAGCATGGCATAAACTGGGTGTGTGGACACACTTCTCTAGTTCCAACACTAGAGATGGAGGCAGGAAGCAGGGACATTTACCCTCTGAACCATCCTGACCCTGTTTCTCCATTTAATTGATGGTGGGCTTTTTGTAGCTCCTTTCTCTCAGGCCCATAATAACATTTGTTGTCTTACAGACAGAACATTTGTATAATGTTATTTAGGGAGTGCTGTGAAAGGTAGGCCCTTTTATCCATTTTGTAGGTCATATTCTAATTACTGTTTGCGTCTTTCTAAATTCTGTTCCCAAATTATTCGAGAATATATAGGGACTTGTATTTATGTAATCAGTAGTTGAAAGATGTGAAATCTATTAATTTGGTACTCTAGGTTGGATCCTTGGAACAAGCTATGCTTGATGCTCTTGTAATGGATAGAGTTTCATTTGTAAAACTTCTTATTGAAAATGGAGTAAGCATGCATAAATTCCTTACCATTCCCAGACTGGAAGAACTTTATAACACTGTAAGTCTAATATTTCTTTGTTCACTGTTTTATTGTCTTTTAAATGCCATTTTACCTAAAATGCATATGCCTATTGATAAAGTTTTAATGTCTTAACTGTTATGGGGGGAGAAATGCTCTGTTCTGATAATGGTTATTGTGTGACAGTCTGAAACCACTATCCTGTGTTAGAGGCCCTTCTCTGTTAACATAGTTATATAGTAAAAGTGATGTTGACTTAATAACCCATTTTTATTTTCCCTTTATACCTTTTAAAAGAATAGGATCAACTTCTTACTTACAGGATGCTTTATTTTGTTTTTTTTTTGTTTTTTGGAAAATGTACACTATATTTTTCTTTTTGTTTCTTAAATTCATTATTGTTGACCTTCTGGTATTTCTTTTGGTGAGCTGTTTTTCGTTTTTCTTGTAAAAATTTAAAATTTTTATTTCATATTTGTACTACTGAAGAGGGTACTTCATGGTTTTCTGTGGAGCCAATATAAATTTAATTGAGCTCTGCTGTGAAGAATATTAACAAAGCCAAGGTTTAAAACCTGTATATTAATTCATCAATTTTTATTGCATTTTTATTCCTGGTGTCATTGTACTTCTACTTGGTCATTTCTAACTGACTTTACTACCACTGTTAAGCATTTTAATTTTCTTATCTATATCTTTTTAATCTCTTTCCTTGATCAAATTCTTTTTTTTTTTAAATAACATACTTTACTATGTCTTTCTGTAGTTTAGAAACCTTTTGTATCATATTGCTTGATTGAAATAGATGGTTTGATTATTTTAAAATTCTGAGACAGGGTCTCACTATAGACATGGCTTGCCTACAACTCTCAGTGTAGATCAGGCTGGCCTGGGACTCAAAAGTTGGGCTGCTTCTGCCTCTAGAGTGCTGGGATTAAAGGCCTGTGTAACTATGTTGGATGAATGGTAGCCACTTTTATGCCCTACGTGTTTTCCTCACTTCATCTTTTTATTCAGTACCTTAACCTCAGAAACTGTGTGTTCTCTGTATCTTTTCTCCTATTTTCTAAACACAAGCTTTTTAGAAAAGCATTGATTATGCTGGCCTGCCTTTTTCTTTCTAGCCTTCATTTATTGAAATTTTATTCTGTGCTTAAAGCAGCTCACATACATATTCTACTGCTTCCAAGAAACCTACTAGACTAGTTAAGAACAATTACATCTTCCCCTGTGGGTTAACTTTTTTTTTAAATAGGATTATATTCTTAATTTTGGTTTTATTTTTTAGTTCTATCTAGTATAATTACCCTGATCCTTATATGTATCCTGTCTCTTGTTAACTAATGTAAAAATTAAAAGGATTGTTCACTGTTTATATGGAGTTTTAACTCTGAAATATTAATCAAATATAAAACAATAAAAACAAAAATTGATCCTTTGAGCAAACTCTAAATCCTTTAGAGTTTGTTCAGGAGGTTCTTTGTAAGTCCTGTAATTAACAAAAAAGGGAGATTGTTTATTTTAGGCTAAATCTAATAGTTTCCTTGTGTTTTTTCCTAAAGAAACAGGGTCCAACCAATCCAATGTTGTTCCATCTCATTCGGGATGTCAAACAGGTAAGAGACTGTCTTTGTTCTAGTAAAACCTTATCTTTTAGTCTTTCTGTACTTTATTTTTGCTTCCAAAGCACCTAAGTGCATTTTAAAAATGGCAGTAGAAACAACAGCTTTTTGTACAAGGTAAAATAAGAACTATGCTGGGCGGTGGTGGCACACACCTTTAATCCCAGCGCTTGGGAGGCAGAGGCAGGTAGATTTCTGAGTTCGAGGCTAGCCTGGTCTACAGAGTAAGTTCCAGGACAGCCAAGGGTACACAGAGAAACCCTGTCTCGAAAAAACAAACAAAAAAAAAACCAAACAAACAAAACCCCAAAAACAAACAAACAAAAAACCATCTTTGTCATAAGAGATTTGGAGCTGGAGAGATGGCTCAGATGAAAGAGAGAACCCAGATTCTATTCCCAGCACCCACTGAGAGTTAGTAACTGTCTGTTAGTCTATTTTCCCAGCATCTGGTGCCCGGTTCTGGGTACCAGGTATACATGTGGTCCACAGACACACATGCATGTGAAATAACCATACACATAAACAAAAGTTTATGGTTAAAAAAAAAAAGCTTAGGAAATTAATAGTAATTTCCTAAGCTTCTAGTCATATTAGATAGAATATGGTACATTTTATGTTAATTGGTCGAGAAAAGGAAGATGAGTGATTGAATGTCATCTTTCTCTTATCAGAAATATCTTCCTAGACTGTTGTCTAACTGTAAAGGAGAGTGAGTGAGTGATGCGCTAAGCATTGATCTTCAGTGCTGAAGAAAGGCTGAAACGTGTTGCCCTTCCTTAGCGTTCGTCTCAGTGGAGTCTGTGTACATGAACAAATAGAGGCAGTATGACACCTCTTTTCTCCTCTTGGTGTACAGTGTGTTAGTCATTTTAACCATTTCTTAACCAATTTTAAGAGTCTTTTAAATTACTGGTGTCAAATATAACTTTTTTAAATTTTGTTTGTGAAATCCACCTGCCTGATTACCAAGTTCCAAGGACTATCATACCAGACAGTAATTCAAATATTTGAAGATTTCTAAAACCAAAATACTTTGTCCTGTTTTATTTTTGTTTGACACAAGGTTTTACTCTGGCTGTCATAGAGCTCTACCTGCTTCTGCCTCCTGAGTGCTGGACTTAAAGGCATATGCCACTCTACCTGGCTAAAAGTACTTTCAAAAATTGATTTTGTAAAAACTTTTATGTTCTGTTGTGAGTATACTATTAATAAACCCACCCCTTCTTTCCCCCCCATTTTTTGAGACAGTGTTTCTTTACATAGACCTGGTTGTCCTGGATCTCACTATGTAGACCAGGATGGCCTCAAAATCACAGAAATCTGCCTGCTTTTGCCTCATGATTGCTAGGATTCAGGGGTTATGCCACTGACACCTGATAATAAACCAAGCTAGGAAAATTTTCATTTTTGTGGCTTTTGATTTTTTTTTGTAATACAGAACGAACTTAAACTTTTAAGAAGTGGGTAGTTTATACTTTAGAGAGTTGAAAGTTATGAATTTAAACATCTAAAAAGCAACATTTAGGAGAATGGTATTGATGTGAAGGCAGAATTAGTTACTAATAAATAGCATTCATCTGGTAGATTGTCTTTAATATTTAATGAAAATTTTAAAAATCTATAGTATGCACATTTTATGATTTCATGAATGGCTTATATTCTAAAATTTCATTTGTTAGTTAATTTATTGTTCTAGAAAAATAAAATTACAAGTGATAGTTAAATCCTGGACAAGGATATAAAAATTTGTAGTATAGCTAAGAGAATGTCTGTTTAAAAAGACATTTGTGAATATTTCGATCTAGTCTAGAAACATAATGCATTTTTGTAGAAAATGCAGTTTGTGAGATAATATATTTAGCTTTAATAGTTTATAGCCTGTGTGTGAAATCATGGAAGGTAACCATACCTAAGCCCTCAAAAATGTCATCTCCTCATGAATCTTCGTATCTCTATCTTTTTTTAATTTATGTATATGAGCACACTTGTAGCTATCTTCAGGCACACCAGAAGAGGGCATCAGATCCCATTACAGCTGGTTGTGAACCACCATGTGGTTTGCTGGAAATTGAACTCAGGACCTCTGGAAGAGCAGTCAGTGCTCTTAACCACTGAGCCATCTTGCTAGCCCTCTTCTTATCTCATATAAGAAAGAGAAACAATCATTCATTTCTTTTGTAAAGATAATTGTTGGCAACACAACGTTTTATAGCAAATATTTCCTAATTTGGCAGATTATGTCTATTCCTAGGCATGACAAAGTAATAGTGTGTACTATTATTCTATTTAATATTTTGTTTCCAGGGTAATCTTCCTCCAGGGTACAAGATCACTCTAATTGATATAGGACTTGTGATTGAATATCTCATGGGAGGAACCTACAGATGTACATACACACGAAAACGTTTTCGATTAATATATAATAGTCTTGGTGGAAATAACCGGGTATGTATAATTTTGATAGTTAAATGTTAAGAATTAGTTACAGGAGCTGAGTGTGATGAGGCATGCCTGTAATCTCAGCATTTGAGAGCCACAAGATGCAGGAGAATGGCTGAGTTTGAGACCAGTTGGATTTACACAGTGAGTTTACAGGTTAGCCAGAACTGCTGGTAAAACCCTGTCTCAAAACAAAATTAAGGGGATAGAAGTAGTTCCAAGGTAGAATGATTCCCTAGTTTGTATTAGTCAGTCTTTAAGTTAAATGCCCAGCATCATAAAAAAGGACAGAGTGTTAGTTGCGTTAGAATAGTGACAGTTGTCAGGCAGTGGATTAAAGTACACACCTTTAATCCCAGCACTCAGGAGGCAGAAACAGGTGATCTCTGAGTTTAAAGGTAGACTGGTCTTCAGAGTGAGTTCCAGGACAGCCAAGGCTACACAGAAAGACCCTGTGTCAAAAATAAATAAATAAATAAATAAATAAATAAATAAATCAAAAAGAATAGTGACAGTAATATTGTCTTCAATTGTGAGCCTTTTATCTGGATATGACAGTATTTGGATATGGCAGCGCACACCTTTAATAGCAGTGTTTAGGAAGTAAAGGCAGGAGAATCTCCGAGTTCAATGCCAGCCTGGTCTACAAGACTTCTAGGCCAGCCAGGGCTACAAAAACTGTCACACACACACACACACAAGAAAACCCATGATTTTTAAACTAAAGTAGTTAAAAATATTTTGGATTGTAGCATGTATGTACATGTAATTCCAATTCCTTAGGTGGCTCCGCCAGGTCAGTCACTTAAGAGAATGTCAGTTTAATTATAACCAGGCTTGGTAACAGAGAGAGAGAGAGAGCTCTATCACAGAAAGAAAAACTACAGCTAGAGACTAGATGAATGCAGTCATCATGATACATATGTAATCATTGGCCTTTGGTGACAGAAGCAAGTTCAAGGCCAGTTTGGGCTACGTAGTGAGACCATACTTCAAAAGAAAAAGAAAAATGGTAGTCAAAATCCTAAGGCAGTTATTTTTATACACTGACAAATATTTTCAAATATTTATGAGTTACCCTGGAATTTTTTAAAAAACATTTCAGTATGTTTTAACTTTTTAAAAAAAAAATAATAAGCTCTCATTTTCAGAGGTCAGGTCGAAATACCTCCAGCAGCACCCCTCAGTTGCGAAAGAGTCATGAAACTTTTGGCAATAGAGCTGACAAAAAGGAAAAAATGAGACACAATCATTTCATTAAAACAGCCCAACCCTACAGACCAAAGGTACGTTTGTTTATTCTTTAAAGAAAACGCATTTATTCTGCTTATTAAAGATGGAAATATTTTTTCTAAAGTTTTATTTTTTACTAATTAATATTTCTATATAAAAACTTTGATTTAGTGAGAATCATCTTCTATTTGTTTGCTTTGTTTGTTTGTTTGTTTGTTTGTATGAGACAGGGTTTTTAGGTGAAGCCCTAACTGTCCTGGAACTCTGTTTGTAGAACAGGCTGGCCAGGAACTCAAAAGATCTGCCTGCTCCCCACCTCCAAAAAAAAAAAAGTTTTTTGCCACCGTGCCACCATACCAGGCTTGAGAATTATCTTTTGGTTTGGGATATTTTTGTATCGTTAATGCTTCATTTTTCCATAAAGAAAGATAATCATTATGAATTAATGATTCCATTAAGGTCCAGTTTTAGCCATGATAATAACCAAATTAAAAAATTTTTGACTAGTTTTATTCTGTATAAAGAGGAACAGTATTATCTAAACTTTTAAATTTGCATTTTTTAAGATATGGCTATAACTTAACATTTTTGTTGAAAAGGCATTTTATAAAATGAATGATACATTATAATAAAAAGTAATGTTTTTGAACTTGCATTATGAAATTAATATAGGACATTTTTTAATATTAAGTTAATTGTCATGAGGCCTTGTCATTACTCTTGCTACTGTTTTAAGATGCTGGAGGTGAGATCCAGGCCTCTTTACATACTAAGCAGCCTATGTCCCACAGTTAATGTCCCCAGCCCTCATATGGCCCTACTGTGAGTCTTAACAGTATTTGTTTCCTTTGAAGATGGATGCGTCTATGGAAGAAGGAAAGAAGAAAAGAACCAAAGATGAAATTGTAGATATAGATGATCCAGAAACCAAGCGCTTTCCTTATCCTCTTAATGAATTATTAATTTGGGCTTGCCTTATGAAGAGGCAGGTCATGGCCCGCTTTTTATGGCAGCATGGTGAAGAATCAATGGCTAAAGCATTAGTTGCCTGTAAAATCTATCGTTCAATGGCTTATGAGGCAAAGCAGAGTGACCTGGTAGATGATACTTCAGAGGAACTGAAACAGTATTCCAAGTAAGTGACATTGTAGCATATGATGCAATGTTTGCCTGCATGTTATGGTGTAATGTCCTTAACAGGGATGTATATAGGGGTCAGTGGGGGGTATAGAGTTTATTGGTATAACTAAGACATATTTTTTTAGTTGCATTAGGTAATTTTAAAAATGGGAAACTGTTTTGCTATTTGATACATTAAACATTTCAGAAAGCAATTTAAAAAATGGGAGAAGTTAAATGTAGTAATGAAGTAGCAATTATGTTAAGAATCCGGTTCGGACTATAAGAGAATGTTTTTGAGGTGTGTTTTTAACTAATGAACTGATTTTAAGCTGGGAGGACATTCTGAGTAAAATAGTTCAACAAGTTTATAATTTGCTTAAGGAGATACAGTGTTCATATTAATCTGGAAAGGTATTTTTTGGAAGTCTTATAATAGATATTAAACTCTTCCTTTCTCTTAGCTCCAAGTAAGCCAAATTTGGGGAGAGATTAATGGTTGTTGCTGAAAACAGCTCTGATGAGGATTCAATTTCTGCTTAGTGAGAATTTACAGTTTATTTTTCATGAGTAAGTTAGTCCCTAGATACTTTGTTCTTGTTTCCATATTTGAAATACAATGTAAAATGGCTAGAGAGATGCTAGAGCACTGGCTGTTCTTCCAAAGTACCTGGGTTCAATTCCCAGTACCCACATAGCAGCTCACAACTGTCTGTAAATTTCAGTTCCAGGGATACTGACTGTCTGACACAGACATAAATGGAGGCAAAAACCAATGAACATAAAATAAAAATAAATTTTTAAAAAATAAAATTTAAAGAATAATGTAGAGATACTTTGAACAGAATATTGTATCATTGTTAACTTTGTTTTTCTGTAAAACATGATTTTATCTATAAGACCAGGACAAAGAGCTCTGGATTCACCTAGTAACATTTATACTTGGTGTGATGTATTTTAGTATTTTGAGATTTCCATATAGCTATAAATATTTGCTAAAGTTACCATAATTCTAGTGCTTCACAGTTCCGTGTTTGTGAAAATATTAAAAACAATAAAATTGGACTAGAAAGATGGTTCAGTATGTAAGAGCAGTTACTGCTCTTGGAAAAGACCTGGCTAATTCTTAGCACCCACACAATGACTCAAAACTCCCGATACCTCTAGTTCCAGAGGATCTGATGCTTTCTTCTGACCTTTGTGGGTTCTGTACACTTGTAATGCACATACATACATTCAGGCACACACATAACCATAACAATGTAAAAGTAAATATTAAAGGAAACAAAGTTATAGAATAATATAATTTGTAATATGTATGTGTATGAATATTTTGCTTCCATGTATGTCATTGTACTACTTGTGTGCCTGACACCCAAGGAAGCCAGAAGAGGGTGTCATATCCACCCTCTTCGGCCAGAACAGAGGTACTGGCAATTGTGAGACACTATGTGATTGCTGGGAATCATACCCAGGAGATCTGGAAGAGCAGCTAGTGCTCTTAACTACTAAGCCATCTCTCCTCTTCTGATTTTTAATTAAATTTTATTTATTCTTATGTTTGGGGACGATAATAGAGTTTCTGTCTAACATGCTTTTAAATCTGCCTGATTCTCAGCAGAAAATAAAACAACTCTACAGTTTCTTTATCTGTATATACTTTAGGGGGGTTTGTTTTTGTTTGTTTGTTTGTTTTTTTTAGTGATTTTGGCCAACTCGCAGTTGAATTACTGGAACAGTCCTTCAGACAAGATGAAACAATGGCTATGAAATTACTCACTTATGAACTGAAAAATTGGAGTAATTCAACCTGCCTCAAGTTAGCAGTTTCTTCAAGACTTAGACCTTTTGTAGCTCATACTTGTACACAGATGTTGTTATCTGATATGTGGATGGGACGGCTGAATATGAGAAAAAATTCCTGGTATAAGGTATATCTTAAAAATTAAAAGTATTTAATGATTACAAAGTATAAGCAAATTATCTTACACATATGTAGTAAAATGATTTGCAAGTGTAATAGATAGAAATCAGAAGGTGAGGAAATGGTGATTGGCATTTCATCCTGGGATGATGTATACTTTTTCTCCACCTCTTAACTATTGAATATTTTGTAATTTGTGTATGATTATTGCTCTTCTGAGCAAAAGTATGAAGGCAATAAGTAGGGAATGTTGACATTTATTCTCCAAGTAGCCCTGTGGAGTTATTGGTTTTTAAAAGGATTTCTAATTTCTAAACTTCCAGACATGTCATCTACTAACTTACCGTATTACTTTTAGTTAGTACTGAATAAATGTATTCATGTGCCTAGTTTATAGTATATCAATGTATGCAGGGTTTTATGTTAAAAATTTGGGTAAAATGGCAAGTCTTTTGAGTTTTGTCATTGTGAGAGAATACTATTTTAAACTTCCTTTTTACTTTTATTATAGTACAAAATTAGAGGGCAGAGATTTTGTGGTATGTAAAGTTCAGAAATAAACTTTTGGTTTATAGCTATATAATGAATCTTCATGCTATAGCATGTCTCAGGTAAAATGACAGCACCTTCATAATGCTTGGGTTTCGTCTAAATTTAAAATTTTTTTTAACAAATTGTTACAATAACAGATTTTATTCAAAGGACAAACAAGTCTGTACTGATTATTAAACTCATGCTGTCACTGTCATAATATTCAGATGATACAGTATGTAAAGAAAAAAATGAATCTTCAGTTTCCCCAACACTTGTAGGGTAAAATGAGTAACATTCACAAGATACACAATACATAACTTACTGATTCAGTCTCTGTTGAGTTACTGTATTTCTTTATAAAGGTCATTGATTTTAAAATGCAAACTTTTATGTTTCTAAAAATTTAGGTCATATTAAGCATTTTAGTTCCACCTGCCATATTAATGCTAGAATATAAAACCAAGGCGGAAATGTCCCATATCCCACAATCTCAAGATGCTCATCAAATGACCATGGAGGATAGTGAAAACAATTTTCACAACATAACAGAAGACATACCCATGGTAAGGATGAAAGACTTCAGAGCATATGTAAATTTTCTTATGCGCTGAATAGAAACTAAACACATATTTTTAATTTTAGGAAATATTTAAAGAAGTAAAGATTTTGGACAGCAGTGAAGGAAAGAATGAAATGGAGATACATATTAAGTCAAAAAAGCTTCCAATCACACGAAAATTTTATGCCTTTTATCATGCACCGATTGTAAAGTTCTGGTTTAACACAGTATGTTTTTAAATTGTTTTTCATGGCTTGGTTTAGTGGTGGTGTTTTATTTGTTATTTAGTTCTGGGAGGGCATAGTGTTTTTTTTTAAAGGTTGAGTTGAGAACTTTTAGTCTGGAATCCATATTAATCTTCATTTAATTTTGATTACTGAAAATACATTGCTTAATAAAAGCATTAATCTTGGCTTACTTTCATCTGAGCTGCCAATGTCTAGAATAATCAAATTTTAGTTTTGACTAGAAACTAAAATGTATTAATGTAGTATATGCCCTTCTAAAAGGTAACAAACATAAGCCAGGTGTGGTGGCACATGACTCGAAGCACTGAGGAGGCAGAGGCAGTTGAAACCTCTGGGAGTTCAAGGCTTAGTCTATGAGTTTCAGGACAGCCAAAACTACATGTTAGAGAGTCTCTGAAAGTATAAACAAACCAAAACTACAAACAAAAGGTAACAAATTTAAATTGTCTATTAAAAATAAAATTGTGAGCTAGGAAATGTGGAATAAAATTGTGAGTGGTGGTGCACACCTTTGATCCCAGCTTGGGAGGCAGTCAGGTGGATCTCTTTGAGTTCCAGGCCAACCTGGTGGAGGGAGTTCCAGGACAGCCAGGTCTACACAGAGATACCCTGTCTCAAAAAACCTAAATAAATAAAGTTGTGAATATAGCCCAATAGTAGAACTACATGCTTATCATGTATGAGGAGGCCCTACATTCAACCCCCCTGTACTTGATGGTGGTGGGGAAAATCTAAAGTAATGCTGACAGCCAGCAACATGGCTGTAAAGGTAGAAGGAGAGAACCAAATCCACAGAGTTGTTCTCTGACCTTCACATGTACACAGTGTGATACATACCCTCCACAAGTATCATAATACACATCATAATAAAAAATGATTCTGAAAGCTCAGCTTAAAACTATACTCTTCGTGATTTGTGTTTTAAGGTTGTGCAGATAGCACACTAAAGTCTTTAGAAATAAGTCTGCTGCTTTAAAATAATCCTGGTCACTCTGAAATCCAGCCATTTATTTAGTCATGTGCTCCATTGCTTTCTCCTTTTCTCTAGGAGTGACAAAAGCATAAATCCGTAGAAGAATGTTGAAATGTAGGTTTTATTCATTGCTGGTTCTTTAAAAAGATCTAGTTGGCTGTCTTGTTGGAAGTATCCTCTAGGAAGGAACATATCTGAAGAAACACTTGAAATTAGTCTCTCCTTTAAAACACAGGCTTCATCTGACATGGTTTTTGGTTATTTAAAAAAGAGTTTCATGTAGCCCGGCTGATCTTGAGCTTGATAGTAAGCAATGCTGGCCTTGAACTCTTGATCTTCCTGCCTCTACCCCACAAGTACTCGGAGTAGAAATTTATGATGCTTGCATATGGTGGCATGTACCACCATACCTGGCTTGAGAGAATGAATCTTTATTCCCCTTTCCAGGAAAACAAGTAATGTTGCTTGTTCCTTTTCATCAATATTAGACAATTGCCAAAGTTGACAAATGATTATATGTTAGGATGGATATTTGAGAGTTTCTTCCTTCCATCCTTGTGACTCACACTTATTACTTTGGCATTGATTTATTATAGTTCTCAGTCCTATATGCAGATAATGCATACCGGTTATCTGCTATCTAAATTCTGCCCCACTAATGCAAATAGTGAAGGTTGCCATCTTTTGCATTTTAACTAGCCTTCCATAGCTCAAACTAGGTTTTGTGTGTACATTAAATGTCCATAATATATTTTATTTTGTAACTGATTTTATTCATGTAACTTTTTTTTTTTTTTTTTAGTTGGCATACTTAGGATTTCTGATGCTTTATACATTTGTAGTTCTTGTAAAAATGGAACAGTTACCTTCAGTTCAAGAATGGATTGTTATCGCTTATATTTTTACCTATGCTATTGAAAAAGTCCGTGAGGTATGTCTATAGTTTTTCTTACCAGTAAGTTATGTATGTATGTAAGATTCTTTTAATTTTGTTGGGGGTGTGGCTATGTTACTGTTATTTCAATGGGTGATACACAGAAGTATGGAACATGTTGGTTTTTGCTATTCTAAAAACTATGTTTTACTTTTTTGTTTTTTGTTTTTAAATATTTTTGGTTAAGCTGGGCATGGTAGTGCATACCTTTAATCCTAGCACTTGGGAGGCAGAGGCAGGTGAATCTCTTGAGTTCAAGACCAGCCTAGTCTCCAGAGAAAGGACAGCTGAGGTTAAACTTTCTCAAGAAAACAAAACAAAGAATAGTTATTAATAAATTATGTTCACTTTGCACACTATTACAAATAAATAGTCCCTGAAAGCAAAGATTTATTCGTTTCACATGATAAGTCATTCTTCAGAAATACTAAATATGCATGTAGGTAGTCAAGAAATTGAAAGATAGATGTTTTTCCACTTTAAAATCTTCAATTGTATGACAACCTGATTTTGAGGGGATTTTTTTTTTTTTTCTTAAAGAAATGCTTAAGGCAATGTATCATAGTACACATCTGTAATCCCAGCATTGGAACGCAGTTTAGGATCATCTGCTATACAGTGGAGATTTGAGGCTTGCCTGGGCTGTATGAAAGCCTGTTTCAAAAGTAAAAACAAACTATTTATTTATTCATTCATTCATTTATTTAATTTTATGTGCATGAGTCTTTTAAGTACATGTATGTCTGTGTACCATGTGTGTGCCTGTTGCTCAAAGAAGCCAGAAAATGGCATCAGATCTCCTAGATGAGTTATGATCTGCCATGTAGGTGCTGCCAGTCAAACAGGGGTCTTTTTGAAGTGTATTCATAACATCTTTTGCATGTATTTATGAGAATGATATTAATTGTATCTGCCTTTAGTGGAGAGGGAAATTGCCTGAGAGAGAAAAGCAAAAGTAGGCCTTACGATTGAGAAATATTCTTATTTTGTAGCCAAGGTAATTTTTAAAAAATTACTAAGGGATAGTAGATATTTTTAATAAGTTAGATATATACAGATATTTAAATAATTTAATTACTTGGTGCAAATAAGGCATCTTTGGAATGTGCTGCCAGTGTGTTCAGATATTGCTTTAACTTCAAATAAAGCATTTCAGAAGCATTTCACATATATCACTATAGCTTCCTAGCTATATCACCTTGCTGAGCAAATCATTCATTTATAAGAAGTCTTATGGTGATGGTGGGGGGGGGCATGATTTGTTCGTTTTGTGACAGGCTCTCAATATATATAGCCCTGGCTGCCAGTTTTGCCTGTCTCTGTCCCTTGAGTGTTGGGTTTAAAGGTATTTGCCACCAGACCTGCCTGTAAGGACTCTTTTATCTGTTATATACTGTTTTCTTATCAAATGAAATCTCATATACTTTGAAACATTAAAATATAGCTAAAATTATTCTGTGAAGTTATAATCAGGTCCTATATATGATTTAATAGAAAGGAGTTGATTCAACATTTTTTTCTTTTTAAACCTTTAGGTCTTTATGTCTGAAGCTGGGAAAATCAGCCAGAAGATCAAAGTATGGTTTAGTGACTACTTCAATGTCAGTGACACAATTGCCATAATTTCTTTCTTCATTGGATTTGGACTAAGATTTGGAGCAAAATGGAACTTTATTAATGCATATGATAATCATGTTTTTGTGGCTGGAAGATTAATTTACTGTCTTAATATAATATTTTGGTATGTGCGTTTGCTAGATTTTCTAGCCGTAAATCAACAGGCAGGACCATATGTAATGATGATTGGAAAAATGGTAAGTTGAAATACCTACTAATATGCATGAATTGTTTCTTAAAAACCATAAAATCCATATTTTCATATATCTCCACCTGACCTCACAAATTCTGTTAGTTCATATTTATTTGCCTCATACTCTGAATTTACGATTCCTTAAGGATATTTTATCAGTATGTGTGCTTGTGTGGAGTGTGTCTGTGGTGTATTCATGAGTGTAAGGGTGCATATGCACACATGCAGTGGACAGAAGTGATGTTGGATGTCTTCTGTCACCCTCATCTTATTCCTGTAGACAGGGGCTCTCACTGACACTAGCCTTGTTTCCTTGCCTTCTTTCCTTCCCTTTACTCCCCATTTTGAGCCCTGTCTTTTTCGCTCCTCCCCACTTTTTTAGTTTTGAGATAATAAGTTAGATATATACAGATATTTAACATAGAGCTGTAAGAAATAATAAGAATCCTGGTAGCCTTTCTGAAGGTTACATTTCCATTCCTTTTAAGCTTTATCTCATATGTTCTTGGACTCTTATCTGTGGTGTACTCACAAAGGCCTTTGCATGGTGGTACATGTCTCTAGTCCAGCTTCTATGAAGTGAGTAAAGTATAGATATATGAGGCCAGGTAAAGAAAAGTCTGCATTTCCATTGCTAATTGACAAGCTAAAAGAATTGGCATTTATTGGAATTAAGTCTTCAAATTTGCCCTTGTAACTATAGTTTTGGATTTGTCTTATATTTGCAAGGGATAGGCTATATTTTGAACTATTGATATAGTTTATTACAGAGACAATCTCCTTCATAAGGCTTATGCAATGATAGCATTTTCCTGAATGCTATTATTAGCAGTAAATGGAAACTCAAATATTCTACTTACTTATTACAATACTAGAAACACTCTTTAGGATGAAATTTGTTATAAGAATTAAATTCACTTGTGTCTTAACATGTTTCTTTTATCTTTTTTTTTTTTTTTTTAAACAGGTGGCCAATATGTTCTACATCGTAGTGATAATGGCTCTTGTATTACTTAGTTTTGGTGTTCCCAGAAAAGCAATACTTTATCCACATGAAGAACCATCTTGGTCTCTTGCTAAAGATATAGTTTTTCATCCATACTGGATGATATTTGGTGAAGTTTATGCATATGAAATTGATGGTAAGGATTTATGTTTGCAAAAATCATCTTTTGGTTATTTTATAAAGTCAGGATTATATTCTAAAAATACTATATATTTTCCAGTCAGACTTACAACCTAAATATCCCTACAGTGCGTTGAACAGCAAAAGCAAAACAAAACAAAACAAAAAACCAAAAACCAAGGATCAAAAAGAGTTGTTTTGAACATTGTTCAACCATATGCATTAGAAGTCTATTCTAATTATCTTAGACAATGAAGATTATTTACTAATTCACATAACAAAAAGTTGAATTTGGTTACAAAGTTACTTCAAGGGATGATGGTCATTATGATGATAATAACTTCCCTAATGTGCACATTTTAATGTAATGACTAAGTATTAACTGTAAGTGTATATAAGAATTGTCTCTAATTCATGGTAGTTTCCATCCCCTTCCTACTCAAATGAATCTGATATTACTTCTTATAGCTGTGGTGGATATGTGTTTAGCTATGTTCTAGCTTCAAAAGGGTTTCAGGCATGAGAAATGAATACCAAGGAATTCAAATCTAGGGATTTTAAAAAATACATGTTTATTTTTAGTTATATGTCTATTCTTATGTCTGTGTGTGAGTTTGTGCACCTAAGTGTAGGTGCCTGTGGAAGCCAGAAAGAAGCATGGGATCCACCTAAAGCTGAAGTTACATGGCTGGTTCTACGCTACCTAATGTGTGCTAAAATAAATTCAGTTTTTTACTTTTAACCATTTAGCCATCTCTGCAGACCCCAAATCTAGTAATTTTCTAGCTAAATTACATTTTAGTCCTCTTTGTGGATATAAAGAAATCTGTAACTTCATAGGTTTACTATGAATCTGTCATGTACTTTTTAAATTCAGATTTTTTTTCTTACATAAATGTTACATTTTCACAGTATCCAGTGATTTTATCTACATTTACCCTCAGTCTAAGCCTGCTGACCAATGATCTAACTTACAGTACTGGTGCTTAAGTGCTGTGCGTGGTGAGGCAGAGCAGAAAGTCCCACAGTCCTCAGTGTCTGTCGGAGGCTTCATAAGGCAGAGCTCCAAAGCCTAGCCGCCTCTCAAATTCTTAAGCAGATTTGCATGTGCTCAGAATTTTCTGTTAAGAACCTTACATACTGATCTATTATATCTAAAATTCTTTTCTCTCTTCCCAAAGTGTGCGCAAATGACTCCACTCTCCCGACAATCTGTGGTCCTGGAACTTGGTTGACTCCATTTCTTCAAGCAGTCTACCTCTTTGTACAGTATATCATTATGGTTAATCTTCTGATCGCATTTTTCAAGTAAGAATTTACTTACTATATTTGATACATTTCTCGTTTGAGATACTAACTTTCTCACTTTAAATTCTCAGTTTTAATGGAGTATTATCTTTGAAAAAATTACAAATAAGACATGATTTTTCAAATCAAAGGAATCTTAAATGTTGTGTTTTATTACTTTCAATATAAAAAGTGTGTATTAACTAAGTATATGCTCCATATGTAGCAGATGTGTAGTTTGGTCTTCATGTGGGTCCCGACCAACTGGAGTGGGGACTGTCTGTTGCCTATCTATGAGTTATGTTCTAGCGGGGCTGCCTTGTCTGACCTCAGTGGGAGAGGATGCTCCTAGCCTCACAGAGACTTGCTGTGCCAAGAGGGTGGGCGAATACCCAGGAAACCCCCTACTGTCTCAGAGGAGAAGGGGAGGGGGTGTGGAAAGGATTATCTAAGGGGGTGTTTGAGAGGGGGCAGTGAGCATGATATAAAGCATGAATAAGTTAAAACATGATAATAATTTAAAAACCAAAAAAAGAAAAATAAGTATGTACTCATCCATATGCATGTCAGTGTGTGTGTTAACTGAAGGTAGGAGGTAAATGTTGGGTGTCTTTGTTGATCAGTCTCCACCTTTTATTTATTTTAAAATTTATTCTTTTATTTTATGTGTTTGGGTGTTTTTTGCCTGCTTGCATGCTTTTTCTACATTGGTGCAATATTCATGATGGCCAGAAAAGAGTGTCAGATCCCACGAAACTAGAATTACAGACTGTTTTGAACTTCCATGTGGGTGTTGCAAATCAAACTTTGTTAAAGAGCACCCAGAGCTGTTAATTGCTAAGCCATCTGTCTAGCCCTCCAACTTACTTCTTAAAAAGGCTCTTGCTGAACCTGGAGGTTATCAGTCTGGCTAAGCTGCGTAGCCAGTGAGCCTGTGTGGTCTGCCTATTTCACTGTGCCTCAACATGTACTTTGTTTATAAAAATAATCTTTTGGGAAACAAACAAAAAGGCTGGTGAAATGAGTTAGTAAAGATGCTTATCGACTTGAGTTTGATTCCCCAGGGCCTACATGGTGGAGAGAGTTCTGCACATAACTTGTACATGGCACTTATAAGGAAGAAAGATGATTTTTATAGTTTTAATCTTTTTTTTTTTTTTCTCGAGACAGGGTTTCTCTGTGTAGTCCTGGCTGTCCTGGAACTCACTCGGTAGACCAGGCTGGCCTCGAACTCAGAAATCCGCCTGTCTCTGCCTCCCAAGTGCTGGGATTAAAGGTGTGCGCCACCACCGCCCGGCTATAGTTTTAATCTTTATCAGCAAATTTTCCTAGGTTGCTAGAGAATTACAGAAAAACAAAGAACTCATGTAATTTTACTTGGTTTTTATGTGACATTCATGTATCATTTTTGTGAATATAGAAATTGTAGATCTCAAAATAATCTTACAGTTTAGTTAGTCTTCCTTTTTTTTTTTTTTTTTTTTTTTTGGACTCTGTTTCTCTGTGTACCTCTGGCTTTCCTGGAACTAGCCCTGTCAACCAGACTGGCCTCAAAATCACTGAGATCCCCGTGCCTCTGCCTGTTCAGCACTGGTATTAAAAACATCTGCCACCACCACCCAGCTTCATTTATCAGTTTTGAATGACTGTCATTCTCCACAATCTAGACCATATTTCAAACTAGTATATTAAGCTACTCAATTACATTGTAATTTTTTGTTAAAAAACATTTTATTTCATCTCTAAATATTCAGAGCTGTTGAGGATATGTACCTCTAGGGCTGTCTGGCTTTAAGTCAAAGCAAGACTCTGTCCCTAACTTCTTGCAGACACCAAGTATATTTCTTAATAGTTGTCATTTTAATAGTATATAAAAGAATCTAGGTTTTATCTTTACTCACTTGATAAGTTTGGATGTCTTTTTAGTAGCTCAGACTAAACTTAAAATTTGGAGTGGTGATGATGTGTGTATGTGAGTGTGCCCGCACGCACATGTGCGCATGTATGTGCACATATATTGGTCCATGCACACATGTAGCTGTCGGTTCTATTCTCTTGAGGGAGGGTCTCTCGCTGAACCTGAAACTTTCCATTTCACCTAGATTGGCTGTCTAGTGAGCTCTTAGGATGCACAGTTTCTCTGTCCCACAACACTGGGGTTATGTTACTTGTGCTGCTATACCTGATTTATACATGTATGCTAATCATTTAAACTCAGGTTCTCATGCTTGCATAGTAAGTACTCTTAACCACCAAGTCATCTCTGTGAGGGTGTTTGTCTGTCTACATAGCCTTGGCTGTCCTAGAACTAGCCGAGTAAACCAAGCTGGACTCAAACTCTCAGAGATAGGTGTGCTTCTGTCTCCCAAGTACTAGGATTAAAGGCATTTGACATCATTCCTGTTGAGGTTGAATTCTTGGTCTTGGAAGTACATGCATATGGCATGGCATTCAGCAAGAGTTTTTTTGTTTTATCCATATACATACTTTATTTTAAAAGCTTAAAGTCATTCTTTTTCTTACTCAGTTTTCTGATGTTTTATTAAGGTCCTAACAATATCAGCCTTTTGGTTACATATATTTGTAATTACTTTTTTTTTTAATGAAAGTATCCTTAAGTATATAATGCAGAAATAAATAAAGTAAAATCTTTAGTATTTAATATTTACTATTTAAGGTACAGGATATAATTTTTCGCTTTGGTTTTTTTTTTTCCATTCTAGTAATGTATATTTACAAGTGAAGGCAATTTCCAATATTGTATGGAAGTATCAGCGATATCATTTTATTATGGCTTATCATGAAAAACCAGTCCTGCCCCCTCCTCTTATCATTCTCAGCCATATAGTTTCACTGTTTTGCTGTGTATGTAAAAGAAGAAAGAAAGACAAGACTTCTGATGGGCCAAGTAAGTGAAATATGGAAAACATTTTTCTTGATTCTCAATATTATACTGAAGGCTAAGTATTATTTTTTTTTAATTACTGTGGAAAGTTAAAATTTGCCAAAATATAAAATAGTTTTTAGGTACAAGTGAATATCTGCAAATAATAACTGTGATAACTTGGATGTTGAAAACTAGTCTTTTTCAGAGTTAGATCAAGCATATAAAGGACAGCTATGAAATCAAACTGGCCAGAGGAAGCCTAGAATTAAAAACCAGTAAAGTATTACAAATGCCTTAAACATCAAATATTTCATAAAGTACAAATAACTAAATACAGAAGGATAATGTATCAGTCTGTTTAAAGAGTTTGATGAGCCATGCCAAGGACATTTTAGTTGATTAGCACACCTACTTCCTTTATCTGCTACTTTTACTTATTTAACCAAGCAGGGTTCTTGATTATTTTAAGTATAATAGTCCTTTTATATCACATGTAAATGTTAGCTATACAGAGACATAAAGTCATATCTGGATTGGGATCTGCTGTCCTGCTAACCAAATCAGATACTACGAATAACCCATCCTAGCTGTGTGGGGATTCATACTATAATATTTGATAGTAATATATGACCCCTTCCCATATGCATAAAATGTGATGTTTCAACCACAGGGGAACTGAATGAGAATTCCAGGAAAGAAACTGTTCCTGCAAAGGCAGACTGACTGATTAAAGTCAGTGACAGTGACTGTGCAGAGGGTGGAATGCTGTGGGTTACTTATCTTGGGCTATTCTTAGCCTGCTAAATAGCTATTCCTTCCACTTCCCACCCTGTGTCAGACTTAACAGCTTGACTACAGATAAAACATTTTAAAATGTGTTGACTTTAACACTCTAATTTTCTACCAGTCAAAAGGTTTAAGAGTCATATCTGAGTCTTATAGCTAAGATGTCTCTTATGTGTATTTGAAAAGTGCCTTGATTTTTTACTTTCTCTGTTCTGGTACTATAAAATCTGCATGAAAGGGCTTTTATGTTTGAACGTGGAGTTTGGGGTAACCTAAATCTCTGTTTCTGGGCCATGGTAATTCATATTTGGCCTCAGAATAAACTATTGTTCATAAAGCAAAAGCAATACGAAAAGAAATACAAAAGTCAATTTAGATTTAACTTCTTTTGGGAAATGGTACTTGAGGGTTATTGTTGTTAATGTTGGGACATGGTATCTAAGGGTTTTGTAGTTTTGCTGTTGTTGTTTAAATGGAAATGTAATCATTTTATCTGTTCTAGAAGCCATTCTTAATATTCTGTTAAAAAAAAAAAACAAATTTAGTGTATCTTTATACTACTTGGGGGTAAATCACCATGTCAGTTGTGTTTAAATTTTTCATGGTTTTCTTTCTCTGATAAGATATGTGACAGGAGAGCTGAGAAATATAGGAAAGAGGTATAGTAAGAAAAGGGGAATTAAAAGTATATATATAAAACTTGGTTAACATGGTGCTAGCCTGTCATCCCAGCATTGGGAGGCAGAAGCAAAGGGATATCCATGAGTTCCAGGCCGGTTTGGTCTACATAGTGAGCTTCAGGACAGCCAGGCTATGTAGAAAAACCCTGTCTATTGGATGGATGGATGGATGGATGGATGGATGGATGGATGGATGGATGATAAGCTGTATAGAGGGACCCTGTCCAAATAGATAGATAAATAAGAAGACAAGACAATGCTGAAGTTTGAAAAACTGATAGATGTAGCCTTTATGTTTTGTGTTCTAATTTCTTTCTGGGCTTCTCCTTAGAACTTTTCTTAACAGAAGAAGATCAAAAGAAACTCCATGACTTTGAAGAGCAGTGTGTTGAGATGTATTTTGATGAGAAAGATGACAAATTCAATTCTGGGAGTGAAGAGAGAATCCGTGTCACTTTTGAAAGGTGTGTGTATTCTTTAATTGTTACTGACTTTATGTAGAATGAGTCTTGTTGTTGATAACATGTTCACTGTTGAGTAAAACGTTTCATATTTACATATTGAGAAAACAGGTCAGTTCTTTACGTTTACTACATTTAACCCAGTAGATAGATCTCTTATTATAAGCTTTTATTTTACTTTTCATAAATATATTTTTAAACTTTATCCTTATCTTATGTGTATGGGTGTTTTGCTTACACGTGTGTGTGTGTGTGTGTGTGTCTGACTCTCTGTCTGTATCTTTTTAATGGAGGTCAGAAGAAGGAATTGGATCCCCTGAAACTGGTATTATAAACAATTGTGGGCCATCATTAGAAAGGTCTCTGAAAGACCAGCAAGTGCTCTTAACAACTCAGCCACTATATAACACTATATTCTTAGTGGTGCTGGGGGTCAAGTCTAGGCCTCACACTTAACTAGGAAAGTGTACCCCTGAGTCTGGTACTGAGCATTAGCACTCTTGTTTTTTGACTATAGTTGCAAAGGAGAGTAGAGTTGGTGTTTTAATTATTCTGGAAAAGAAAAATAAAGCTGTCAATACTATTTTAAAGCTTTTATTTTTCTTACATTGTTTTTGTTTCATAGCTATATAAGCATATGTTTGTATATGACGCTAATGGTGGTCCTTTGTATATGTAGTTGTATATAGATTTTGTGAATAGACTCAAATAGCTTATGAAACAAATTTTGTTTTTAAACTTTGTGTTTTAAGCCGGTAGTGGTGGTGCACACCTTTAATCTCGTTGTTCAGAGACAGCTAGGTGGATCTCTTAAGTTCCATAAATGAGGCCTTCCTGGTTTAGAGAGCAAGTTCCAGGACAGCCAGAGAAACCCTGTCTCCAAAACAAAACCCTTGGTGTTTTAATTATGATAGCATTAGCACTGCATCCTTCTGAAATACAAGGTGTGATTTGTACAAATTTATAACCATACTTTATTTTTGCAATGTATTTGTTTAAAAAGTAAAATTTCTCTTACTCCACTATTATGTTCCATTTGGACTACAAAAAAAAATAATCTATTTTATCTTTAAAAAATTATGCACCTGTGTATGGATGATGTGGTGGTTGTTGGGAGTGAGCTCTTATGCCTTGGCGCAAGTGTAGACATTAGAGCACAGCCTTGCAGAGGTGTTCTTTCCTTATGCACCCATGTGGACTCCTGAGCTCAAACTCTGCTCTCCACTGAGCCAGTCTCCTGTCCCATCTCCATTAACTTTAACATCTGTAAAATGCCCTTTTTATCCCCCTACAGAGTGGAGCAGATGAGCATTCAGATTAAAGAAGTTGGAGATCGTGTCAACTACATAAAAAGATCATTACAGTCTTTAGATTCTCAAATTGGTCATCTGCAAGATCTCTCAGCCCTAACAGTAGATACATTAAAAACACTTACAGCCCAGAAAGCTTCAGAAGCTAGCAAAGTGCACAATGAGATCACAAGAGAATTGAGTATTTCCAAACACTTGGCTCAGAATCTTATTGATGATGTTCCTGTAAGACCTATGTGGAAGAAGCCTAGTGTTGTAAATACACTGAGTTCCTCTCTTCCTCATGGTGATCGGGAAAGTAATAATCCTTTTCTTTGTAATATATTTATGAAAGATGAAAAAGACCCCCAGTATAACCTGTTTGGACAAGATTTACCTGTGATACCCCAGAGAAAAGAATTTAACATTCCAGAGGCTGGTTCCTCCTGTGGTGCCTTATTCCCAAGTGCTGTTTCTCCCCCAGAATTACGACAGAGAAGACATGGGGTAGAAATGTTAAAAATATTTAATAAAAATCAAAAATTAGGCAGTTCACCACATATGTCCTCCCCACCAAACAAATTTTCTGTGAGTACCCCATCCCAGCCAAGTTGCAAAAGCCACTTGGAATCCACAACCAAAGATCCAGAACCCATTTTCTATAAAGCTGCAGAAGGGGATAACATAGAATTTGGAGCATTTGTGGGTAAGTTTGGCAAACTCTTACTGCATATTAGTATTGTTTTTCATGTCAGAAATACTACCTTAGAAAAGTAATTAGCTAACTAATAAAAAGTATAGTGTATGACAGGATCAGAAATACTAAGAAATCAGTTGAATTTGGCTGAAGAAATATATTGTTAGGTACCTGCTTGGTGCCATTAATTATAGTAAACTCATTTGGATTCTTTTGAATTTAAATATCTTCAATTGGGTTTGTTAATTATTGAAGGGATCTGACTGAAAGTAGAGGGCTATAAGGGAGGTTAGATGCTGACACCAGGATAAATAGGGCCAGTGTGTAGTTTCCTATACAAACCAGGACAGTGTAGAAAGTGAAAGGTGCACTACAAGTCATTATGTTAGGACTTACAGGGTCAACATACTCATTCATTACTTAACAGTGATACATTAGGCAGCATGATCATATGAATAACTTTAATTAAAACAGAAGAATGGTTCGCCTAATAGCAAATTTTATTACCCTACAAATCAAATATATGTGTATTTATGGTCTACACAATTATGTATCCAAAGATGAAAACATGGTTCTTTATAAATTTTTTTCTTTATGCCTATAAGTTTTTGCCTGCATATATATGTCTGTGCACCATGAGTGTGTCTGTTTCCCATGGATGTATCAGATCCCCTGAAAGTCGAGATACGGATGAGTAGTTGTAAGCCACCATGTGGGTGCTGGGAACTGAACCTGGATCCTTTTCAAAATGAACAAGAACTCTTAGCCACTGAGACATCTCCCAAGCTCCCTTTCCTATTTTTATCAGCTATCTTATACACTACAGAACCAGCACAAAGGAGGAACCTTTTATATTTTTTCCACATTTTACACAATGTTCCCTGAGCATTGGGTAGTGGGAACGTCTCATTTAAGGGTTAGTACTCCCAGTCACTTATTCTCAGTATCTTAACCAATACTGTGTCTCTGCACTGCCTGCTGCCTGCTGCATAATGAAACTTCTCTTTCTGTGGTTGAGAGCAGCTCAGGTCTGTCAGTACAAGCAAGCATCTAGAAGGTAGTTTGATACATCATTAGTTACCAAAGTAATAGTATAGTAAGATCTACCTTATGGCCAATCACCTACCCAGATATGGATTTATAGTATCAGGCATTGATCCTTTGGATAGCAGGCCTCAGATCCATTAGAAAACAATTTATTCTATAGCAGTCATGCCACCATTAGAGCAGAGAAGACTGGCGCAAAAGAAAATCTTATAACTGTGATCGCTTAACTAATGGCAAAATATGCTCTTTTGACAGTAATCCTAAATTAATAACATTTGTGAAAATTATTTGGCCTGGGAACTGATGAAAAACTAGACTATAATGAAATAAATAAATGTGAGTGTGAGGAGAGTGTATAAAGGGTAGTTGGACAAGTCCCTGAAAAGCTTAGTTATAAGAGGAAGAAGCATTGGAACTACACTGATTTTTATGCTTAGGGTGTATAATTTGGATATTTTTTTGTTTTGTTTTGTTTGTTTGGTTTTTGGAGACAGGGTCTTGCTACGTAGCCCAAGTTGTCCTTGAACTTAGAATTCTCCTGCCTCAGCGTCCCAAAGTCGTGGCATTATTATAAGCATAGTCTATCATAATGAGCAGATTGTCTTACATTAAATAGTAATATAGACAGACCTAACCATATTTAAGTACTGACAATATCTCACATAAAGGAGAATAAATAACTGAAGAAAGCACCATAAGACTAGCTGAGTTCAGTGATTTGGGAGTATATAGTGTTCTATTCATCTCCTGGTAGATAAGAGTATTAAAGTATTTAACTAAAGAAGTTTCTGGAATAACCTCTCTTCTGGAGTAGTATTCATACTATTCTAAAAGCTTCCTGAGGTCTTTTGCCTTTTTATGTCTGGCTTCTCCTATCTTTTAACTGTTTTTCTAGCTTTCCCATCCTGCAGATTTACACCAAGTTGTGAACATTGGAGTGATTAGCTAGAGAACATGTTGATAAGACTGTGTAAAATATCCATATTAAGGCCAACCTGGCATGCTATCTGAGTAGCAGACATACTTAATGTTTATTGTTAGCTTATGTGGAGAATTGAATAACATTTCCAAGTTTCCCTTAGGCTTGTGTGGTCCTGCCTCCACCCACAAGTGCTGAGATTGCAGGTGTACACCAGCTCAGTCTGAGTAAAAATACTCCCTTTTAATTCCAAGATTTACTTGTATGGGATTCTCAAGAGGAGATCTTTGTTGTTTGTTGTTGGATATCTTCTTGATAGCTATTTTCAGTATGACTATTAAAAACAAAACAAGATGAAAGTTTGCAGAGCCTGAAAATTACTTGAAAGATCAATGTAAATCATTTGTTTCTAAGATTGTACTTCATTTAATAGGGAAGAAAAAGTTTTCATTGCAACCTTTTTTTTTTTTCTTTTCCCCTGTTAAGGACACAGAGATAGTATGGATTTACAGAGGTTTAAAGAAACATCAAACAAAATAAGAGAACTGTTGTCTGTAAGTAGACACTTTATAACAACACAATTAAATATAATTTCACTTTTATGATCATTTCTTCTAAATTAAACCTTTTTTTTTTTTAATAAAAAGTAGGTTAGCTAAGATTGTCTTCAGTAAAATTACCCAAGATATTTGAAATGGTTAAGTTTCAAAAGGGAAAAACATGAGAAAGTTTAAAATAGCTTGCATTTTTGTTAACTGAAATAAAATGTTTAACATTTTCCTTTTTAAAAAATGCTTTTCTCTGTTTCCTTTTTTATGGAGTAATTGCTGATCTTAACTTTTCTTCCAGGACTCAAAGTTCATTAGAACATGATCCTAGCTCTCAAAGAACTTGAAATCTAGAAGTTATAAAGCTATTTATAAAATGTACATATATAAATTGTTAAATAAATTCTTACTAATGTTTAATGAGTATATGGAATGATTGGCAAAAAAAAAAAAAGTATTTCATGCCTGAAAATTAGTTTTTATATCTATTGC
Organism: Grammomys surdaster; assembly: GCF_004785775.1. NCBI lineage: Eukaryota > Metazoa > Chordata > Mammalia > Rodentia > Muridae > Grammomys > Grammomys surdaster. The sequence goes on from NW_021604587.1 coordinate 21,187,447, forward strand.
TGTCATAAATTGCCTTAAGAACAGTGATAGAGCTAGCTACATCATGAGTACCTTGAAATGCTTTATTCTGTCCCTAGAACTTACGTTTCAGGAAGGATCAAATGACAGACAGTGAAACAAGATTTTTCTTTTCTGAATATATAGCCAGGGACATAATAACTGAGTAACTTGATTCATCCCCTCCTCGTATGATTCAAAGTTAACTGTTTCATTGCTATCAGGCATATTATATACTACCCCACATGTAAAAGGCAGGCTCAGATGCAGTTTAGTATTAATGGTAACATTTGTATTTATAATGACATGTATTCTCATTAAAGCATTGTACTAAAATGATGAACATAATACCTAGTAAGTGGATGCTGTAATTTAGAAATTTAATTGGTAAATATCTGCAAATTGAGAAGCAATGGTTTTGTGTTTCTATTCTATTTACCATAAAGTTTGAAAATAATTGTATGATTTTCTCACTTCAAAGAGAAACAGCAGGATGATATATAAAACATGGTCATGGTGCATTCATAGATGCCTGAATATCTAGTATCATTAGTGTGTGTGGGAGTCAGAAGCTCAGTTTACATTTACATAACATTTTAGATGGAGGAAATCAGTGTAAGTTTTGTGGGCCAATCAGAGACTCTTCTTTGCTCACAGTTCCTCCTCACCTCTTTTAAATCTTTTCGTAGTTTTGAGAATCTCATGTAGCCTGTACTTGGCTAATTTAATTTCTAACTCCTTATCTGCCTTACCTCCCAAGAACTGGGATTGCAGGTATGTGTTATCACATTCACCGAAGTAATTATTAAGCCAAAAAGGCATCAGGCCTCTTAAATGTGTGAATAATATGAAACATAAGGAACCTTTCAAAGGGATTGAAATATTATATCAGAACAGATTTAAAGAGAAGTTAGGGTTTAACAAATAGTTCCCACTGAATAGTACGCAGTAAGCCACACTAGCATCTACTTCTGCTTTATCAAGTAATAATAGTTTTGGTTTCAGTTTTTCCCAACTTTTCTATATTTTCCCAAACATCTTGAGAATTTATATTAATATAAAAAGGATTCATCCAGATGAGTTGGTAGTTTCAAGTAGTTTGTGAGTTTCACACTGAAGTAACCAGATCTGTTACATACCTTTTAATGATCAAGTAGAATAAAGTACATTGAATTCAGTTGCTTTTAAAATTTATGTGCACATATAATCTATACAGAATGATACTCCTGAAAACACTTTGAAGCATGTGGGTGCTGCTGGATATAGTGAGTGTCATAAGACTTCTACTTCTCTTCACTCAGAACAAGGTGAGTATTTGACCTTATTATGAATTCTGTTAGCAAGCATACAAAGCTTTAAGTGTATATTTGCTAAGCACCTTAGTAATAAATAGTATGTAATTTACTACAGTACATGATAACAGCATGTTCAAGCCTAAATATCATGTCATTTTCATAGGTGCAGTAAAGGTATTTGATGAAATTGAGCCATGTGTTCATGAATAAATCTTACTTAGTAATGTATGAATGGAGTTCTTTAATTACAATAAAAGTTATCTGTAAAAACTTAACACAAGTCACATTTTATCATGGTATATTGAGAACTAAGATGAGAAATAAGACAGAAGTTGTACCTACCTGTTTGTATTTTATAGTCTAGTCCTGTAAATAAGGCCAGTAAAGATAGAAGCAATTGTCAAGGAAAAAGTGAGACTGTCGGATAGTATTTTAGATAGTGTGTGTTTTATTTCTAAAAGTAACACAAAAATATTGCTCAATCCTCTTGTTTCAGTTTTAGGTCACATCTCTTAGTTTGTTGTTTGTTTGTGTGTGAGACAGGATCTTCCAATATAACCCTGGCTGTCCCAGGACTCAGATCTAGACCAGGCTAACCTCACACTCAACAGCAATTTACCTGCCTCTGTCTCCTGAAAGCTGAGATTAAAGATGTGCCCCACCATGCCCGGCTCTTAGCTTTCTTAACTAAGTGGAAACTGAACTCTCTTTCCCACTGTTTCCGGATTGAACACATAACACACAAGTATGTCCACCTTCACCGTTTCCTCCCAGTGCAGCCATGTCACCAGTTTAGTCAAATCAGCATCCTAAAGTCTCTATTCAACTAAATATTCTTTTGTTGTCAAGTTACTGAAAAAGTTTTGTCCAGCATTTTGTAATATATTTTAACCTACTATTTTTACTTTATTCTTGTTTTTTGTAGGGTTTTATTATGGCCCTTGACCTCAAGGTAGTCACTGTGCCTAACCCTCTTTAGTGCTGGAATTGAAGGTGTGCACCACCATAGCTGACTTTACCTTGTACACTTGGTGTAGAATTTTTTTCTGAGACTTTTAATTTTCTTGACCTTACCAAAAATACTTCACATTTTAATGTTCACCTGAGATTAAAAGAAAGAAAAAGGGGGAAAAAAAAAAAACCTGTGACAACAGGGTATTATTTTAAGTCAAGAGTGGAAGGAACATTGTGACACTTATTATCATCAAGGTCAAGGAATAGTTGGGATGAGATGGCTGAGCAGTGACGGGCTGCTCTTCGGAGGATCCGGGTTTGATTCTCAGAACCCACATGGGGGTTTACAGTTGTATGTGATTCCAAACCAGAGAATCTTAATTAATTTTAAATTTTTAATGATAAGACGGCAGTCAGGTGGATCTGTGTAAGCTGTAGGTAAGTGTTCTACATATCAGATCCCAGGCTACCCAGGGCGACAAAGTAGAACACTGTGTAAGATGATGGTGATGGTGATGGTGATGGTGATGGTGATGTGAAGAAGGAAAAAGGACGAGGAGAAGAAGGAGAAAGAGAGATAGTAATAATTATCATCCTCATTATCATCATCCTGTGTCCTTCATGGAGCTTCTCCAAGCTTAACGTTAATAAAACAAAACCTAAACAAACCTTGTACAGTGTCAGAAACTATAGTTAGGGTTACTCAAGTGACAGAGGTAGAAAGGTCATCTTTCAGATGGAGACAACCTGGGCATCATATTGCCCTGCTTTTAAATTATGTTTTGTTTCTTACTTGGTTTTCACAATAAATAGAATGATTAGAATGAGATTTGTAGCTTGAAGGATTTATAGGCTTCTAATAACTCCTGAGAAGAAATTTTATGAAGGTTATACTCTACCTAGAAACACTTTGTTTTATTAGTGAATACTCTAGTTGTTCAACTATGTCTTTTTAATTTCTTGTAGCAGAAAGCTGTAGTAGAAGAGCATCAACGGAAGACTCTCCAGAAGTAGATTCTAAAGCAGCTTTGTTACCGGTTTGTACATTTCAATTAAATTGCATGTTGAGAAGTACATACACTTACTAATGAATATCTAAAGTGCTAGTTAATATTTTATGGGCAATTAGATCAAGGTCTTTCTTAGAAAACTGACCTCAGTACCTGGTGGCACTTAGAGAAAACTCACTTCCTGCCATGAGTAGTCAGAAATTTTACACAGAAGAAAAGCAAGACCTATTAAACCGAAGCTAATTATATTAATTCATTCTACGCCACCTGTGTTGTTTTATTTTCATAAACTTTTCTTTTTTTTTTTTGGTTTTTTTTTTTTTGGTTTTTTTTCGAGACAAGGTTTCTCTGTGTAGCCCTGGCTGTCCTGGAACTCACTCTGTAGACCAGGCTAGCCTCGAACTCAGAGATCCGCCTGCCTCTGCCTCCCAAGTGCTGGGATTAAAGGCGTGCGCCACCACCGCCCAGCTTCATAAACTTTGCTTAAAACTAGATGGACAAAAAAGACAGATAGCTTAGGTGAAGGCAGATAAGAATCTAGAAATTAGCATTCATACAATATAATCAATAGAATGGTAACTTAAAGTCAGTTGTTTTACTAAAGCACTGCATCTTTGGTACACATCTGCAATCCCAGAACTGTAATCTCAATAATCCATAGGTTGAGGCAGAAGATCTCAAATTTGAAGCCAGCCTGGATTAGATCGTGAGTCCATGTCTTAAAAAGCAAAACAAAAACCCATATTTTATTTTTAAATGTTTGGAAATGGAATTGTTGGTAGACTTTCACAGTGACACATCCTGCTCTCTAGGAGTCTATTGTAAATTTGAATTGTACAATATTGCACTAAAGTCTCATTATTTCTTTTTCTGAGACTATTCAACCTCTATTAATTAAAAGTAGTATAACTGATGGTAAATAATAAATTGTGTTTAAAGTGATTAAAACATTAGATAAGGAAAAGATACTATTCAGAAATATCAGAAATTTGAAAAATACATAGAAAAATAAGAAAAATACCAAGCTTAGTGACACATCTTTAATTTCAGCACTCACAAAGCAGAGGCTGGTGGATCTCTGGGAGTTCAAGATCAGCCTGGTCTACAAAGCAAGTCCCAGAACAGCCAGGGCTACACCATTAGACCCTGTCTCACAAAACCGAAAAGATAATACAAGTATTGCATGGGTGTAGAGCACATGCCTGTAATCCTAGTCCCTGGGGACAGAGAAAAGAGGGAGCCTGCTTAAGGACAGCCTTACTACATAGCAGATATCAGATCAACCTGGCTACCCAGTGAGATTTTGGCAAGAACAGGTGAGGCAATCTAAAGAGCATTACTAAGCAGAGCCAGAATGCAAACAGAAGAAAGTACATCTTGATAGAAAAGAATAAAAGACCAAGGCAGTACATCTGATTGGCTGTAGGAAAGTCGAGAATTTGAAGAAATGTGAATAAGTTGGGATTTTCTAAATTGATGAACTATATGAAAATTTAAATTTAGAAAATATGAATTCCAGTCTAGGGAAGTTAAATATGTCTAGAAACATGACTACTAAGTTTGCCGAAGAGAGACCACATGAATTGGTATATGAAACGGCTGCAGCATGTTAATGCTTATCTTTTCATCACTTTATTGGTATTTAGTTGATGTGATTTTAGGTTTTCTGCTTATATTTTTGTATTCTTTTGGCAAGAAGCACAAATTACTTGTAAAATCAGAGACATGCTGGGAGACTAATAATGTCATCTTAAGAAAAGAATCTGAAGAACTAGAGATTCTGGAGGCTAGGGAGATGAGTGAGTTAGGTAAAGGGCAAGCCTCGGGACCTGGGTTTGGATAACCAGCACCTATGCAAAAGCATGGAACAGAGGAAGACACCCACGTGGGTGCTCAAAGAGACACACACACACAACTATTGTAGAAAATAACATGCCTGAATTTGCTTATTCCGCTTCATGGGACTATGAAACAAGGACTTCATATTAAGTTCTCATATTAAGAACAAATGTTAACTAGTTAACATTGATTCTATAGAACTGTTTCATCTATATTTGTTTTTCTGTTTGTTTTTTGACTAAAGGATTGGTTACGAAATAGACCATCAAACAGAGAAATGTAAGTCTTAATGACCTGAAAAGTATCTGAGTTAATGAATACTGTCTTTGTTCTTGTTTGTCTTTCCTCTTTAATACTCCTTTTAAGATGTAGCATTTCTCATCTTTGCAGACATGAAATTGGAGGAACTTTATTATAATCTCCCTATATAGTTACACAAATTTATCTTATTTCAGTTTTCTCTTAACTAACTTTGGTGAAAAACCTGTGTGGTGTCTTTAGTTTGTACTTGGTTAATATTAATATATTTATCAATCATTCTAACCAAACGTTACTGTGTGTGGAAAATACCTTGATTTGAGCAGTAATACACAGAATACTTTAGAAAGCTTGAGTACTGAAATTATCTAACAAATCCAGAACCAGAAGAGTAAAAAAACTGATAAGTACTACTGGGGAAGAATGGCCAGTTTCACACAGTATGTATTTCAGTGTCTCCTCTTTGTGAATCTGAAGAAGTATGAACATAGAGAAAAGTAAACGGTGTTGACATAAATAGGCAGCTCTGTTTGTGTGTTCCATCTCTTAATGTCATTTGTAAGGCAGCTATAACCAACGCCTTAGGAAATAGACACAGAATACAAGTTAATTTGGTGCTGGGGATTGAGTTAAGTACAGAGAAGATTGGCTCATCAGCATCTAGAAAGGGGATAATGCTGGATCCATGCTACTTACAAGAAAACCTTTCCCTTACTAAAGTAAAGAGAACCTTCAGGGCCAGTGGGACTCTTCATGTTGGTAGCATGGAATTGGGAAGAGACCGTGGTGGCTCTCTATTTTCAGAGTCCTTTTGGATCTAGTTTGTGATGTCTCAAATGAGGCTCAAAGCTGTGTGTTGGCAGGACTCAGCCTAGAGTTCGTCCTGGTCACACCCCACTCCCTTTTTCATTATACCTGTCTCATTTGCACAGGGATCCTTAGGATTCAAAGAACTTCCTTTTGGAACCAAGACTTGTTATAAATGAATGGATTGCATATTGGAAATTGAATCTCACAAAATGATGATGCCTAAGTCTTTCCAGTCAGTCTGTTGGAATCATAGAAAATAATTTCCTGACCTTGTCACAGTACTGGAATGAGTCTTTACAAATACCAAGCTATGAAATAAAAATATTATATTACTAAGATCTAGTTGCCATCAATTTAGCACCAAAATAATATTTATGGTAGCCATATAGTGGAGGTACAAGTTGTTGGTAGCATGGATACATGTAAAGATATATGTGTCTGTATATGGAGTGGGGGACTGGCAAGTGTTCAAACAGATTTGAACATCTGTATTCCTTTAATTACATTTCATTAAATAATTATTATAACCTTATAAACTACAAATTAAATGATAGTCAAAACTAAGGTTGTTGCACAGCTAATATTATTTTTATATTTCTTTAGGCCATCTGAAGGAGGAACATTAAATGGTGAGTCCGTGTAGTAGATTTAATATGAAAATTAAAGGTCATAATTAAAGCATTTATCATATTATTATAGATAAGATATGTTAGACTTAAAGTTTGCAAAAGCAAGGGAAGGTGGAAGACTTCCCTCGTCTTTAATATAGATATTTTACAGACACATGACCCACCTGTAAATTGTTATGACCACTTTTCTGTTACCACTCCCCACTTACCAGCACCCAAACCTGTACTGTTAATACTCTAAGCTCTGGCTGTGGCCTCCATTGTAAATAACACAGTGGCTTACTTTATGTGGGTTTGTGGTACAACAAAAATGGAGTCATGCAGACGTAACTGTTGTGAGATTCATCACTATTACTGTATTAGTGTAGTTTGTGGATTGTTAGTATTTCATAGTATTTCCTTGTTGGAATATATTGAATTTATCCATTCTATTTGATGGACAGTTCAGCAGCTTCCAGTGCGTAATCATTATCCTTTCTGTTGCTGTGAGCATTCTTGTTTATGTTGTTTGGTAAACATAAATTTGCTTTTCATGGTTATATGCCTGGGGTGGAATTGCTGGGTCATAGCTTATGCATATGTTCATATTCAGTAGTTACTACCCGCCAGATAGGTTTTTCAGAATAGTTACTCCATACTGGCTTTCTTCCTGTAATTTACTGCTAGTCTATCTTCTACCACCAAAATAATTTCTCCTAAAAGATTTGATCTTGCCACTCCTCTGCTTTACATTTTTCCCATTGTCATTCAGTAAAATGCAGTGTCCTTTCTTTGCATGACATATTAGGCTCTTCACAATTTGATATTGCCTGCTTCTGTAGCTTCACCTCCTTCAGGTATGCTTATGCTCTTGCTCGTTAATTTGCAATCTTGGTTGCATATTCAGATCACTGTAAAGTCATCTGTGTAATGCCACAGACCCATAGAAATAGATACTGTGGACGACTGTCAGTGGGTGATGTTCAAATAGCTCCACAAACTATTCTAATTGTACGTAGTCATTCATACTAAACTGCCTGGGGTTTCTCAAATGTAGCATGTACTTTAGCACTTCAGATATTCTTGTAAATGTTTCCCTAAAACTCCACTGCCTTGCAGATTGCTGTTTCTCTCCCTCTGCCCTTATTAACCAGGTAGCCTTAAGTTATCCTCCGCTGTAGTCTTCATGATGCACATGTATAGGTGTCTGTATATACTATATCTCTTTATATTATTGCAGTGTTAAAATTGTTGGCTTTTATTCTGAAAGAGCAGATTTCCTTCTTGTTTATATTCTAGAACTTAGTACCTCACAGATCTATTGTTCCCCCATCTCTTCTCCCTAAGATTAAAAGTAAAATCCTCAATAAATACATACATAAAATTTAGCTGTAGAGAAGGGGATCTGGGGTATCCTTCTATCCCAGCTCACTTCTCACGTTATAACGCCTAAAATAGTTAGGTGGTTATTGTCCCCAAACCCAAAGGGTAAAAAACAGAACAATTTTTCTTTTCAAGTGGCAGGTGTGAGAGTGCGGTTCATGCCAAGTCGGAGAGTGGAGGAACATGTGCTTCTTCCCAGATGTTTGCACCACAGTGGCTACTGTTTTATTTACCTCAGTGAAATGTGACATATCATAGTAGTTTTTTGCTATCTTTCTTTCTTTTTTTTTCCCCTGATAGGATAGGCTATGAAAGAAATTTAAGATTATTATTTGAGAATATCTGAGCATAAATTTATGCTGCACGGGTGCTTTTTAAAGTCTGATTTATTTACAATTTTAGGTCTTGCTTCTCCATTTAAGCCCGTTTTGGATACAAATTACTATTATTCAGGTCAGTGATACTGAAAATAAAATTTACTGATCTTTGAGGTATTAGAGATTTCATCATTTGTCTCTCATTTCAATGCAGCTGTGGAAAGAAATAACCTGATGAGATTGTCACAGAGTATTCCCTTCGTTCCTGTACCTCCACGAGGTAAATCCCAAAATCATAAACCATCACTGGTCTCTAATCTTAAAGAACATGGGTCAGGACAGAATGAGGAGGATTCCTGTGAAGAAATACTGCTTTGTGCACCTTCTTAGCCTATGAGAAGGACAGTGTGCTAAAATACGGGAGAGCATTAGAAACCATTCTTTGTTCTATTTCAAAACCTGGAAAGTTGACATTATAGGGTGTGTGAGACAGGTGGCTCTAATCAGCAGTCTAACATTTACCTCGGAACTGTTTGACTTGCTTCCTAAAAGTTTATCCTCAAGAACTAGGAAGATGAGCCAGTCAGTAAGCAGATGAGTTCATTCCCAAAACACTGTGAAGAAGCCAGGTGCACCAGTATGTCTTGTCATTTCTGACACTCTGTAATTTTCTGGCACTGGGCTCAGGGCCAATTAAAGACCATGCTCCAAAATATAATGTGGATGGGTGCCTGCTGAGGAATACATAGTAAATAGTCTAGCCGTGAGGTTCCTTCTGTCACTTGCCTATGTATGTGTATGTGTGCTCCCCCACACAGGTTGTCTTTACATGCTACAATCTGAAAAATGCTTGTCTTTAAACATATGTTCATCGATATTAAAAAAAAAAATAAAAGGAATATGTATGCATAAGGTGTGATGGTGCGTACACAGCCACCGGAGGAGAACGTCGGTTGTCCTGCTCTGTTACTCAGTGCCTTGTTTCTCATTGCACCTGGAACTAGGCTGACAGCAAGCAAAGCCTAGAGCTCCACACAGCACTGGGTTACAGTTGCCCATGCACTGGTCTCCTCGGGTTTGTCCAATAAGCATTTTTATCCAGTTAGTCACATCCCTTTCAAAGGAAGTGTATTTTTATTTCTATCACCACTTGTAAAATTGCAACTTTGGGGGTTTTATTCCTTGTTTAATATTAACCATAGATACTTAAAAAATCTTACTCTCCTTTGTCATTTTTAAAGTTATGATTTGTTCTTAAACTGTTCATTTGTGTTACAGGTGAGCCCGTCACAGTGTATCGTCTGGAGGAGAGTTCTCCCAGTATACTGAATAACAGCATGTCTTCTTGGTCTCAGCTAGGCCTCTGTGCCAAAATTGAGTTTTTAAGTAAAGAGGAAATGGGAGGTGGTTTACGAAGAGCAGTCAAAGTGCTATGTACCTGGTCAGAGCACGATATCCTGAAATCAGGGCATCTTTATATCATTAAGTCATTTCTCCCTGAGGTGATAAATACATGGTCAAGCATTTATAAAGAAGATACAGTTCTACATCTCTGTCTCAGAGTAAGTGTCAGTGAGCTTGTGACTGTAAGCTATAATCTGAGTTTCATATTTTAACTTTGGAGGTGTGAGTAAACCCGATGAAATCTTATTTACATACTGACAAGGCCTTCCCCATTTCTGTAGGAAATACAACAACAAAGAGCAGCACAGAAGCTCACCTTTGCCTTTAATCAGATGAAACCCAAGTCCATACCATATTCTCCAAGGTAAATGTGTACATTTGGTGGGACTTAGTATTATTTAGATAGTAGTAATTATTGGCACTCATTATTGCTGTTGTGTATTTATTATACATGCTGCTAATCAGTTAGAGTTTCACTAATAACCCCTGGCGATATCTGACTTTTTTGTAAGGTTCCTTGAAGTTTTCCTGCTGTACTGCCATTCAGCAGGACAGTGGTTTGCTGTAGAAGAGTGCATGACTGGTGAATTTAGAAAATACAACAATAATAACGGTGATGAAATCATTCCAACGAACACTCTAGAAGAGATCATGCTAGCCTTTAGCCACTGGACCTATGAATATACCAGAGGGGAGTTACTGGTCCTTGACTTACAAGGTAAATCTATTACTAATTGAATTACTGAGGTGAAGTTATGTGTTGAGTTCTCACCTATTTGTATATTACACATGATATACAGATATCTGCTAAGTTAAAGTCTTAGGCTGATAGGAAGTATAAAATGACTCATTTACAATCATAAAAGTATAGTCACTGGGGTTTTGGATAATGAGATTGGTTGTCTTTCCTTTTATTAAGGTATAGTTTTACTATGCATCCCAAACTGGCCTGGTACTTGTGACTTTCCCATCTGAGTCTCCCAAGTTCCTTAACTAAAGGGATGTGTCACCACACCTAGCCTGGCTATCTTAATAGGATGATACATGTTTGTGTGAAATCTGTTACAATACACTTAGACGTCCAGCTTTTAGTATTTCACAGGTATAAAAATAATTTTTTACCAAAGCAGTAATGAGTGTCTTTGTTTTTTGTTTTATATTATCTTTCACTAAACTATCCAAAAATAAATTAGTAGCTTAAAACAGCAACTGCTTAACTCATGGCTTCCAGAAACCCAAGGAGGTCAAAAGAGGACAGCAGATTCCCTGGAACTGCAGTTCTTAGAATAACCCCTGGAGTTCTAGGCAGTTGTGAGCCTCCACGTGGATGCTGGGAAAAGGAGTAAGTGCTCTTATACTCTGAGCCCCACGCTTCCAGAGTTTAGACAGACTGTAATGGGGATAACCCATCTATCTCTATTGTCCTTTCTGAGGGTTTGAATTGCTGAAGACATTGGGTAGTTTATTTGGAATTAAATATCTTAGATCTCCATTCACTACCTATCAATGTGACTAAAATTTAGGGGTTTCCTATGGTAGGATGATTTTAGGTAGTTGGACATCTTGCATGGTAGCTGCTTTTGCCAAGAGAAAAAGTTCAGACTCTTTCCCCTGCCCTAGTTCTTTGGTTTTTGAGACAGACTTGGAGTGTATCCTTGTATCCTTGGCTGACATGGAACTCATTACACAGACCAGGCTGATCTAAAAACTCAAACTCACATATCCTCCTTCCTCTCCTTCAGGAGTGCTAGTATTAAAGGTGTGAGCCGACCCACCTAATGGTAAAAAGCTAAAACAAGGGCTTGTTCAGGTTCTTTCTACCTATTCCTCCCTCACGTGTAGTTTCATCGCATGTAGTTTTCACTCCTTAGGCAGATACTGTACTACTACTACCCTTAAGTTTCACACTGAGTCTGAGTTGTTGGATAACTTTGTAGTATGGAGGTCCATGCTGTATGTCTGCATTGGTAGACCTTCAGTTTTAGTTTTGCTCCTATAGCCAGAGCTGTTGCTGTTCTCACTTGTCAGTGGGCTTCTAAATTGGCTTAATGAGAGGTTGGTGCAGTTTTATTAACATTGTGATTAAGAATGATGCTATAAAATCTCTCCAAACCTTTTTATTATGTGAGCATAAATGTTTATATCGTTTGCATAATACATATTATTTGTCTATTTTATGTATATATTTAAAGGTGTAGGAGAAAACTTGACTGACCCATCTGTGATAAAAGCTGAAGAAAACAGGTAATAAGATTTAACTGTTTTGTTGTGGCATAATTTGCTATTTTAAACTCCACATTTCCACTTCTTTAAACTTAAACTCCTTTCTTTACTCGCTAATTCTTCAGATCCTGTGACATGGTTTTTGGCCCTGCCAATCTAGGAGAAGATGCAATAAAAAACTTCAGAGCCAAACATCACTGTAATTCTTGCTGTCGAAAGCTTAAACTTCCAGGTAAAAAATTTCACTCTTTTTCTGCTGTGTGGTCCAAGCTAACTTTGAATTCAATATTTGGCTACCTTAGTCTCTGGGGTACTGGAATAATTTACATTTGCCATCATGCCTAGTTTATAGGATTTTAATCCATATGCTGTATATGGTGTTTACTATAAAAAGGCCAGAGGTACAAAGGTTTCAGTGATTGACCTGGAATTCCTGTGGTAGCTCCTGTATAAGTATACATGAACTCTTCTTCCATAACTCCAGTTCCAGAGGATTTGGCTCCCTTTTCTGGCTTCTGAGGGCACTAGACATACATATGATACACATACATAAATGCAAGCAAAACACTTAACACACCTAGAAAAGTAAACAGGACTTAAAGAGAGAAAATTATTTTAATTTTACTTAAAAATAATTTTTTTTTTTAAGATTTATTTATTTGAGTACACTGTCACTTTCTTCAAACACACCAGAAGAGGGCATCGGATCCCATTACAGATGGTTGTGAGCCACCATGTGGGTGCTAGGAATTGAACTCAGGACCTCTGGAAGAGCAGTCAGTGCTCTAACTACTGAGCCATCTCTCCAGCCCCCAAAATAAACATTCTTAAGAAACAAGAAGAAAAAATATTTAAATTTAATCAAAGTGTAAAAATATAGTTAACAGCTTTAAAAAATATTTAAGCTGACACTTTAAAAAATTTTATTTGGGGGGCTGGAGAGATGGCTCAGTAGTTAGAGCACTCGCTGCTCTTCCAAAGATCCTGAGTTCAATTCCTAGCCACCCCATGGTGCCTCACAACCGTCTGTAATGGAATCCGATGCCCTCTGCTGGTGTGTCTGAAGATATCAATAGTGTACCCATATACATTAAATAAATTAATTAATTTTAAAAAAAAAGAATGTTCATTTTTATGGACATAGTTATACATGCCTTTAATCCCAGCATTCAGGAAACAGAGTCTTGTGTATCTCTGAATTTTAAGGCCAGCCTAGACTACATAGGGAGTTCTAGGTTAGCTGAGGCTGCATAAACTCTTTCTCAAAATGGGGTGGGGATGTATTAATTCTTGGGGAGTTCCACACACTGGCTTTTGATCATGTTCACTGCCTGCCATACCTTCCTGTTCACCTGTGTGTTCTCTTCCTTTTTTTCAAAAACCCATCAAGTCTATTTGTGCTACCTATATATTCCTGGGTGTGTTCAACTTACCAGGGATTACTTTGTTGGGGAGTTGGGGGTTGGGGTCTTGCTTTGTAGATCATGCTGACCCTGAATTCATTGAGATCTACCTGCCTCAGCCTTCTACCTGGCCACACCTGACTTTTTATGTGGGTTCTGAGAATAAAACTTGGGTCCTTATACTTATATGGCAAGTGTTTTACTGACTGAACTATCTATACAGCTCAGGGACAACATTTTTAAAGAATGCTGACTTCCCTCTCCCAGGTAGTTCATTGACTATGGGTAGAACTTACCCGTTGCCTCTCTATTTTGACATTTGGTCTGCATGGGGCTTGTGCTGTTAGAATCACTGTGAGTCCTTATATATGCAGCTGCTCTTTTGTGTCTGGAAGACACCATTCCCTTGTGTTTATGTACCTCCTGTGGCTCTTAGTCTTTCTCTCCTTCCCCAATGTGTTGTCTATTCTCTTCATGTTTAGTTTTTTTGGTTTGGTTTGGTTTGGTTGGTTTTGTTTGTTTGTTTGTGGGTTTTTTTTGTTTTTGTTTTTGTTTTTTTGTCTGTGTGTGTGTGTATTCAAGATGCTAACCCCTCTGTCAGGTATTTAACTGTTAAAGATAATTTCTATTTTGTAGATTGCCTCTTCACTCAAATGATAGTGGTTTTTGCTGTACAGAAACATTTCAGTTTCATGAGGTCCATTTATTAATTGTTGGTCTTAAATATTATATGGCTAGGATCCTATTGAGAAAGTCCTTTCAAAGTACCAATGAATTTAAGCCTATTCCCAACTGTATCCTATATCTAATTCAACACATCAGATCTTATGTGGAGTTTCTTGATCCATTTGGAGTTTTGTGCTGGATGAGACATAAGTATCAAATTTCATTCTTCTGTGTAGCTTCCCAGTTTGTAAAGCTGTTGAATATGCCCTCTTCGGTATTTTGTTGGCGTCTTTCAGGTGGATGTAGGAGTGTGCACTTATACGTGGGCCCTCAGTTCTAGTCCATTGTTTAGTGGGTCTGACTTTATGCTAGTCAGTATCTATATCTATATAGTATGCTATAGTGTCTCTTGAAATCTGGATGATAAATTTCTTTTCTTTTTTTTTAATGATCATGAAAAAAAAAACAGGAGAAAGAATTTTGGCTAGTTTATTTGTGTTTCCATGTGAAATTTAAGATTCTTTTTTGATTTCTGTCAAAAGTTGTGTTGGAATTTTGATAAGATTACATTGCATCTGTAGATTGCTTTTGGTGGAATAGCCGTTTTCACAATCTTAACCATACATAACAGGACATGAGCATGGGGAGTTTTCCATCTGTGGTACAAGACTGTGACCCTGTAAGCATTACAAAAGCAGTTCCTGGTACACTGTGTTCATTAATGTATCGTAACACTTCTGTGACCACAATTGTACACACCTTATATACTATTGCTATATTATCATATTTACATGATTTACTGATTTTGTAGTCCTTATGTAATAATTATATAGAAATGTATGGCTACTAAGTATGTAATTTAAGGAAACAGATCTGACACATTTAGAAGAAAATTAATGTAGAAAATGTTATTTCTTCATTTATAAGTTTCTGACTTTTTTTTTCTCCTTTTCCCGGCTGGGGTTGTGCATATAGATCTGAAGAGGAATGACTACACGCCTGATAAAATCATATTTCCTCAGGATGAGTCATCAGATCTGAATCTTCAATCTGGAAATTCCACCAAAGAATCAGAAGCAACAAACTCTGTTCGTCTCATGTTATAGTACTGAATCATTGATTTTGCCTACACTTCACAAAAGTGTGACTGTCATTTTTCCTTTCAGAGGGAAATTGATGATACAGGAAGGTGTGTGCATAATGAGCTTGCTGGCCCCACACATAGTTTAGAGGTAATGTTCTCATTGAAAAGCACCTCGAGGCTGTAGATGACAGCTGGGAAATGTTAACGTGACGAAAGTTAGTGCTCTCAGCTTGTGAAGGACCTGAAACTTTGCTGTGGAGCGTGGTGATTCTCTGTCACTTGGTGCAGTACCATTAACCAAAGTCAAGTGTCTTCAGATTTTATTGGCTGCTCAGTTAACAGCCATTCAACTAAAGAAACTCAGTTGCGCAGCTTTTTGGTTAAATGGCTAAAGTCTTCCTCAGTCTGTGCTCTGTGATAATGATGTTAGCTCTCAACTAGATGTTTGTGGCCACAGGAAAACTACTCCTTACACTTTTGCTTCACAGGCATGTTACAAAGCCTGCACTGAAAACCATTTGTCTTCCCTCCCTCTCTCTTTTCCCTATAGTATTGTGGATCAAATCCAAGGGCCTCATGAAAACCATTTTCTTTTTTTTTTTTTTTTTTTTTGGTTTTTCGAGACAGGGTTTCTCTGTGTAGCCCTGGCTGTCCTGGAACTCACTCTGTAGACCAGGCTGGCCTCGAACTCAGAAATCCACCTGCCTCTGCCTCCCAAGTGCTGGGATTAAAGGCGTGCGCCACCACCGCCTGGCGAAAACCATTTTCTAAGAGACATTTTATTTAAGAATCAACTTTAGAGTCTATGTTTATGAATACAGCAAGTTTTTGTTAAACAAAACCTGAATTGTGCAAAAGGGTTTTTTTTTTTTAACATTTATCAATGTTAAGTAAAAGAAAGCCATGGTAAATAAGAATTAACTCATTGTTCAATGTGGGTGTTTCCTGTGAGGAAGGTTACAGTTGTAACAGCCTGCAGTTGCATACATCTCCAAAGATTTACAGACTTAGTGTATCAAATCAGAGTATCATGTGAGCTCTCACATTTAAAATTCTATAGGAATGTGTCAATGTGAATTCTATTTCTGGTACTTATTTAAGAAATCAGTTGTTGGATTATCCTTATACAGTATAGGGAGATCACAATACAACTTTATGCCAATAAAATATAACTTAATTGCCCAGATATTTTTGGATATTTAGAAACAAGAAAAGCTTATCATTTGACTCAAGTTTTATGCTTTCTCTTTCTTTTCATTTCCTAGGTACTAATTTTAATTTTTATTTGGAAGGGAGCAGTGTAAAGCTTATTTGTATTCAATAGTGTATCTCATAGATACAGACAAGGCCGCAGAGTTAAGTCGTTAAATAGTGTTTAATGTTGATGTGGAGAGAAAAGGTGTATTACTTAAAGATACTATACCATATACATTTTGTATATCATTAAATCTTTAAAAGAAATTAAATTTATTCTTGTTTACAGATGTTTAATGAGTTTACTCATTCTGAAATGTATGGTTTGTCTGTGTCAGTTTGTGTGGGTGTGTGTTTGTGTGGCAGGGAGTAGTACACCAGATAAACCCCTTCTTTCCTAACTTCCATTTTATCCAGAAATTTTATCATAGCAATAAAAATGAAACTATAAGAGGTGCCATTTCTTGAACATTTACTTATTTCCTTTGACCTTTTTGTTTTTCTTTATTCTGGAGAATGACCTGTAAATGACACTTTTTGTCCCAAACAAGTATTGCCTTTGATTGTTGAATCAAATACCCTCTTCTGACCATCAAAGGCATTAGGCACACAAATGCTGCAGGTACATACATTCAGGCAAAACACTCCATAGACTCAAAATATTTTTTGAGAAATTATCACAATACTAAACAGTGATGTGGAATGTGTTTGAGTGGGTCAGGTACAGCAAGAACTCCTATAGCTGTTCATTGCTTAGAAGCATTGAAAGAGCCAGGCAGTGGTCGGGGGCAGAGGCAGGAGAGTCTCTGAGTTTGAAGCCAGCCTTGTGTACAGAGTTCCAGGATAGCCAGTGAAACCCTGCCTTGAGCCACCCACCTACCCCCCTCCAAAAAAAAAAAAAAGTATAATAGAAAAGCTATTTGCAGGGGCTCAGGAGATGACTCAGAGGTTAAGAGTACTGTTTGCTCTTCCAGAGGTCCTGAGTCATGACATGCTGGCTCACAACCATCTGTAATGGGATCCAATGCCCTCTTTTGGTGTGTTTGAAGACAGCTACAGAGCACTCATATATGATAAATAAATGAGTAAATAAATCTTTTTTTAAAAAGAAAAGCTATTTGCAGTGTGGAGATTCTTTTTTTCTATTTATTGCAACTTAACTATTTTCACATCTTGTGTTGGAAAACCCACCTTGTCTGTAAGCTTTTCCTTAGGAGAATTCCAAGCTTGGGAATGTAGATTGTGAAGCATTTTCGGGTAAGCTTTTATCATAGTGTGAGGGCAGAGATTCTCTGTTAGTGTGCAGCACTCACCAAGATCTACATGGCTTTCATGTCTTTTCCTACCCAACAGCTAGCTGTCTTCTCCCTAGGGATTTTCAGGTCACATATTGCATACGAAGTACACGGATTAAAGCATCATAGATACACAAGAGCATATATATCAACTGAGCATGGTGGCACACACCTTTAACTCCACCACTAGGGAGTCAGGCAGGCTGAACTCACTGTGTAGAACACACACTGCACTTGAACTCACAAAGAAGCATATTTATCTTTTGAGACAGATTTCCCCCCCCTACGAATGTATCATGGTATAGCTGCTTCCATTAGTAAAAATATAAGCATGCACACCTAGGAGACATGTAGGTGTGTATAGTGTATATCAAAGTGTTTACACTGACTCCGTGTTCAGTCCCTTCCCCCTTTTGAAGTATCTGAGTGCCTTCACATATGAATGTGTACTGTGTGTTCTGGGTACTGGTGGAAGCCAGAAGAGTGGATTCTCTAGAAGTTACAGGCAGTTGTGAGCCTCAGGCACTGGAAACTGAACTCCAATCCTTCCTGCGAGAGAAGTCACTGCTTTTAACTGCTGGGTCATTTCTCCAGCCCTCCATGTTCAACTTTATACATTTTAATTTTTCTTTGTGTATGGGTGTTTTGCCTGCACACTTGTATGCTGCTATTCAGGGTCTACTGTTTCATCTGCAGTGGAGTGATCCGTAACAATTGCAACCATTGGATCCTGGGAGGAGAGCCAGACAGTGGTGGTGCACGCCTTTAATCCCAGCACTTGGGAGGCAGAGGCAGGCAGATTTCTGAGTTCGAGGCCAGCCTGGTCTACAGAGTGAATTCCAGGACAGCCAGGGCTATACAGAGAAACCCTGTCTCAACAAAACAAAACAAAAAAAAAGATCCTGAGAGGAGAAGGCAGGTGGGACGGCTGGGAGTGGGCACAGGCAATAAGAGGGAGAGGCAGCTTCAGTGAGACAGCTTGTCTAATGGGGGGAACAAAAGCTATTTAAACCTTTTGTAGGATGAGTAGAGACCACTGGGTGTGAGCATACATCACTGGCCAGGGCCTAGGTACTGGGGATGCATAAGGAGAAATTCCAGATGCTGCTGGACTTGAACTTAAGGGGAGAGGAAGTTACCCTGGCTAGTGCTACATGATCTCTGGTGAGGCAAGGGTAGGACACGTGATTGTACACAGAAACAAAGGCCCAGGGCAAGAGGAGTGAGCCTATTACAGATCTCAGGATGAGATCTCCAGGGTTTGCACATGCCTTAGCCCCACTCTTGCTCAGGGCCTGCTACCTGGTCCACAGCATGCCTGGCTAGAAGAGGACTTTGGCTTCCCTGAAACTGGAGTTGTTAAAGACATTTGTGAGCAGCCACGAGTGTTGAGAACAGAAAAATAGCCTGTGCTCTTAACCACTGAGTCATTTCTCCAACCCTGATTTATTTTTAATATTTACATGTGTGGATATACGTGTGTGTGTGTGTGTGTGTGTGTGTGTGGATATACATGTATATGTGGAAGTCAGATCAGACTAAGGCATTCCCCCGGGGAGCCATCCACCTTGTTTTTAAAGACAGGGTCTCTCTAAAAGTTCACCAAGTAGACTAGATTTGCTATCCCAGGGTCTGTCTTACCTGCCTCCTCAACACAGATTACGTGCACTTGCCACCACGCCTCATGAGCTGTCTCCCAAAACTCATCATCTCTTAACATTTGAAGGCATTTTATAGTTAACCTTTAAATAAGAGTAGAACTAGAAAAAGATTGAGTAGAACTTTTGACTGGCATGCAGGAGGCCCTAAGTTCTACTTAACACAGGAAGAAAGAAGAGAAGAGACAATTCAAGCAATCATAAAGAACCCTTGTAAGAAGTCTTAATTGGGCTGGAGCAATGGCTCAGTGGATAAGAGCACTGGCTGCAGTTCCAGAGGCTCCAGGTTTGATAGCCAGCACCCACATGGTGGCTCACACCCATCTGTAAATCCAGACCCAGGAGATCCTCTCCCCTATTCTGGGCTCTACAGTCACCAAGCACACAGGTGGTGCACAGATGCACACCCAGATAAAATACTGGTACACAAACTGTGTGTTCAAAACAGAGCACCAGTTGCTCTTGCAAAGGATCCGGGGTTAGTTAGTTCCCACCCACACAGTGGCTCACAGACACCTGTAACACCAGTCCTAATCCATCTGACACCCTGTTTTGGCTTTTGAGGACACCAAGTACATAGATGGTGCACATATGTGCATGCCAGCAAAACACTCATACATTAGAAAATCCTTTTAAAATGTAATGGGAATATGCAAGAGTTGGAAAGCACAAAGCTGGCATCAAAACTTTCAAATACCATAAGGTCTAATGTGAATATTTTAAACCTGTAATCCCAGCACTCAGGAGGCAGACACAGAGGCAGAAGGATCATGAGTTCAAGGTCAGCCTGGGCTGCTCACTGAGACCTTGTCTCAAGAAGGCTGGGAAGAGTTAGGGAGCTGTCTTAGCAAGTAGGGGTGCTTACTGAGCAAATGGGATTGTATACTTGTTGTAACCACAGTGCTGAGGGGTACAGAGATGGAGATTGGGGTGGGTAACATTGGGAAGGAGAGCTAAGATAGCTTCCAGCTGGATGAGACAACCAAACTGATTAGATAACAGGAAACCAGCGACTCTGGGAAGCAAGTAGGTGTTTGCAAGTTGGCTAGCCAGCTGCAGGGAGCCCAGGAGAACATACACAAGGCAGGGTGGTTTCACACTTGCTTCTAATGTAGCTAAATGTAACCGACTGAAGTGTAGGTGAGGATTTTAACAAGAAACCCCCAGAGGACACAATCTCCTGTGGTTACATCTCCGGTAACTGACAGTATGCTATACCACATGACAGTTGAGAGAGCTGATGAACACTCACAGACCCCATCTAGGTCAGCAGCGATATTTGCAAGGTTGGCAGAGCTGGCACTGCCAGACCAGGCTGACAGCCAGCAAACCAGTCAAGCTCAACAAAGCAAGTCAGAGATGATCAGGTGGCTTGAGAGAGTGACCACTCTCCTATGTGAGTGGGCCAGAAGAGCATGCACAGAGTATGTGAATTTTTTTTGTTTTTCTCTTTTTTTCTTTTTTCTTTTCTGTCTTTCTCTCTTTATTTTTCTTTTCTTTCTCTCTCTCTCTCTCTCTCTCTCTCTCTCTCTCTCTCTCTCTCTCTCTTTCTTTCTTTTTTTTTGGTTTTTCGAGACAGGGTTTCTCTTTATAGCCCGAGCTGCTGTCTGTCCTGGAACTTACTCTGTAGACTAGGCTGGCCTCTAACTCAGAAGTCCACCTGTCTCTACTTCCCAAGTGCTGGGATTAAAGAGGTGCGCCACCACTGCCCAGCAGTATGTAAATCTTTAATTGCCCTACTCCCTGACATGTGCAGAGAATCAACCAATTGTAATAGGATTCTAAGTTTGTTTAGTTTGTTTGTTTGTTTGTTTGTTTGTTTTTTGAGACAGGGTTTCTCTGTAGCCTTGGCTGTACTGGAACTTGATCTGTAGACCAGACTGGCTTTGAACTCAGAGATACACCTGGCTCTGCCTCCCAAGTGCTTTGATTAAAGATTAAAGGAATAATTCAGTTATGTTGTATGCCATTACAACCAACCAGGATTCTCAGTCTTTGTCCAGTTTCTGGTCTAACTCCTATAAAAAGCCCCTAAACAAACAAACAACTCACTGTTTACTTCTCTCTTGGGAACTCCCACATACTGCTCTTCCCTAGTTTCTCACTTTTCTTTGATTTCTCCCAAGAAAGATTGTTTTCACTTTAGATTTTTATTTTTCACAATTGGGAGAGAATTCAAGAGCCACAACCTTGAGTTAACTTTCACTGGCTGTGTAGTCTGTGGAAACCCAAGTCTCTCGCTCATAGCTATCAGGATGGAGAAAGGTCTCAATGATCTCAAAATTGCATCATACTGAAAATTATTTAAAGTATGGGTAAACCTCACTCTCCTCAATTTCGCAGGGTGATCTCTTACCAGAGAGCATTTCTCCTTGGTCCTTGTCTTTTTTTATTATTATTATAAATGACTTGCTTTTTTAAAAAAGATTTTATTTCTTTATTTTTTATATATATATATATGATGAGTACACTGTAGCTGTCTTCAGACACACCAGAAGATGGCATCAGATCCCATTACAGATGGTTGTGAGCCACCATGTGGTTGCTGGGAACTGAACTCAGAACCTTTTGGAAGAACAGTCAGTGCTCTTAACCGCTGAGCCATCTCTCCAGCCCTTTTCTTTTTCTTTTTTTTTCTTTTCTTTTTTTTTTTTTTTTTTGGTTTTTTTAGACAGGGTTTCTCTGTGTAGCCCTGGCTGTCCTGGAACTCACTCTGTAGACCAGGCTGGCCTCGAACTCCTGCCTCTGCCTCCCAAGTGCTGGGATTAAAGGCGTGCGCCACCACTGCTCAGTGGTCCTTGTCTTCTTGAAGGAAATAATTCAGTTATGTTGGAGACTGTCCAAATATAAATTTATCAGCCCAGAGAGTCTGAGGTGAATGGGCTGGCTGAATAGGGTCAGCCCACTAGATTATGTGCTGGGGACTTTTACAAGGTTTTATCACTATTTGTGAAATGGGTTTTGTATTCACAGGGGTGAAGCGGACTGCTTTCCTCCAAAGTCATCGTACCTGATCTTTACTTTTAATAAAAAATCCCCTGTGATATTCTAGAAGAGCCTACAAGAGGGGGGCTCTCAAACAGCAATGCAAAGGACAAAGGACTGCACAGACTGCAAAGGACAGCATAGACTGGGAATTGTGACGCAGTCCTGCTTTACGAGTTCTTTGTAACTGTACCAGGGCAGCAACCTGGAAAGTGCCTGCCACTTTAATTCCCGATCCAGCAGGAAGAACCTAAGTTACAGCATCAAGGATATTTAACCAGGGAGCATTCTCACTACCAAGACACAGCTGTTGTTACCCCCATGGAACTCCTTACCTCTCAGCTGTACCAGGAGATGTTAAGTAGATTACACGTTCACAAAAAATCCATTACGTATCACCAAGCTTAAAAACCAAGTGAGTTGGAATAACATAGTCATCCTTGCTACTCGACTTTAGCATAACATAAAGATGTGGAGAGAACATAGACTACACTTTCATATTGTCTAAATATTTAAAATACATGGAAGTAGATTTTGAAAATACCCCATAGCTTTCAGATAACTAGAAAAAAATGTCTAAGAGGGGAAGATTAAGACAAACCACTAAAAAGAGAAGGAAAACTGAAGAAGAAGCAGCCCTCTAAGTATAGTGTGAGCCCTGTGAGTCGAGGGCATCCTGTGGGCAGAGGTGCCCTGGTGTGCAGCTGAGGCAGGAATGTCCCGTGCTGGGCAGTGGGAACACAGCTAGCATTGGGCATTGATGAGACAGGCTATGCTAGAGCTGACAGAAGCTAGGTGTCTCCCGGTTGTGGTTATTAGCGTGAATTCTGATTCTCAACACATACATGCACACACACAGAGAGCCATCATTATGGATCTAATGCATATTTCTTAGTCACTGTAGGGGGTTGTTTGGTATAGTGTGTGTGTGTGTGTGTGTGTGTGTGTGTGTGTGTGTGTGTTGCAGTGTGTGGCTTGCAACTAAAAAGCCTAGAAAGGACACTCTCCAACCTGTTAAATGCCTACAGGCCAAGTGTGCTCCTGGAGCCCAGCTTTCATGAGCTGTCACCTCATACTGGGGTAGATCTTTGATGACACGGCTGAGTCCTATTTGCTTCTGACCTCCTCATCCATGTGCTGTGACCGACCCCAGGGAAGCTCATTGGGTCACCAAGTTGGACTTTGATGGTATCCTCCCTTTGGCCTGTCTTCAGTCCCTACCTGGGATAAACTCATACCAAGGGCTATCTGCTTGCTCTCAGCTGGTGCCTGGCTGTCCCAATAGATCTGCTCAGAGAGCAGGCCCGCACCAGCTTGGCACTCGAGACAAGGCACAACACAGGTGCTCTCCCAGCTCACAGCCACATGCTTTCTCTAGTTAGAGCAGAGGATGCTATCCTTTCCCGCCAGTGGGATAGTCTGAGCTCAGAGAATCATGTGTGCCCCTGAGGCCACAGCTTGTAAATCCTATAATTAGCCTGTGTGGTGGTTTGAATATGCTGGACCCAGGAAGTGGCACTATTAGGAGGCGTGACCTTGTTGGAATAGGGGTGGCCTTGTTGGAGAAAGTGTGACTGTGGGGGTGGGCAATGAGATCCTCCTCCTAACTACCTGGAAGTCAGTCTTCTGATGTCCTTCAGATGAAGATATAGAACTCTCAACTCCTCCTGCACCACCTCTGCCAGGACACACCCTTGTTCCCACCTTGATGATAATGGACTGAACCTCTGAAACTGTAAGCCAGCTCCATTTAAATGTTGTCCTTTTAAGAGTTGCCTTAGTCATGGTGTCTGTCCACAGCCATAAACCTGTGTGCTACAGGTAATGTGTCCATGTCCAACTGTGTCTCCGTCTCAAGAGTAAACACTTCTGGTGACCTCACTGTAGTGTGCATTGAATGAGAAAATCTCACTACCTCCTCCATAGGGTGAGAGATATTCCGGTAGGGTTCATGGGAGCCATGTTGCCACAAAGTGTCCCCTGATCTAGAGGATGGACATCTCTGTATGTGCTTGTGTGAGAGAAACTGAGCAATGGAGGGAGAACAGAGACATGGGCAAGTCATTCTCAGAAGTTGATCTTTCAGAAGCATCTCAAACAAGCAAATAATGGTATCCCTTGACAACACGTTAGAACCTTGATATGAAGGGCAACAATTGTGATGCAGGGGAGCATCCAAGAAGAACCGGGCCTGAGTTGAGTGAAATCAGTCTGCAACAACGAAAAGGGGGGGAAGCGTTCAAACTGTTCAAAAAAAAAAAAAAAACCAAGCCAGGGGAACAGTCTTGGAGAAATGAAGTTAAAAGGATCAAAGTTAGCTTCTGAGTAGAAGTGAAAGCCCGGTGTGCTGCCATTAACATGATGTCTCATCGGCCGTTCCCTGCAGATGACTTTGGTGCCTACTACATCCTGTGAGCCTCTATGTCCTGTGCCTTTGTAGATAACCGTGGGAAGGGGGGGGGTGGGCCTACCCAGAGGAGGCAGGGCACCTGTTGCATTTGGGAGGGCTCTGCCAGATTTGACCCATAAAGGACCCAAAAGAGGTGACATCCATGCACTTCCTAATCAATCAGCCTAGGGCCTCCGGGACATCACAGAGTAAAAGTGAAAACGACTTGCTCGGTGAGCGCTTTTCAGATGGGTGTAATTGTGAGCAGAGACACTGAGTGAGGGCATTGTGTCCCTCCTGGAGCCTGCGGTGTTCCTCATCTGTGCATGGTGGGCAGCTGCTCCAATCCCACCTCTTGACATTAAGGCGATCCTAAATAAGACATTGTATTCTTTTTAAAAAGATTTCATTTTATGTATATGAATGTTTTGCTGGCATGTAAGCATGCCAAAGCACTGCCCTTGGAGGCCAGCAGAGGGCATTAGATCCCCTGCAACTGGAGTTACAAATAGTTGTGAGCTGCTATGTGGTTGCTGGGAAGTGAGCCAGGATCTTCTGAAAGGACAGAAAGTGCTCTTAACTGCTGAGCCATCTCTTCAGGCCCCACTCTGTGTGTGTGTGTGTGTGTGTGTGTGTGTGTGTGTGTGTGTACATGTATATATGTGCATATACATATTATATACATATATAGATGTATATTCATGTATATAGATGTGTATACATACTATACATGTGTATAGATGTGTATATAAATGTATCCACATTATACACAGATGTATGTGGATACATATACATACACACACACATAGACATACATACACACATATGTGTATGTATATGTACATATGTATATATGAGTATATAGGTATACACCTTTTTTGACATGGGTTTTCTCTGTGTGGCCTTAACTATTCTGTTCTAGAACCCACTCTGTACACAAGGCTAGCCTCAGACTCAGAGATTCCCCCTGCCACTGCCTCCTGGGAGCTAGGATCAAAGGTGTGTGCCACCAACGCTCGGCTCTGTTGTATTCTTTTCAAAGATATCATTTACTATGTGGTCTAAGTACCTTGCATGGGTACTGCATGGCCCTCACAGCAACCCTGCCAGGAAGGCAGTAGTGTTCCCTGTTTTGCTGGGGGATCAGGTGCTCGACACCAAACCCAGTGCCTCGCATACATTAAGCACACTCCACATGCTCATTGTTTCTGTGTTATAAATGAGCAGAAGAACCCAGATCATGCTGGGTGGTGGTGGCGCACGCCTTTAATCCCAGCACTTGGGAGGCAGAGGCAGGTGGATTTCTGAGTTGGAGGCCAGCCTGGTATACAGAGTGAGTTCCAGGACAGCCAGGGCTACACAGAGAAACTCTGTCTCGAAAAACCAAAAAAAAAAAAAAAAAAAAAAAGAACCCAGATCATAAATATCTATAACTAGTTATTAGCATAGCAATGATTTGAGTCTATATTTTTTCTCTCCTTTCCTCTATGTATGTATGTGCATGTGTGTACACATGTGTATCCGTATATACATATCTGTGCCCTTAACATATGAGTGTATATGTTCCTACTATGTGTATATATCATGTTCTCAATATGGCACCTATAGAGTTATATTTATTCTCAGTATATGCTATAATTCCATATAGCATAATGGACAGATAAGGTAGGTAAATATCTTAATTTTTTCAAAACACTGTGTACACCCCCTTGGTATACTACTGTGGGTAAATGACTTACATAAGCCAGTTATTCCATCTGTAAATGGGATTTTAGAAAGACTGTTTTTACCCAGGAGAACTGTTGCAAATATTTAATGGGAAATGTATATTAAGTACTTAACATAGTCAGACTAAGTACAAATGTCTATGGATGTTACTATTAAAATAGGAAAGGCTCCAGGTTTTAGCAGTTGAGTTTGGATGTTAACCAAGCCACCCTAAGCCCTGGAAGGCTGGGCTACTCCATCTCTTTACTATCTTTTTAGGAAGAAACTTTTATTTACATCAGACACTTGGTCAGAGTTCTGGGCCTAAGTTAAAATCCTTCTGTCCTTGGTAGAGAATGTGTTCGAGAGAATTTTTCCTAGCCAGTCATAGCAGTACACACCGTTAATCCCAGCACTCAGGAGGCAGAGGCAGGGGGAATCTCCCTGAGTTCAAGCCCTGCCTGGTACAGAGTCAGCCAGGGATCCATGGGAAAACCCTACCACAAATCAAAAGGAGCAAAACCCTTCTTGCCAGGCTGGTGGCCTCTAATTATAGTGACTGAGATCTGAAACAAGAGAACAGTCAGTTAGGAGACAGCCTAGGTTACCAGACCTTGCCTCCCAGCCACAAAAGAACGCTTTTATTTCAGAGGTTTCGAGGGCCTGAGCGGGCCCTCGCATTCACTCTGTCTCCTGGAAACACTCTCCTTCCATGTGGCCCACACAGTGCGGAGTGTGCAGACTATGACTCCCTTCCGGAGTCTGAGACCCAGCCACACTTCCAGGGCGTGACGGGACTGCGGAACCTGGGCAACACCTGCTACATGAACGCCATCTTGCAATGCCTCTGCAGCATATCTCCGCTGGTGGAGTACTTCCTGTCCGGAAAGTACATCACAGCCCTTCAGAAGTAAGAGGAGTTCTTCCCTGAGTCCGCCCCACCCCAGCTCCCCCAGGTGAGGCAAGGAAAGGACCCGCTGGAGTCCTTGTGAAGGGCTACAAGCCCAGGCACTGTAGGTCCCCGGGGAGCACATCGAGGGTGAGGAGTGGACAGGGCCCTGGCGCAGTGTCATGGACCGATCCCGTGCCCGAGTCTGGGCCTTTTCATTAAATCAGCGGGGAATATTTGCCCTTTGCCCCTCTCTTCTCAGGGACTGCAGCGAGGTTACCACCGCCTTTGCCTACCTGATGACAGACATGTGGCTTGGGGACTCAGACTGTGTCTCACCAGAGATATTTCTGTCGGCTGTTGGCAGCCTTTACCCAGCTTTTCTGAAA
The DNA here is from genome assembly GCF_004785775.1 of Grammomys surdaster. Lineage (NCBI taxonomy): Eukaryota > Metazoa > Chordata > Mammalia > Rodentia > Muridae > Grammomys > Grammomys surdaster. The sequence continues at coordinate 21,215,204 of NW_021604587.1, forward strand.
AAGACACAGCAAGATGCGCAGGAGTTCCTGATTTATGTCCTCAATGAACTTCATGAAGCTTTGAAAAAGGTAAGAACAGCCCTGAGCTGCTAGGAGATGTGCACCTGCACCGTTATCAGAAACGCCTGCTTGTGTGTGTGTGTGTGTGTGTGTGTGTGTGTGTGTGTGTGTGCGCGCGCGTGCACATGTGCATACATGTATTCAGTCTTCATGGCCTGCCCTGCACTGAGTAGGGCACAGCTCCGGTGCTGGGAGTCCTGAGGAAAATGTCTAGGTTAGGATATTTGTTGTTTATTGGTTGATTTGCTTTTTTTACTTAAAATTTTTTCAAAAGTTTTATTGTATATGCTTGTATCTCTGTGTACCACTTGCTTGTCAGGTTCCCATGGAGGCCAAAAGAGGGTGTCGGATGCCCTGGAACTGGAGTTACAGACAATTGTGAGCCATATGGGTGTTAGGAATTGAACCCAGGTCCTCTGGAAAAACAGCCAGTGTTTGGTTTTTTTGTTTGTTTGTTTGTTTGTTTGTTTGTTTGTTTTTTCAAAATAGGGTTTCTCTGTATAGACCTGACTGTCCTAGAACTCACTCTGTAGACCAGGCTGGCCTCCAACTCAGAGTTCCCCTGCCTCTCCTCCTGAGTACTGGGATTAAAGGTGTGAGCCACTATTGCCCAGTGCAGCCAATGTAGCCACTGTCCAGCTCCTAAAATTATTTTTTTATATTTACTTTTACTTTTTTTTTTTAGAACTGAGTTTTACTGTGGAGCCCAATCAGGTCTATTACTCAGACTCCTCCTGCCTCAGCCCTGCTCCTTGTGCAGATGTTACAGATGTCTGAATACTCACGTTCCAGTCCTCCTTGATATGGCAGATGCCCAAGAGCCCAAACTTACTCCAGATTTGCTCAGACATTCAGAGGATAACAGCCCAAATGGTTCAATGAAATCAAACAGCTCAAAAAAAAAAAATCTCCAAGCCAACAGGAAGGCAAAAAAGCCTGGGTCCAACTGACCAGGAAAAGAAATCACCTGAGTCCAAAATGAAAGTGTCTAAACCCTTGCTTCTCTTTCCTAAATACAAAGTCACTCATGCTGGCTGAAGCTTGAGAGCAAAGTCCTCTCAGGAAAGCAGTTCAAGGCCAACCTGCTTCCAAGTGCCTGCCTGGTTTGCCAAATTGTTACCAACGCTTTCTAAGGGCCAAAGTCTGAGCCTAAAGTTTTACCAAGCCCCTGCCTTCTTCACTAGGACAGTGAGAGGCAGGGAAGTCTCAGGGGATCTCTCCAGCTTGCCCACACTGGGAAGAACCCATAAAGAGGCTCCGTGATCCCCAAGTCAACTTTGGGGTACTGACATGAGGTTTAGGTTTAAATAGGTGGCTGCCAGTACACATAACTAAGAGGCCTGTTCAAAACCAGTGCCTCCATTACTGAACCATCATTGTACTGGTGCCTAGCTTTCTTGATGAGTTGTTACAACTGTGTTTAATCTCCTGGGAGACAGGCTGTTCCACCACCCACACCAAGCTTTGTTCAGCCGTGAGAGCAGCAATCCCAGTTTCTCAAGGACCATTGTTTTCAGTATTCTGATAACCAAAGGGAGGGCACACATGTCCCTCTGAGAAGTGTCTTATCTCCTGTCAGGGCAATTACGATCATTCTTCAGATTCATCCTGAAAGGGAAATGACTGCGTCACCAGATGTCACACATGGCTTACTCTGCCACTGTCTTAGTGTTCCATCTGACTCCAAACTATGTGTTTTCTGGTCCACATATCATTGTAATAGAGAAAGCTGCCGTTCTGTTTTACATGGCTTTTATAAGAGGAATTTGTCCCTTTATGCAGCACTGCCGAAGAAGAGCGTATGAGAAAAGAACAGTCCAAAGCTGCTGCAGGAAGGTGCCGGCCCGTGAGACCTCAATTATCACCCGGCTGTTTGAAGGACAGCTCAGTTACAGCATCACATGTTTAAAGTGTGAGAACTGCACCTACAAGAATGAAGTGTTCACCATCCTTTCCCTCCCCATCCCATCAGAATATGAATGCTCGCTCCAGGTAGGGAATCCCCAGCTCCTGAGTACATTTTCTTGTTTTTGAGATAAGGGTTTTCATGCTGTGTCATTCGGGCTAGCCTGGGACACTGGGCTCAAGTAATCTTGCCTGTGCCTCTCAGGTACTGGGATTACAGTTATGGCTGTTATTTCCTACAATTTTAAGTAAGAGAGGGCTGTTTTATGCCTTAAAGCTATAAACAAAGGTAGCCCATGAGTGAACAGCATTTAAAAAAAAAGCAACCTGTGATTTTTAGTTACTGTGAATGTAATTGAATTTCTAAATGTACTCAAGGCAAAGCCCCACTTCTTACTATTATAAATATGGGTGAGGTTTACTCAGTTTCTTGAGATGGGCAGTTTGTGATTTCTTATGACAATATCATGGCTCCCCACTCCACTACCACACTCTATAGTTTAAGGCCAAAACTAGTTATAGACGACTCTTTTTAAAAAGATTTATTTTTATTACAAAGTGTATGCTTGTTTGCCTGCATGAGTATATGTGTACCATGTGCATGCTCGGTGCCCGAGAAGGCCAGTAGAGGGCGTCAGATTCTCTGGAATTGCAGTTAGAGTCGTGAGCCACCATATGGGTTCCAAACCTGGGTCCTCTGCAATAGCAGCGCCACTGCTGGACGGAAGCAGCGTACTGTGTGGAGAGAGGGGAATCTGTAGCTTAGCTTGCCTCTCTGATTTTTTTTTTTTGGTTTTTTTTTTTTTTTGGTTTTTTGAGACAGGGTTTCTCTGTGTAGCCCTGGCTATCCTGGAACTCACTCTGTAGACCAGGCTGGCCTCCAACTCAGAAATCCACCTGCCTCTGCCTTCCAAGTGCTGGGATTAAAGGTGTGTGCCACCACTGCCTGGCGTCTGATTTTCTTTACCACAGTGCTCAGAGTGATCTGTAAGCGGGGGTGGGGTGACATGGTTGCAGTGCAGGAAGAGAGTGCTTGGGTAGGGACATTCGGGAATCAGGAAACACTTTCCTTGCACAATTACACAAATTTGTCTTGTTCTTTTGAAATTGTAAATTTCAAACTGTTGATGACAGTTATATATATATATATAGCTGGGGAACGACAGAACCCTGTTATGTTTTAGTTTTGTTTTCCATTTGATCAAAAGACTAAATAAAGGTTACTGGAAGAATGACAAGTTCTGGATTGAGGCACTGACAGGTCTAATGGAAACAGTCTGTACTCTCCTCCTCTAAGCCAAGAGCTTGCAGAAGCAGGACCTGGCTGGAGACATCATATTCCTGGGTGTGGGCTCTAATTCATCTACCGTAAAGTGTCACCAAAACCATGAGATATGGTCATTTTTCAGGCCCCCCTGTTGAGTCAGGTGATACATAATTATAAAAGAGCTGTCTGATTAAGGTCTGTGTTATTCTGAAATAAACCAGAAAAGGTAAAGTGACCATTCATAGATTATGCGTGGGAAAAGAATCTAAGCCTATCCTAGCAGTTCAGTGAAAAAGCATCACTTGTTACTAGGTAGATTTTTACTTTATTTTTACACAGGGTCTCACTGTGTAGTCCTGGCAGGCCTGGAACTTGGTATGCAGACCAACCTAGCCTTAGACTGGACAAGCTCATCTTGCCTCTGGATTAAAGGTGTGAGCCACCAGCCCCGGCTCAACAAACAAAAACCATTGCTAAGCAGATTTTATAAGACTCTGGGCCTCAGGTGGTGATGGAGTGTAGCTCCTGGGCTTGTTCCTTAGAAAAACTCCCAGAAGCACATCCAAACTTTTATGGTTTTGTTTGTGTGTTTGAAAGACAAGTCTCCTTGTATTACACAGGCTGGTCTCAAATCAATGATTCTCCTGCCTCCACCCCCAACACACAAACACCACTGCTTTCTGCTTTTTCTTCTAATGTCAGCAAGGATCCCAGACCACCAAATGCTCTTTCTCCCTCGCAGGACTGTCTCCAGTGTTTTTTCCAACGAGACACACTGACCTGGAACAACCAACTCCATTGTTCCTTTTGTGAAATCAAGCAAGAAGCCGCCGTGAGGACCACTATTTCCAAAGCACCAAAAATCATTGTTTTTCACTTGAAAAGGCATGTGGATTTTGAAATCTTGTGGGCAGATGGTTTTCGACAGTTTGAGACATGATTCACATGATAAAAGTTTATGCATTTAATATGTAGCTTGTCCTAAAATCAGCAGCAAAATGGATGCTTAGCTGCAAGGCCTCCTGGGTTTAGTCCTCAGTGTCAAGTAAGCGAGAAAGATTCCAAGCCAGTTTAATGGATTTTAAACAGACACCCCGTACCCATCAAGCAACACTTCCACACTCTTCCTCCCCCTCATTCCTACTTCCCTAATGTCCTGTCTCTGTAGATTTACCAGTTCTTACGCTAGAGCGGCTGTGCCGGCTACTTTTATGTCAGCTTCACACAATCTAGTCATCTGAAAGGAGAGGACCTCAATTGAGAAGTCGCCTGCATAAGATTAGTCTACAGGCTCGCCTGTAGAACATTTTCTTAATTAGAGATTGATGGGGGAGGACCCAGTGCATTGTGGGTGGTGCCCACTTCTGGGATGGCGATCTGGGATTCCATTAGAAAGCAGGCGGAACAAGCCAGAAAGCAACGCCCCTCTATGACCTCTGCATCAGCTCCTGCCTCCAGGTTCCGGCCTGTTTTGTTTCGAGGATGAACTGTGGGATGGAAGGGTGAGCTAAGTAAGCCCTTTTCTCCCTGAGTTGCTTTGGTGATGTTTTATCACAGTTATAGTAACCTATTGCTTGGTACCAGGATAGTGGAGTATGCTGTGACAGACTTGATTATGTTGTGTTGGGGGAAGACCGAGAAAGGACTTTGCAATGAGTGTTGTGAGCTCAGTGGGCTGCTCTGCAGGATCTAGGACGAGGAGAATGTTGACAGCAATGGAGACGATGGAGGCCTGGCGTGTGAAATTCCAAAGGGAAGGTTGAGAGTTACTATAGACTATCGGAGTTGTTGCATATGTGCCGTTTTGAATTAAGACTCGGTGGTTCCGGTCAGCTGGGACTGAGGAATCGGCCATGATTAACAAGTCAGCAGCACGGGAGTGAAACCTATGGTTACTGGAACAATGGGTGATGGTTGTCTGGAAGCAAGAAATTAATTGTAAGTGAACTATCCTTAATATAAATATAAAGGATGAATTAATCCGCTGGCTGAATGTCTTTACTTTATGCTATTCCCCAATAATTATATAAAGAATCCAAGATTTACTTAAAACTGCATCACAATAGCTGAGCAGTCAAATGCTGTACCTTAAACTTCTGTGCTAATCTGGCTACTCCCAGCCCCATCCCATGACACTTGCATATTATTATTGATCTGGCTCTTCAGAACCTTTCTCATGGCTCCACTTCCTCCCCACTGATCTGCCTCTACCTTCTCCCTCTCTCTTTTCTCTGCTGGCAGAAGCCTCAACCTAATTCTCTCTTCTGCCCAGCTATTGGGTGGTCAGCATTTATTGACAAGGCAGAGAATAAGTGGTAAGAACTTTTTACACAAACTTGAGACAGGAGACTCTTGGTATAAGCACCACAGTGCCATGTCCTGATTGAAACACGGTGTGAGGGCAGAGGAGTCAGCATTTGAATAACAGGAGGGTAAACTTTACACAGCACATGACACATTATGCCTACAATTAATAATGATTAAAAAGAGACCAGTGTCACTGGGGTGAAATTTGAGAAGTGTTTCCATAAAGTTAGCACACAGAACAGTGTTTCGTAGGTAGCCAAGGTTGGACCTTGTGGTGGCAGATGAACTAGGTTATGTGTTGAGTCTTCCAGGTGGAACTGGTTTTTGAAGGCATGATCAGGTCATGGAGAGCAGCTGAGCTCGGCACTGTGAGAGGCCAGGAGAGGCCATTGGGGAAGGTGCAGGTTCAGCAGCAATTGAAGCCTGAGGATTGAAGGAGTCTTGGTGAGAAGTCTGTACTATGTTTTATATTATAATATTAATGTGGCATGCTGGGAACATCATCTCCCATTAAAGGGAAGGTCATGTTTAATAAGTCGATGGGATTGTAAGTTTGCAAGGGATCAGTTGTGCCTATTAGTTTTATGTCTACTTGACACCAGCTAGAGTCATCCGAAAGGAGGGAACGTCAATTGAGAACACGCCTCCATAAGATCAGGCTGTAAGCAAGCCTGTGGGGCATGTCCTTAATCAATGATTGATGGGAGGGCCTGGCCCATGGTGGGTGGTGCTGTCCCTGGACTGGTGGTCCTGGATTCCGTGAGAAGCAGGCTGAGCAAGCCACGGGGAGCAGGCCAGTAAGCAGCGCTCTTCCACGTGTGCGCTTTGGTGCTCGATGCTTTCAATCCAGGTTCTGTGAGTTTTAGCTATGCATTTAGTTTTAGCTTTGCATTTATTAATATTAAGATATGTTTATATAATGGCTAGTGTTACCATGACCACAGCCACTCCTATAAAGAAAGGCATTTAATTGGGGCTGGCTTACAGTTTCAGAGATTTAGTTCATTAGCATCATGGCGGGAAACAATGGCAGCGTGCAAACAGACAGGGAGCTGAGAGTGCTACATCTTGATCCACAGCAGCAGAAGTGAATGCTAAACCAGGCCTAGCTTGAGCATCTGAGACCTCAAAGCTCACCGTCACAGTGATACACTTCCTCCAACAGGGCCACACTTCCTAATAGTGTCACTCTCTACGTTTAAGTATTCAAATGCATGAGTCTCTGGGGCCATTCCTGTTCAGCTGGAGAGATGGCTCAGCAGTTAAGAACACACTTGCTGCTCTTGTACAGGGCTAGGGGTCAGTTCCATGGCAGCTCACAACCATCTGTAACTCCAGTTCCGGGGGATCTAAGACCCTCTTCTGGCCTCTGCAAGCAATAGGCAGTCATGTGGTGCACACACATAGGAGGGCAAAACACTTATGTCCATAAAACTTTAAAATAAACAAATTTCTTAAAAGGATATATTTACCCATATAAAATGTATTCTTTTGTCTATGAAATTATACAAATGGATACAATAGTTTCTACTGCAATGCATGTATCAACAACACCTGTCACCCCAGAAAGTTCTCTGATGGTTCTTTACCCTTATTCTCTCCGTTTGCCATAAGTCCCTGGGACTTACCTAAAGAAAAATTTGTGGATGCCTATGTGTGAGTGTGGAGTGTGTACATGTATGTGGCCAAAGTCTGATATCTCTGTCCTCCTCAGTCACTTCTACGTATCATTGTAAAAGGGATTAATCATTGTAGCTAGCCCATATCAAAGACACATAGCCCAGATATTTTGTTTACAGGCTATGAGCCTAGCTTGGGCAGGTTCTGAGCTGTTCTAACTTACACTCCAGCCGTATGTCCCTTGTTATTTGTGTCTCCTGGCCATGTGCTCATGGTCCATCTCCTCTCATGGTGGCTTCTCCTCTCTTCCATGCCCTTTATTCTCTCTCTCTCTCTCTCTCTCTCTCTCTCTCTCTCTCTCTCTCTTTCTCG
>NW_021604587.1:21222834-21278793 GCF_004785775.1 Grammomys surdaster
TCTCCCCCAACCCCTGCTTCTCCCAGCCAGGTAAGTGAAAACCTGCCTACCTCTCTCTACTGTCCAATCACAGGCTTTAGTCTCTTGTAGACCAATTACCTTAGGGAGCAACATAGCATCATCTGGAGGATCATTTGGAGGATCGTGAGGGTTTCCTTGTCAGTCAGGAGCAACCAGAACTTGGGAGCCAGTATTTAGCATTTAGATACATAGCAGTACCAGAAGAACCCCCTACATATCATGGCAGGGTCTCTGGCTTGAGCCCCCTTGTGGTGAGGTTACAGGTGGGCCCCATGCCTACGGAGCATTGGAGTGGGTGCTGGGTCTGACCTCAGCTCTTCATGAGTGGCTCCTCAGCCACTCTTCCCGAGACCCACCCCCACATCCTCCCCAGGGATTTACTGATTTGTTTTCCATCACTATGGTTTTGCCTTTCCTAGAACACCCTACATCATGCTGGTTTTAGCCTGTTGAGACTGCTCCTTTCACCTGGTACAATGCCTGTGAGATAGCTTGTGTATTTATGTGGTAGGCCCCTGTCATTGCTGTGTTTTTGGTTTTGTTTTGTAAAGATTATTATGTATACAGTGTTCTGCTTGCATGTACACCTGCATGACAGAAGAGGGCGCCAGATCTCATTACAGATAGTTGTGAGCCACCATTGGTTGCTGGGAATTGAACTCAGGACCTCTGGAAAGCAGCTAGTGCTCTTACCCTCTGAGCCATCTCTCCAGCCCCGCTGTGTTTTAATCCTTTTTGTGCATGTCCAGTTACTTCTCCACCTGACTGAGAACTGAAAACTGGCCTTGTTTTCAGTCTGAGCAATTGCGGATAAAGTTGCTGTATTGTATAGCATGACCATGTAGTCTAGAAAACTCTTCATGTTTCTGGGGATGACTCCTGCCTAAGAGACCTGGTCACAGGGTTTTTTACTTAGGGTTTTATTGCTGTGAAGAGGCATCATGACCATGACAACTCTTATAAATAAAAATTTAATTGGGGCTGGCTTACAGTTCAGGGATCTAGTCCATTGTCAGCATGGCAGAAAGCATGGCAGTGTAGAGGCAGACATGGTGCTGAGAGGTAGCTGAGAGTTCTAAATCTGGATCCACAGGCAGCAGGCATAGAGAGTGACACTGGGCCTGGCTTGAGCATCTGAACCCTCAAAGCCCACCCCCACAAGGCCACACCTCCTAACAGTGCCATTCCCGATGAGCCTATGGGGGCCATTTTCATTTAAACCACCACACAGGGCATCCCTTTAGTTTTGGGGAACAGGGTTTGCTTTTTTATGGCCCAACAATGACCCAGCTCATCTGGTAATTTTCCTGCTTCTGAAAGAGCTGTCTGTGCTGTCGTCTGCTGATCCATCTCTCCAGCCTCATGAACATGAGTTTTTAAAAGATTCTGAATGATTCTGATAAGAGCCTAGGGGATAGAAAAGGGGGGTAGAGAAAAAAGGGAAGGGAAAGGTGGGGGAGAAGGGAGAGGGAGTGATAGAAAGGGAGGGGGAAAGAGAGGGGGGAGAAGCCAGGGAGGGGGAAAGAAGTGAGGGTGATTTGACTCCGCCCTTGGTGGCCTCAGATGCTCTGTCTTCGCCAGGCAGGTTTGCCTTGCTCTCTCCACATTAGATATAGTTTGCTGAGGTCAGGGCTCTCTCTCACTGACATACTTTGATGAGGCTGATGGGTCTGGCATTTGTAAACATATTTAGATGAAGAAGTAATTTACATACCAGATAATCATCTCAGAAATTCGCCTTAACTGTACCCGGAATGTGTTTAGGCATGTGGACCTCTCTCACTCGAGGCTTACAGACATCTTTTGGATTTCCTGCGTTTGTTATCTCTCCAGGTTTGACATTCAGGGTACAATAAAGAAGAAGCTGAGGACAGACATCCATTACCCACTGACCAACCTGGACCTCACTCCTTACATCTGTCCGGTTTTCCGGAAGCATCCCAAGTACAACCTGTGTGCAGTGGTGGTGAGTTCAATGCTAATGCTTTAATACTGAAAGGAGAGAACACCCACTGTCTGCCCCCACCTTTGCCTGGCGGCTGCTGTACAACCTAGCATCTTGGCCATGTACACTGCCAGAGGTCAGGTCCATGGTAAATATGTGTCTTGTGTCATTGTGAACACTTTGTAGCCAGCACCCCCACACTAGGTACTAACAGTTCCAAGAGTCTGTGCCTGGCCAACGCCTGTCCTAGAGCATCCCAGGGCTCCTTTGGCTTTAAGTCAGCTCTGACTCATGCTGAATCCTAGCAAACAATGTGGCATGATTCAGATGCGCTCTGCAGAACCTCCCAAAAGAGCCACCTGAGCAGCAAGCCATTCTCTGGGGTTTGGGATCATGGTATGAGCTGTTGTGTCCGAGGTTGGTGGCTCTTCTAGAGTGTAACCCTGTCATGGACCCTCTGACATGCTGCTGTTGAATCTGCCCATTCATCTTTTTGCTTAGTAATATATTTTAAAATGGAGTCAGGTGTGGTGGTATACACCACGAGCATTTGGGAGTCAGAGGCAGGCAGACAGATCTCTTGAGTTCAAGGACAGCCTGGCCTACATAGTTTATTCCAGGACAGCAAGGGCTACATAGTGAGGTCCTGTCTCAGAAATACTGAGGAGGGATTCATTAGTCATTGGTCTTCCATGCTCTCTGTCGCAGAACTACCCCTGTGCTTTTACAAAGCTAGCCTATCTCCCCTGTAGGCCCGTCTCCTTCACGACATTTGCTCTTCCTCTTAGACGCTAATTAATGGAACTTTCAAAGGGATCTTAGTTTGTAACTTTTCATTATAACTTTCTGACTTAGAAAAAAAATCTTAACAGAAAAAAATGGAGCTTATATTTGGAACGTAACTGCATGTTATGAAAGATGCACACTTATGCAAGAATCACTCCAAGTATCTAAAAAAAAAATACCCTAATATTTATAGCTCTAAGTCATTAGTCAGTTGAGGCACTGAAAGCTAGCTGTGAAAGAAGCAGACGTTCAGAGCTGTGGCATATCACTGATGCATCAAGGGATCAGAACTAAACACCTTTCGAATTATAATGTGTGGTGGTAGTAAAAAGGTGAACCTAGCTACGTTAGCCATGGAGCACAAGAAAGCCAGAGCATCAGGACCTGTTAGCTATGGAGGACCTCTGGTCCCGTACCAGACTTCCTGACCTATAGTGCACACTTTAGCTGCTGGGTGACATGTACACACTGATTGACTAACTCACCTCTTTGTAATATTGACGTCTCTCTGTAGACCAGACTGGCCTCAAACTCACAACAAACCACCTGCCTCTTCCTTTCTAAGATCTAAGAGTGCTGGAATTAAAGGCATGTGCCACCACTGCCCAGTGGTACTGAACATTTTACTAATTGTATTTATAGTGTCATTCTGAGAGCTTTTTTGTGACAAGGTCTCATATAACCTAGCTGGTCTTGAATTTTCTTTTTTGTCAAGGATAACAATGAACTCCTGGTGACTTGTCTTCACCCCTCAAATGCTGAGCTAACAGGTGTGTGCCACCACACCTGGCTGAATGTGGTGCTTTGTTTTTTCCCTAAGATTTATATTAAACATGTGCGTGTACCCTGTGTGTACCCTGTGTGTACCCTGTGTGTACCCTTTGTGTACAGTGCCCACAGAGGCCAGAAGGGGGTATTGAATCCCTTAGAGATGGGGTTATGGATGGCTGTGAGCTGGGAACCAAACGTGGTCCTTCTGTCAGAGCAAGTGCTCTTAACTGCTGAGCTCTCTCAGTCCCTCAGCTAATGGTTCTATCCCCCAGGTTGCAGATTTATTTTATTCTCACCTAGTCACACTGTATACCAGGCACTGTTTGAATCTCAATGTAATTATCACATCCTTGTCCTTTGAGAAATAACTACCTAGGTCCTTGACTTGCTTTTTCAATTGGGGTTTCTTTTCTTTTAAAATGTTTATTTATTTATAACAAGTACACTACCACTGTCTTCAGACACACCAGAAGAGGCCATCAGATCCCATTACAGATGGTTGTGAGCCACCATGTGGTTGCTGGGAATTGAACTCAGGACCGCTGGAAGTATTTTATGTGTGTGTGTGTGTGTGTGTGTGTATACATGGTTTGCAAATATTTTCTTGCACACTGTGGTTTTTCCTCCACTCTTTCGTTTTCTTTACTATACCATTCCATTTATCTATTAATTTTGCTGCCTGTAGTTTTGATCATATACAAAATGGCTATTGCCTAGAACAATGCTGTGACCCTTTGCCCTCGTGTTTTCTTTGAGAAGGTGTGTTCATGGGGACAGGTATGTGTGTTCATGGTTCACGTGCACATCTGTAGTTGTGAGTGGAGCTCAATAAAGTCCACCGCGTGTATGGGCCATTCTTTTGTCATTGGCCGTGAGTGACGACTGCCTAGGTGAAACCCGTGTCTGTACTATTTTTGGTTTCCCGAGGTCCCACTTGCCTTCTCTCCTGAGCTGCTAAGTCTTGCTATGAAGTTCTTGTGTTTGTCTTGCACAGACTCCTCCCTTTTCCTGTAGGAGCTTTAGTGTTTTGGGTCTTATGTTACAGTCTTTGGTCTGTCTGGGGTTGATGTTGGCTCACAGTGAAAGAGAAGGATCTACCTTCATTCTTCTACATGCAGCTGTCAGTTTCCCCCGAAGCATTTGTTGAAGATGCTGTCTTTTCTCCAGTCTGTACATTTGGCATCTTTGTCAAAAAGTAGGTTGCTGAAGAGATTGCTCAGAGGAGCTTGCTGTTCCTCTGAAGGGACCCACGTTTGATACCCAGCACTTTACTCTAGTTCCAGAGGGACCCAACTCCTTCTTTTGGTTCTGGGTACCAGCCATGTACATGGTGCAGACTAACAGGTAACAGACACACAAAGTAAAAATGTATCAATTTCTTTTTTTTTTAAGATTTATTTATTTATTTATTTATTTATTTAATATATGTGAGTACACTATCATTTTCTTCAGCCACATCAGAAGAGGGGATTAGATCCCATTACAGATGGCCATGAGCCACTATTTGGTCTCTGGGAATTGAACTCAGGACCTCTGGTGAGCAGTCAGTGCCCTTAACCGCTGAGCTATCACTCTAGCCCCTAAAATGTATCAATTTCAAGCACAAATCAGGTAGCTGTATTTGCATGGACTCAGGCTTGGCCCTTCCAGTCTGTTCTACTGATCACACGTCTGGTCTTGTGCCACCACCATGCTGTTTAGTTACTGCGGCTCTGAGATACAACGTTTACAGACCACTCACACCTTCCCACTCACCTTTAATCATTTGGTACTGACTGATAAGCAGGACCATACGGCTCTGTGCTATTGAGTCTGCAGATCTGCCCTTATTCTATGCAACAGTCAAAACACCTCACACACAGGACTCGCAGGCTACTCCAAACTCACCAGCACTATCCATCTCACCGCTAACAAAAGCACATCCCAGCTCCGGCCTGTTGGAATTGCCAGAGGCTGAGGTGAGCTTATTCCCACCCTTCGTGTTGCTATGCCTAAGCGCTATCTGGAGACAGTGTCCCTTGGCTCTGGACTTCTCTTATCAGGAGCATTCATTCCTCTCCTTGGACTAGATCCGAAGTTCTCAACTTCCACTGGTTAATTTTCGGTCACTAGGTCACAACTATTTTGTAGTTGGTACCGATACTTGACATCTGATGAGAGTCCACTACTCAGAAATCGTCACAGAATGATTTGATATTTCTGAATAAGATTCAATAGCACCTTCTGGTCCTAAGCTTGGTGCTGCCCTGGATGAAAGGAAGGTAATGCTGCCTTTCTGCATCTGTGAGGAGTGGCAGGTGCTCACATGCAGCAGTGTCAGGGAGGGGTGGCCCAAGTGATGCAGTGCTACCTGTGTGAATCTTCTGAGTCCTCATGTGCCTGGCCTCTGAGGGAAGGCACCTCTTCCCCCCAGTTCTTGAGGGCGTTCTCTATTTTCCTCTGTGTCACAACATCTGTATTGGCCAGTCAATAAGGCTGAGTAGGAACCAGTCAGCTGGGCTGCTTGGTTTGTGATGCAGCTGTTTACTGAGTCAGGGTGAGGTTTCTCTAGTACACTGCATTCAGACAACAGGTCCCTTATCCAGATGGCTCCTGGCCACAGCACCCCGAAGAAATGGCAGGAAGATGATGGAAACTGGTTTCCAAAGCCAGGTTACTTGGGAAGTGTCAGTCAGGTTTGTTATGTAGTTCAGCTGTGAGCCTGTCACTTTTCATTAGCCAACCACAATCCACAAGGCTGATGGAGTGCTCAGCCTCTCTCACTGCAGAAGGAAGACTCCTCACTGCCATGGAGGTGGCTGACAGCCACCTCCTATACTGTTTATGGAGAGGGCAGTCTGTCACTCAGCCTACAGTACATTCACTGCCATGAACTTCGGGAGTGGGAGTGGGTGTCTTGTTTATTCTGCTGTGCTGGTGCCCCACATCTCTGTTTTTCTCCTGCTGATTTCCAGTGTTCTCAGTAACTTAGGAAGCTCTACACTTGCTGCTTGGTTCTTTGTGGAGGTGTCAGGGAGTGCTGGTGCTTTGCTTAAATCACCTTGTAGAAAGTCTTTTGTCTTTTGGGACAGGGTTCCTCTTTGTAGCCCTGGATGTCCTGGAACTCACTTTGTAGACCAGGTTGGCCTTGAACTCATAGATTTACCTGTCTCTGCCTCTCAAGTGCTGGGACAAAAGGTGTGTGCCAACGCTGACAGGCCGAAAGTCTTTGTTTTCAAATAAATAAGAGATTGGGGGTTGAGGTCGTAGCTGTTGATAAGAGCACTTCCCCAGGATCCACAATGCTTTGGCTTCAATCTACAGGACCATAAACTGCCACTGGTTGTCCATGCCTATAATGTAAGTGTTCAGCACTCAGGAGGCACAGAGGCACAGGCAGGAGCAGGTCAAGGTTATCTTCACCTGGGTAAGCTTGATGCTAGCCTGGGCTACATTAGACCTTGTCTCCAAACAATGTTATTGAAGTAAAACAGGAAAACACGTAAAATCTGAGTATACAATTTGTCAAGTTGTCCAGTGAGCACATCCATGCAGTAAGAACAGGGCTCAATTTCATCAGTGTATAACTATCCGAATATTCCTCTTTGAGTGCAGAAACCAGACTTCTAATGGGGTAACTCTGATTTTGCTTTGTGCAAATGAGTCCTGCAGTAGGTACCAGATCATTAGGATCTGGTCCTTTTGCTCAAAATTCTGAAACCGTTATCTACATTGCTACACATATGATGGTTAGTTCTCCCATGGATAGGCTTTCACTGTGTGAAGACACCATTACCTACTCACATGTTCTACTTGAGTGCTTTGGACCATGAATACTGCTGTGGTGGTTCTCAGATGATGGCAAGATGAACACAGCCTTTTGGTTCTCAGATGTTGGCAAGATGAACACAGACTTTTGGAGTCTATTTCTAGGAGTTGAGGTACTGGTGGGAGGGCGTGCAAACATTAGCAAACTCAGGCTGGTGGCATTTCAAAGCAGTTGTTCCAGTTCACTTCTCAACAGCAGCAAGGGAAACTGTGGTTGCCTAAGTGCCTACTGTACTCTGTAGCTCTCCACTGGGCTGTTCTAGTTGCCCTCATAGTGGGGCAGCACTTGAAGTTTGTCCTTGATCTTCCACAGTGGGATGGCCTTGAACTTGCTTCCTGGGTGCTAGGATTTCAGGTGTGTACTATTGTGCCCTACTGAGGTGTGGGTTTTTTTTGTGTGTGTGTGAAAACAAGTCTTTTGTTTTTCTATGTCACCTGTGTTTTCTTACTGCAATACAGGTCTGCAGTTGTAACACTCAGGGATACACTGCTTGCCTGGCATGTGTACATGCCTAGGTTCAAGCTTAGTATCTGGGAAAAAAACAAATCTTAATGCATTATAGCTATTTATTTACCTGTGAGGACTCTCATCTTGAGACAGGGACACATGCTCATTGACCTAGGGACCTCTCAGAAGTCCCCTTCTCTAAAGGTCCTACCACCCCACTTTGGGGACAAGGTCTACAGATGTCAATATGGGTGGCACTGTTCCAAAACATACTAAAGTGTACTCAACAATTACCTTCATTCAATTTTTGGCTGCAAACTATTGTCTTTCAGACTTAAAAGCATGTGTAAAGCTCACTTGGGTGTGTACAGCTCAGTGGGTTTTGGTGTATAGAGTTGTTTGTGATCACAGCTACATCTTAGAACATTTCCAGTATTTATAAAAGAAGCTTTCCTACTCATTTCTTCTCTCCACCTGACCCTAGCAACCACCAATGGACTTCCTGTTTCTATGGGTTTGCCATTTTTAGGCACATCGCACAAATGGAATCATAAAACCACTTGTGTTTTTGAGACAGCATGTTGCTACATAGCTGTTGTTAGCTTGGAACTCACTATGTAGAGCAGGTTGGCTTTGAGTCTTTCTGTCTTAAAGGCATTAAGTTGTGTGGGTTTTTTTTTCCCTCAGCATGCTTTTAAAGCTTTCTCTATGTTGGAGCACGTTCTTTTGTTTCCTTTTGTTGCCAGTAACACTCTGTAAACAACACGTTCAGTCACTGAGAGGTACTTGGGATGGCTGTACTTTAAGACTTATCACTGGTACACAGGGGTTTGTGTGGAAATAAGTTTGATCTCTCTGGGGCATATACCTATACACATGGTTAACTGTATACTTAACCCTTGAAGAGTTGTCAACTTGATTTCCAATGTGACGGTGACATTTTGTTTCACCAATGCATAAGGTCCCAGTTCACTCATATTCTCCACACTTATTACCCAGCTCTTAAAAAATATGACAAAAGTGAAAATTTTATTTATTTATTTTACTGATTTATTTATAAAGTTTCTTATACCTCAGGCAAGTCTTGAACCATATCCCGAATACTGTCATGTGCCACCATACCTGGATTTCTTGTGGTTTGGAGTAGAAGTTCCTTTATTATCTATCACACTGAACATTTTTCATATGCTTTGTCCCTAGTTTTTGGTTTTTGTTTGTTTGGTTGGTTTTTTTCTTTCTCGGGCAGTTCTTTTCCCCCTAGCTCAGTCTGGCCTCCAACTCACAATCTTCTGTCTCAGCCTCCTGTGTTGGGATTTCAGCCACCATGCCTAGTGCTAAAGGGTTTAGATTTTAAAGGTTATTTACTCATGCATGTGTATGTATGTATGGAAGCACACACGGCAGTGAACATAACACATGGAGTTCAGAGGACGACCTGCAGGAATTAGTTCTCCTCCCATGTGGGTTCCAGATACCCAACTCAGGTTATCAGGCTTGCTGGCAAGTGCCTTAGTGTCCTTCCACTGAGGTGTGCAAACCTCAATCCAGCATGTTCTGGAACCTAAGCCCTGCTTTCTAGAGCTCTTATTTGGCTTTACAGTTCAAGTGCTCTGTTGCCAATCACCACATCCTCCTCTTTAGTGTGCTTCCTCCATTTTGATCCATGACAGGCGAACAGACAAGATGGAGACTAAGGAAGCATTGAGGGGGCATCCCTTGAGCTGTAGTGCATAAGATATCTGATAAAGGCTGAAAGGGGGCTGGAGAGATGGCTGATCAGTGCTTAAGATCACTTGCTGCTCTTGCAGAGGACCTGGGTTTGGTTCCCAGCACCCACATAATGGCTTACAGCCATCAGTAACTCTAGTTCCAGGGAACCAGAAACTCTCGTCTGGCCTCCACATGCACCAGCACACACATGGTGTATATACATACACTTGGGAAATACACATATTAATAAAAAAGCTGGATGCTTTCTTTTTGAGACAGGGTCTAAGCTTTGAACTTATGGTGGTAGTCCTGCCTCAACCTTTCTAAGGCCTAGGATTAGAGGTATGGCTTAGGACAAGTCTTTCTTCCTGCTGTTAACAGATGCAGAGTTAGGGCTTGACAAGGTGGAAGGGTTCTGAAGGTTAGCATCTGATGTTCTTTCTTTTGTATGATGGGTTAGCAGACTTTATAAAAACCAGCTAGGAAATATTTTAGGCCTGGGAGATCAGAGTTTTCATGTCAACTCTTCAGTTTTACTGCTGCAGCACTGAGACACTGAAGCACAACCACACATGGAGGCTCACAACCCTCGGAACTCCAGTTCCAGGGCAATCCAATGCTTCTCTCAGGCCTCCCGGACACTGGGCATGCATGTGGTACACAAGCTTACTTGTTTATTTTATTTATATCAGTACACTGTAGCTGTATTCAGACACACCAGAAGAAGGCATCAGATCTCATTACAGATCCAATGGTTGTGAGCCAACATGTGGTTGCTGAGAATTGAACTCAGGACCTCTGAAAGAACAGTCAGTGCTCTTAACTGCTAAGCCATCTCTCCAGCCTCCTCTTAAAATTTTTTAAAAAGCTTATATATAGTCTGATTTCCTATCTAATTCTATTAGTCAATGAATACAATGTATAAGCAGTTCAAAGTTAGACTGTATGCAAGATTTGAGAAAATTATTTCCTCAGTATAAGACACTTTAAAATGTTTTTGGCCTTGTCATTTTTATCCCATCAGTCAGAACATTCACATGTGGAAACCATGCCTTACATCCTTTCTTTCCTAGAACCACTTTGGAGATTTGGATGGTGGCCACTACACTGCCTTCTGCAAGAACTCAGTAACTCAGGCCTGGTATAGTTTTGATGACACCAGAGTCAGTGAGATTCCAGATACTTCTGTTCAAACAGCTACCGCATATCTTCTGTTCTATAGCTGCCAGCCTTTTTCTATTCCAACACAGAAACGCAAGACCTAGGACAGTACTCCTGATCACTGCAAGCAAGCTATCAGAAAATGGCCATGAATACGCTTTGTTATTAAATCCTTACCACCTACTTACATCGCTAAGGTTTGTACGTCTCACAGACAGCCTCTATAAAACAAGTGTGCAGCACAGAAGACGGCCTGCTCACTAAGGGCAACATGGAGGCCAGGCACTGCCACCACAGGGGCCTAAGAACTGCAGGTTTCTATTACAATGTATCATACATACTAAGTTATTTCCCCCCAAATTTTATACTTATTTTGTATCTGTGTGTATGTGGAAGTCGGAGTGTAACTCGTGGGAGTTAATTCTCTTTTCCACCATGTGGGTCCTGGGAATGGATCTCAGCTCCTCAGCATTAATGGAAGACATTTTTACCCGCTGAACCATCTCTCCAGCCCAACACTAATAGTTTTTGTTTACATATATGAATAAGCAAAACAAAACAGAACAGAACAAAAACCTCAGTGGCGAGTGTCTCTTCAGCACACCCGAGGTCCTAAGACTTGCTATCACAGAGAAAAAAATTAGGTGCAAATGGCTCTGAGTGTAAGAATGTGACCTGTTGGGCTGGAAGAGAAGGCTCAGAGGTTGTGAGCCCTGCTGTTAGCAGGGGACCAGGACTCAGTTCTCAGCACTCATATGATGGTACACATATATACACAGGCAAAACACCAATACATATAAAAATAAGTTTTAAAAGCAAAACATATAGCCAGGCAGTGGTGATACATGCCTTTAGTCTCAGCACTCAGGAGGCAGAGGCAGGCGACCGCCAGGCAGAGTTCCAGGACAGTCAAGGCTACACCAAGAAGCCCTAACTCAAAAACAAATCAAAACAAAAACAAAAAAAGCCCTGAAAGATCTACACAGTAACTTAGGGAGAGCGTCCTTTCAAGTTACTAAGTCTATGAGGACATGAAAGCCGAGCTCTAACCTCCCCACTAAGCTAAGTAACCACTTGCTAAGACTCTGTGTTTAGAAGAGGCTCCCAAGACAACGGGAGCTATTGCACTGCCCTTGGCTGCCTTACAGCATGGAAGGTTGAGGCCAGTGCTGAGGACAGCACACTTTAGACACAGGCTTTAAAGGAATCAAGCTGGAAGTGACCTGTAACTACACTTGAGGACCAGTTCTTATGGTATCCCAAGCTGCCAAGGGAGGAAGCAATCAACAGTCCTGTCAGCTGTGACACGGATGAACCACAGTGAACAGCATGGAGGATAACCCAACAGGTGCAATGGCAGCACTTACGTCTTGGGGACAACCAACAGCTGTCTAACTGAACTTAAGCCGTTCAACAGGAGGGAATCCCGTATCTGGTAAACAGACTGTAAATCTAGTCAACTACCCACAGCTGGGGAGGTGACAGACCCTAGAGACTACTACTGCCAGCACAATTCCCAATTTCATCCTCAGTATCTATCATCGTGTGCAGCTCCCAACCCCTTGTCACAGAAGACCACTACTAATCCAGATGCAGACAACTGACTGTGGTGCTTGGCTCCGAATGGTACGTCTGCAACACAACCACTACACCTCCAGCTCAGGGGACATCTTGGAAGAGGGGCAGGGCATCTGCTATGAGACAGTCTTCTGTACAATGACAAGGAAGCTGCACCCACGCAATCTCAACAATGTGGTTGTCTAAATGAGACCTGCACAGTGACACCGCCAGCTGACATGCCAACATGGATGAGCATAACCTCACAAGGTACCACCCCCAGTAAAGAGCTACAAGTAATTAATGGCTAGCTACTGAGAGGGGGAGCACTCCACGTCTACACAACTCTGACAGGCATCTTGAGAACTGAGGACCACACATGGAGAGAGTGGAATCAAGTCCTAATTTGCTGAATAAGTAACTAAACCTGGAGTGAGTGTAGGAATAGTGTGTGTAAAAGCACACAAGAAGCAAGAGGCAGGCGGATCTGTGAGCTCCAGGACAGCCAGGATATGACACATAGTGAGACCCTGTCTTAAAACACTTGAGGAAAAAAAGAAGACAAAACATGTACAAGGTTTTAAATTATTTTTTTTTCTTCATTAAGATTTTAATGTAGATGTAAATGAATTATTTTTAAAAAATTAAAGTTTCCATTTTTTTAGAATAAAGATTTAGTGCACAAATACAGCCGAAAGCCAACAGAAAAATAGTTTTGCCCTGTCACTTCCCTAAGAAAGCATTGCAGCTACCTAGAAGAGGCCAAAAGAAAAAGAAAAAAATCCTTTCTAGGCTTTCACAGAAGAATATGTTAAACTATGTACAGCAATCTGATGTGCAACAGTGCAATAAATATGTACATATACATTCCTATCTGAGTTAGGTCTAGAGTGCTCACAGTGGACCGAGCTGGGACTAGAAATGCTAGAGCAGTGAATAGGAAAATGGAGGTTACAATGGTTTGGTACCAATAGAATAAATGTCTGGCTAATGAATTATTTTAACTTTGGGGGAGACTCAAAAAGTTGTTTTGAAATAAATGATTCCTGTAAGTGATGCGTACTATGATAGTTGTTAAACGTCAGGTTTCTTTTGCTTTCTTTTCCTTTTTTCCTTCCTTCCTTCCTTTCTTCCTTCCTTCCTTCCTTCCTTCTCTCCATCTTTTTGATAAACAGCACTGACTGACTGAATTATATGGTGCTAGCAGTAACACAGCCCCCAGTGTTCTGGAATCTCTCCACACAGCAGCTGCAGCAATCCACTGTCTCTGTAAGCATTAGATGTGAGGCTGCCATTTGGAAACATCAACACACTGACCGCCTACACCTCTTTAAGTGGCTACATCAGCTATGCGTGGTCCCAGGGAAGTATAAAAGAGGATATAAGCTGCTGACGACCTCACAGAAGACACAGAAATATCCGAAACTTCATGGTCATCAAACTTGAACCAGCGCTGTCTCGCCGCGTTTTTACAGTAGGCTGTGTAGTGCCCTCCATCTAGCCCGCCGTAGTGGTTCTGTACCAAGCAAGACAAATCAAACTCAATTATTCCTCAGCATGAAAAAATGTGCAGATTATTTCCCGTTTTGGCTATTCTCACTTTCGTATAAGGTAAGGAAATGCTGGGGCCTCTATTTTATTAGTTTGCTTTACAAATATCTTCAGTTCAACATGATACTTACTGAAACAGAAAACAAGTTATATTTCTTCAAACTGTTTTTTGGACCAATAACGTACTGTGACAGGTCAAGATTTTCCAATGGGAAATCCACGGATGTTTGCAGCTTCTGCTTCCACCTGCCGTCATAGGAAAATCTGCAGGACAAACATCATAGGAATTAGGCTGACAGAGAAAGCAAAAATGAGATTTCACTATTTAGCATGGATTTTAGGGAGCTCTTAAAGTTCACTTCAGATCTGAGAGCCAGTAAGATGCTCAGAGGGTGAAGTCGTTGCTGTGCAAACCTGATGCCCAGAACCCATGTGAGGTGAGAGGAGAGACATGACTGCAAAGCTGCCTTCCACATGTGGAGCATGACAAGTCTGCCTGCGCTCACAGCAACACACACAACAAAATTATTTTAATAAGGCCTGTTTTAGTAGGGAAGACATGTTTCCTTTTTATTTTACAAAGGAAGAGACGTAGGTTACAGAGAGCAACACACCAAAATCCAACCTCAATTATTATTTACAGTGTCAAGGGTCAAACCCACGACAGCGTCATACATACCAAAATACATCAATGATGAACTGCTTCTCGACAACTCAATCATCTATACAGTTGCCTCAGAGCTTCCAGGAATAATGTTTAATACTAACTACAACTTTTAACAGAGCAATTCTATGCTTTAAAACTTCTATATTGCCATTTATATTTCAACAATGCTCAAAGTGAAGCCGACAAACCTGTCAAGACTAAACTACAGAAAACTAAACAGCCAATGTTCAAACTGATATAAGCAACTGGGTATGAATCTCCAGTAACCCAGAACAAAAATATAGTCCTCAACAAAGATGAAACTTTAGGGTTTTTTTTTTTGTTTTGTTTTGTTTTTTAAAGCTAGTTCAGGCTGGGTGTGGTGGTGTGTACACCAGCATTAAGGGGGTCCAAGGAAGACAGGGTCACAGCCAGCCTGTGGTATACTGGCAAAGAGCCGATCTGTAACATCCAACTTCCCAAATGGATTTACTGAAGAGTGAGAACAGAGACACACTGCAGCTCTCACTGCCCCGCTCGCTGTGTGGGACCCTGTCCTTCCACTCTGTGCTTCTCTCCATGAGGAGAATGGACTGAACCTCTGAACCTGTAAGCCAACCGCAATTAAATGTCCTTTATAAGAGTTGCCATGGACATGGTGTCTGTTCACAGCAGTAAAACCCTAACTAGACAGAATCTGGAGACAGCGTTGGTACCTTAGCACAGGCAACATTCAAATATTTTTATTTTAAAGTTAAGATATTTTTATTTTAAAATTATGGCTGCTTTTTTTCCACACTTAAAAAATGTACTTCGGGCTGGTGAGATGGCTCAGCACTCTCAAACAGCTGTGTGCAGCCCTGATGATCTGAGTTCAATTTCTAGATCTCAGAATCTGGTGGCAGGAGAAAGCTGACTTCCAAGAGCTGTCCTCTGACTGTCACATATGAGCTAAGGCACACATGCCCTGAACTCACAGACTTGTTTTTAAAAGCATGACTTTACATCTTAACTTTTTTGACACCAGGTCTCATGAAGCCCTGTCTGGTCTTAAATTCTTGATCATCTTGCTTCATTTCTCCAGAGCTTGAAATTATAGGTATGTGCTACCATATTACACATAACTAAATTAATTTTGCTATAGTTAAAATTTGAATGTTAGTTAAAAACTATTATATCATTTTTTGTGTATGGATACTTTGCCTGCATAGATATCTGTGTACCACACGTATGTCTGGTGGTCACAGATGACAGAAGAGGGCACTAGATCTGCTGGAACTGGGATTACAGGCAATTGCGACCTGCCATGTGAGTGCTGGGAATAGAACCTGGGTCCTCTGCAAGAGAGTCAGTTCTCTTAACCACTGAATCATCGCTCCAGCAACTGAATGTTAATTTTTATCTACTCATCTGTGTTAGAGTTACACTGTGTTAACATTTTCCACTTGATGTCATTTAAAATTTTGCTATCTGAAATGCCATTATTTCCATTAATTTTCTGTTCTATTTATTCTGTAAGGAAACAGAATCGCACGGAATGCACATAAAGTGACAGTATAGTTATTCCACTGTAATGTCTGCCTTACTTATTTGCTGGAGAATATTCCTTAGGTTTCCTTTAAGAGACAGTACGTGGGGCTGGAGAGATGGCTCAGTGGTTAAGAGCACTCATTGACTGCTCTCCCAGAAGACCTGAGTTCAATTCTCAGCAACCTTACATGGTGGCTCACAACCATCTGTAATGGGATCCGATGCCCTCGTCTGGTGTGTCTGAAGACAGCTATAGTGTACTCATATAAATAAAATAAATCTTAAAAAAAAAAAGAGAGACAGTATGTGCAAATTATGTAGCCATGACAATTCCTCCATCAAACGCTACCACACAGGCAAAGACCTTACCGCTTCAGGTGTACTAACAGCACAGGAGGCAATTTCCAGATTTCTATTTTCTTTAGAGAATCCCGCCGAGCTCGGCAATGGCTGCAGTAAAATCTGTTGTTATCTGTAAGCTTTTCTTCTTTGGAAAATAATCTAAGGCAGTCCTGGTGGGGAAAAACACAATTACTCAGTGATTCACTTCCTAATGGAGTGCCTTAAGGAGGCCTCTTCTGTAGGAATGCTGAGCCACTTACTGGGGCACCTCAGTAGGGTGGATAAGTGTCTGCTGTAAGGAGGGACACAAACAGTGTGTTGCAAGGTGCGGAGAGGAGTGGGGAAGGTGTGTAGAGGGTCGGCACAGCACACACAAGACCTCTGTCCTGAGTCTAGGGGATTACAGTGGACTTACAGGAGAAGTACAGACTGAGGATACCAACACAAGCTAGTCTATTCGGTACACTGCTGTGTGGAAATCAACATGTCTGATCCCAAGTAAGTGCATAGAAAAAGTACATCTGCGTTACCATCAAATACAACTTCCTAAGTTAGCTTTCCAAATGTCTTTAAAATACAAGCGATTTAGTTTGCCTGTGTGGTGAAATGCTTATCCAGCATGCACAGCGCTCTGGGTTCAGCACTCCCAACCAACTTCTAGTTGCTTCCAGTATTAATGCCTATCCTTCCAGCACTGTTGAGTCCTGGCTAGTCTGAGTTACACGGAAAGACCCATTTCAAAAACTCAAGGGCTATAAGCTGGAGAGATGGCTCAGGAGTTAAGAGCTCTTACTGAGCACTTGGGTTCAATTCCCAGCACCCACATGGCAGTTTGCACCCACCAACTCTAGTTCCAGAGAATCTGATACCCTCTTCTGGCTTCTGTGGGTACTGCATGCAGTTGGTGCACAGACACACTGGCAAAACAGGCAAACACATAAAACAGTAACAAAACCCCACAAGGGCTAGGAGGGTAGCTCACCTATTTTCCTGTCAGGATGAGGCACACTTATGCACACACAAATAACATTTTAATAACACATTTTCTCTTAAACTTACCTGTAAAGTACATTTACTTGTGGATGCTAGTGGCAGAGACAAATACATGAAAGCCTCAAATGTCCGAGACTTCTTGTGACAGGTGAGGCACTGCACTGTGGATTTGAACTGACCCTGAAAGAGTGCAACAATAATGGACTCGTTGAGCTGCTTGTGCTTCTGCCAGGCATGCTCTGCCGCCTTAAAGTCGTCGAGGTGGTCATTGTTCTCCTCCTTATGCCTCTTCCGATTGTCAGCCTAGGGGTGAGGACAATTCACCACTGTTAGTATCTAAGGTGTGGTGCCGACAGTTAAATGTGAAACTCAAGGAATAACACTAAACACCTTCTACAGTTAGCCACACTGAGGAGCTCTGATCTCAGTAAGTACTATAAAAAAAATTAATTCTACCCAAAACCCAAACACACTTTACTGAAAGGATGTGGCTTGACCTTCTTCCCTTGCCCCTCCTCATTTTGTTTGGAGACAGGGTCTCATTATGTAGCCCTGGCTGTCCTAGAACTCATTATGCAGACAGGTTGGCTTTGAACTCAGAGATCTGTCTGCTTCTGCTTCCCAAATGCTGAGATTAAAAGCATAGGTCATCATCCCAGGCCTTTATAAAACCTTCTGGGCAAATTTTTTAAAGAGTGTAAGATTGTAGACTGTAGACAACCCTGAATAGTCTGTGGACTGACCCTGAGTCAGAGAGGCTCAGTTCTGTTTCAAGAGCGAAGCTGTTTTTGCAGTGTGGGTGTGGACTGTAGAGACTCTAACTGGCCAAGGCACTGAGAACAAATGACTGCTGAATGCCCAGCCACAGATAGGACAGACGAGTTACTCTAAGGCTCACAGAGGAAGAGTAGAAGGAAGGGGAGGGGAGAGGGGTGTGCATGGCCCAACTGCTTGGACTGGAAACTCACAGCAGCTGTGATTACACATACCGGAAACATGGAAGGGAAAGGTGCTCATGGTCCCCACACCTCCCCTGAGGATTGACAGTTAATGACTGATTGATGGAGGAAGGACAGATACTTTCTTCAGTGATATAGCACTGACAAGGTGCACATGTTCCAGTAAACAAATCCCCATCATGCCTTTTCGAGTATCATTAATTCACTGAATTATAAGAAAAAAAAGTACAAAGGAGGAAGGGAACTAGTGAGAGTGGAGGGAGGGCAAGGAGAGTATGGGGGTAGACAGGCTTAAAACGTATTAGGTACATGTATGAACATGTCACAAGTATACATTATTGTATCATTATACATAATATGTATATTATCATTATATTATACATTATGTATATTGTATATAATATACATAATACATTATGTATTATATATAATACATATTCTATATATAAAATATACATAATTATGTTTTAAGGCCATGCCATTTTTTAAAAGTTGATAAGTTTAGCTTAAAATTTTTTTATTTCTATATTGAGTGTGTATATGTGTATGATATGTGTAAAGGCACATGTGTCAAGATGCATGAGGAGCTCAGAGGACAGCTCTGTGCAGCTGGTTCTCTCTTGCCTCCTTTACTCGGGTTTTAAGGATCAAAATCAGGTCATCAGGATTGGCTTTGCCAGTGCTTTTACATCAGCTGAAGCATCTTGCTAGCCTCAAAAGCATTGTATTGAAGGGAACACATGTCATGTAAGGAGGAATAAGTAAGGTTAAAATTCAGTGTGTGTGGTCTATACACCCCTTGAGAAAAATCTCCTTATGTAGCTCAGGCTGACCCCGAAGTAACAATCTTCCTGCCTCAGTCTCCTGAGTACTGTGACCTTAAGTGTGAGCCACCACAACAGCTTGAATTCTTATACTTATGTTCAGCTGAGAAGTATGACCTTAAAGGCTTTCTGAAGCAGCAAAAGATAAGCAATATACAGATGGAAGTGGTCCTTACGTAAAGATGCTGCTTTAATAAAAGCTATGTGCATGCACCACCTACTTACATGGAGCAACTATTATTTTGGAAGACAAGACTTAGAACATTAAAGTATTGCACACACACAACACAACTACGCAATAATAACTAACAAGGATGTTCAGACTATAATTAATAAAACCATGACTTTGCTTTCATAAATATGAGCGTCACAAGAACATCTCCAATAGCTATTTTACCATTTGTTAATTGTGCAGTACTTTCTATTAGTACTTGAGTAAACAACCACACACTACTTTTCAAATCCACGGTGCACATTTCTAATCTGAAAATCTAAAACATGGCATGCTGCCACAAGTGGAAAACTGTACTCCAGGAGAAAAAAAATCAATAAAAAAACAATTATTTAAAAATATTCTAAAAAGGCCGGGTGGTGGTGGCACACGCTTTTAATCCCAGCACTTGGGAGGCAGAGGCAGGCAGATTTCTGAGTTCGAGAGTTCGAGGCTAGCCGGGTCTACAGAGTGAGTTCCAGGACAACCAGGACTACACAGAGAAACCCTGTCTCGAAAAACCAAACCAAAAAAAAAGTAAAAAAACCTCACTTCAGGACACATAGATATGGAAAGTAAAAATAAATTTTATGTTGAGTCTAAGATTCTAGGCCCAACATGTCTCATTCTATTTAATAAATGTAAACATTCAGTTTTGTTCTAGGGAGCTAAGCAGACTCCACACAGCGCGCACACACACACAGGCACGCACAGTCCACACTTATTACAGTCACTCTTATCTGAGGAAGGACCACTGAACAGGCATTTAAATTGCTGTGAAGACGGAAGCAAGCGCAGCTGAGGAGACCCCTCTCTCACCTTATTTAGATCCTCGTGGAGGCCATCCATGAGGAACAGAAGCAGCTCTTGTGAATCTTGCTGGCTGGATCCTGCAAACTGGTCATTAATCTTACCAATAGTGACTTTAAAGTCTTTTGGACTGATGTATCTATATTGTCCTGTCCACAGCGCTTTCATGATTATACCAAATTCCTCTGCCACTTCACCTTTATGCCCCAACAAATTTGACCTGTGCAAGTAAAGTTATAGAAAATAAAGGAAAAAAATTAAGTTATAGTGGGATCTTGATGTCAGCACAAAACCACACACATAACACACAAAGGAATCACTCACCTTCAGGCTTGAACCAAACACATCTGAACCTGACTTTGCTGTGGTCCTCCAACTCATTTTCTTATCTTGGCTGCAAGCCCTGTTCCTCACGTTCATCAACAGGCTGCAGTCAAAGACGAGAGCTGGAACCCTGACAGTGTGTCTGCCATCTTCCTTGTCCTTTATGACCAGAGCTGGGAAAACTACCCGTATTCTTACAGATAAAGATAATTTCTCTTTTACTAATTTGACTCCTCTGAAGCTGAGTGGCAACTGAATATGTCCTTCCGAAATTTAGGTATTGCATGTAGACTAGGACTAGGGCCCTAAGGAGCTGAAGAGATGGCTCCATGTTAGTTAAGAGGAATTGTTTCTTGGAGAATACCCAGGTTTGAGCACCCGGATGGTGGCTCACAATTGTTCATAACTCCAGTTCTGGGGATCTGATATTCTCTCTGGACGCCTCAAGCTGCTATACTCACACATGCACATACTCCTAAAGATACAATGAAAAAAAAAAGTGAAAAGGACCTCAATAGGCCATGGCCTTAGGTCTGTTGAAAAGGGCACAATGAAGGGCTCACCTTGGGCCCTTCTGCCTCCTGCTCCGATGGGAGAGCATAAAGGCCCTGATGAGATATTGGCATGCCCATCCTGAATTCTAAATCTCTACAACTCTGAGAAAATAAGCTCAGCAGGTAGTGTTCACCGTGCAAGCTGACATGATGTAATCCTGGAGTCTACACTAGAGAGAGCCAATTCCTGAAAGCCGTCCTCTGACCTTCAGGCATGTGTCCTAGTTTGTACACAGTCACACTCAGATACACTTGTTGTGGATAGCCCTGCCTTGTACTTTGATGCTAATTCTCCTTTCCTGGGAGGGGCAGCAGAGGAGGAGTGAATCAGTACACAGGTGACTTCTAGTGAACCTTCTGCCCACCTTAATTTGCAAAATAAAGGCTGGAGCCAGTGATTGGACAGAGAAGGGGAGGTGGAGAAATAAAGGTTGGTGGGAAGAGAGAGAAGAGGGAGGACGACAGAGGAGGAAGACAATGGAGGAGGAGCAGGAGGTGAAAGGACAAACGCATGACTTGGAAAACCCACAAGTTGTAAGGGTCTCAGAGCTGGGGAACGGAGTAGTGTAGTGGTGAATCTTCCCAATCTAGGTGTGAAGCTTATATTCTTAATTATTGAGTTGTGTTTTCTTTGACTGGTCTTATTTGAGTTGGAGATTTACACCAACATACACACATTTTTAAAAATCAAAATTCTTGTATATTAACAAACAAAAATGATTACCTAGTCTTGCATGTTATAACTCTACAAAACAAGAGTGAGGCATACAGAAGCTATGGTTAAATATCCTTTTCACTAGTGTATTGCAGAAGTGAACCGTTCTTTACCTGTTGATGTCATCCTGGTAGCAGTTTCGGTTGAAGTAATCAGCCAAATGTGGAGCATTACACAGGCACTGCAGTATGGAGTTCATGTAACAAGTATTTCCCAAATTACGAAGTCCAGTCAGAGCTGGTCCAGAGCCTCCAAAAACAGGATTGAGGTTCCGAATCTGAGAAGCAGAAAGCCTCGAGATCTCAGCTTTAGGGTAACATGGTGGCCTAAGAAAGAAAGAACAAGATGCCTTATGCAGAGCATCTCAGGCTGAGTCCACACTGAAGGTGGTAGTTAGCTGGAATAGCTGTACCAGAGAAAACCTTGTCCATAATCCACAGGTTAAACTGCTGTGGTCTCTAAGACATTTAGCAATTAGGCTGACTGTGTACCAGGATCCTCCCATGAAATGCATGCCTACCACTTCTCGAGAACTGTGAGTTCTTGGTTCTAGAGATGGCCTGAGACAAGCTGTCTAGCTTCCACAGATTCAGCCACTGCCCAGTAGGAAGAAGCTCTTTCAAACTTCTCCAAGTGGCCCAGAGACATTAGCATCATGAAATACTCTAACTCAACAGAGTGTTAGAGAATTAAATATGATAAAATCATATGTAATTATAAATTATACATTAATTCTAGGAAGATAATATGTAGTGTGTCTCATATGTAGATCCCAGCTGTTAAATACCTAATAGTGTATTTAAGTGGGATTAGGGTGAGTAGAAAGAAACCCATCAGTCAGGAAAAAAACTAAGGAAATGAGGTGGGGAGAGACAGAACACGAGACATAGAAGGACACTTCCATGGTGAGGAGGCTGGGAGTTTGGGGTGGGGTGGAGAGAGCAGTGTCTGAACTGAGTGTCTGCAGACATTTTTCTTGTACCTATTTCCTCAATACTATATTTGCACAGCACTTACACTGTAGTACGTATTAAATATTTAAGAAATAAAGAGGCAGATATTTATGCTCTTGCAAATAAATTATACATAAATAAAAGTATATACTAACCACAAAACAGGTTTCAAATGAGGCAAAGGTTATCTGAGTACTACTACCTAGCTATGCCGGTAGTATTCTACTAAGTCTCAGAGGATGACCACATTTAAATTAATTATACTTTAAAGCCACGCTGGACAGCACGGAGGTGTCTGCTGGGAACTTCTGGCTAAAGGTGCCCTGACTGGTGGACACTCCCTTGTCTTCCTGATCCCTACTTAGTGTTTTCTACCTATAAAGGAGGGTATGGGTATCTGTTCATGTACTCTCTTATAAAAGATTCATGAGCTATTTGAGACAGCTTCAAAACACTGCCTAATTAATGAACTTTAATAACATTACAAGGATTTCTAATACCTGAACTGTACTAATTCCAAAAATTCTTTCAAATAGGTCTCTCCCTGGTAAGGTGAATTCTCAGGAAGGTGACCAATTACTTCTTTGGGATGTGTCAGAAAATATCAATTGAGAATCCTTAGTAATTAACAAATAATATATAATACATGAAAAAAATCCATCACTTATTTATATATATACTCCAAACTCCAAGACCCCTGCAGTAACAGTAAGAATACATCATGCCTGAGATAAAATGCTATCTATGGTGTCGGCATTAATTTGTGCACCCCTTCCTGTTTCCTTTAAACCACTTCTGATTATTCATTAATACTCAATACAAGCTGTTGTGCTGTATTAAAAACAATGACAAGGACTAACACCTGCTTGTGTTCAGTAGTTCTATACCTCCCCCACCCCAGTATTCTTGGTCCCTTATTGGTTATGTCCTAGATACAGAAACATCCAATATGCTTTTGCTCTTCTTTTCTGAGGCCAGGTCTCATGTAGGCCCAGGCTGGCTGAGGATAATGTTGAACTTCTAACTCTTCTGTCTCCATTTCCGGCTTTATAGGTGTACCTCACCATTACTGATTTATATGCAGTGTTGGGATCAAACCCAGGCTTTGGGCATGTTAAGCATTCTGCTAACTGAGTTATACCCCAGCCCAGAAGCCATGAGCATGACAGGCCAGTTGCATCTCCATCCCACCCCTAAAAGTGCCCAATTCCTGTCAGAAGCAGAAATACAAGAAAATGATGTGCTACTTTGGTAAACTTAAACCCACTAATCACCCCGTGAGCAGAGATAGGAAGAGGAAAGGAGGCAAATTATGGTGCCTACATGTTTATAGACAAGAGACGATGCTCCTGTATGACTGAGTGAAAGAAACAAAGGCTGGAAATTGAGTTCTGTAACACTGCCAACTCAATCATCCTATAAATCACCATCGTGGGTGGTGAGTCAGCTCAGTGAATAAAGGCACTCACTACCTCCCAAGCCTGATGCCTGAGTCCAATCCTCAGGACCCACATATTAGATGAGAGTATTGTAATGTACAAGTACACATAAACACACAGATACACACACACACACACACATTTTTTTCCTTAATAAAATTAAAAATTACAAAACAAATTATGACCTATGAAAGATGAGTGGAGGCCTTGGGCATGATACTAGGAAAGTGTTCTAACAATATGTGCAACACTTTCCTATCTATATCAATACTAAATACATTGATTAAACCTCTCATGTACTAAGTTAGCATTTGTTTCTCACTTTTCCTCCTGTCATAACAACAGAATTCTCCAAGGCTGTAACTTTTATGAGGTGACAGTCAGACAGGTTTAACTGATGACACTGCTTTAGTTCTAGAATTGGGAACACTTACTTGTTCTCCCGGTTGACTGTCGGGGTCACTGCTGGCCTCCTCTTCTCCTCCTCCTGCAAGGCCTGAGTGATGTCTGGTGAGGAGTAGGAGCGCTTCAGTTTGGATGGCTCCCTGTCCCGCTCTGCAGGGATCTGGGGCTTGACTTTGTGAGTAGGAGGGGTGGAAGGGGGTGCAGACGAAGGAGCCATTTCAGGTGGATACATATGAACCGTGTTTGTGGGTGAATGGTAGTAACGAAAGGTCCCAGTGATTGGATCAAGAAACTTGGAAAAGAAAAATAAACAAAAAGGTAAGAAAATCATATAAGCACAGAAATGATTGAAACATATGTGTGCTAAGGATTAAAGCTAGGGCCTTGAATTTGCGAAACACAAACTTTATATTCCGCAATCCTTAAAATAACTTAAATAAAAGTGATAATCACTTTGCAAACTTTCAAAGATATTTAGGATTGCCTTAATGGAATATGCAATTTCAAAATTATATTGCCAGGGTGCTCAAAGGTTAGTCCGCATCTGAGACTGGATACTAGGAGACCTCACTCTGTAGTAATCAGGGGAAGAGTTTATGTTCTCTATAACAAAGTGGATGGACAACTAGAAAACTCCTTTTGAGAACAAAATAGCATGCACTTTACTGTAGAGCTCTGGGGTTTACCTTAGCCCAGCCCGAAGGCAGTCCTGGCACAATTCTCCCCATTTCTTCACTTCGGGCTCTCGTCAAAGGTTCTCGCTGAGCCTAGTTTAAAAAACAATAATCCAGTCAAACATTCCCATTCATAAACTTAAAGTACTTACACAGAAAAAAAAGTTTCTTGACCACCCTTCATATTTTTAAAGGCAGCATCAAAGATGAAGGCAGTTTTATGTTTCTCAAAGTCTACTATATCAAGGGTTAGAGGAATGTGAAATAAAAGAGGAAAGGTAATAATCTTTCTAGAAATTTCCAAAGGAAGCTGAGAGGCCACTAGGAAGTAGAGACTATGACTGAGCTGCTAGCTGGGAGAGAAAAAAAATTATTCTTAGTTAATTATCACCCTGGACGGAGACTGGAGACACTCAAAGGTTACGCTCTGGAGCACCCACTGAGAGCTGTGTGACTCTTCTCTGTCCTCAACAGCAATTCCTAAAATTTTAAAATTTTTCGGTTACTTCTGCAGTTACTGTGTCTGCAACACTGGAGATGAGTGTGCACAGAAGCCTGTGAGAAGATTATCTCCTGACCTAGTCTAAGCCACCTTGCCCTCCTACCACAGCTGCTTCTGTGTCCATTTACAAAAATCAGGTCGTGTTGTCTGTAAGTAAACGCAGGGCAGCATGCTGAAGCATCAGTCTCTACAGTGACTGTAG
Source organism: Grammomys surdaster (assembly GCF_004785775.1). Classification (NCBI taxonomy): domain Eukaryota; kingdom Metazoa; phylum Chordata; class Mammalia; order Rodentia; family Muridae; genus Grammomys; species Grammomys surdaster. The sequence continues at coordinate 21,248,675 of NW_021604587.1, forward strand.
ATGCTTCTAGCTTTAGAGACTTTTCTGTTTGTAACACTTCCTTAAGTAAATGAAAGACACTTCTCATCGTGGAGAAAATACTTAGAAATCTTACTTCAAGTAAGGGACTTGACCAGAGTATTATAAATTCATACAGCTCAGTCAAAATTGGCAGTCTAATTTAAAAGTTAGCTACGATTTTGTCAAAGACAGATAAGCTGGATGTGATAATGACTGCCTATAACCTCAGTTTTTGCAGTGTAGAGGCAAAAAGGTCATGAGTTCAAGGTTAGTCTGGGATCTATGAGATCGCCTCAGAAAACAAAGAGCTAAGATAAATATAAGAGACATCAATGTCATTAGGGAAATGTACATTAAAATTACAAACTACATCTTACAATCACTGCAATGTTTTGGCTAGGATGCGGATGTGTGTTGACAGGTGTAAAATGGGCAGTTGTATTGGAAAACATTTTGGGAAATTTTTTTGTTGTTTGGTTTTTGTTTTTAAGTTTCTTTCTTTGTTGTTGTTCTATTTTGTTTGTTTGTTTTTGACTGTCCTACAATTTGCTCTGTAGACAGACTGGCCTGAAACTCAGAGATCTGCCTGCTTCTGCCTTCTGAGTGCTGGGAGTAAAAGGCATGTGACATCATACCAGGCTCTTTCAAAGTTTTTTTGGTTTGTTTGTTTTTCAGTTTTTAAGTTTATTAACAAAATGGGTTGAAAAGAATTCCAGTCCTAAGTATCCACTCAAAAGTAAAGACACAAATGTTCACAGTAGCAGTATTCAAAATAATTCCCAAGAAGCAATACAAATGACTAAGTAATCCAAACTGACATGTGCATATGCGCAGAGCCTATAATACTTAACTACATGAAGAAACAAGCTTCCAATACATGCTATGAAATGTATATAGAAAACTATGCTAGGTAAGGGGTTGGAGACATGGCTTAGTGGATAAGAGCACTGGCTGCTCTTCCAGAGGACATGGGTTTGATTCCCGAGATCAGGCAAACCATCCATACACATAATAATAATAATAATACAAGCTAGACCAGCGGTTCTCAATCTGTGGGTCCCAACCCCTCTGGAGGCTGATATCAAATATCCTGTATATTAGATATTTGCATTACGATTCATGACAGTAGCAAATTACACTTATGAAGTACCAATGAAACAATCTGATCACTGGGGGGTCACCACAATATGAGGAACTGTATTAAAGGGTCACAGCATTAAGAAGGTTGAGAACCACTGTGTTAGATGAAAGAAGTCAGGGGCTCAAGACTGAGAAAAGACAGTCAATGGAGACAGTAGGTTCAGGTCTGAAGCTTTAGTGTGGGTACAGGACATGACTATACACAGGCAGAGTGATTTTTTTGGTGTTGTGAAAATGTTCTATGATTGGATTATGTTAACAATTTCATGTACTATGTTAATTTTTTCTTGTGGTTTTTTTTTACAGGGTCTCTCTATGTAGTAGTGATTGTCCTGGAGCTCTCTTTGTAGACCAGTCTGGCCTCCAACTCACAGAGATTACCTGCCTCCGCCTCTACCTCCCCAGTGCTAGGAGTAAAGGCGTTGAGCCACCATTACCTGATAGTCTGTAAATTCCTGTCACTGACTAACTCTGTTACAAACAGGTAAATTTTATAATATGCAAAGTATATGTAAACTAGACATATTAAATCTATTGGACTGAAAATAAAAACAAAAAAATTAAAAAAACGTAAAAAAATAAAAAAATAATTGAAAAAAAAGTCTCTCTGGAAGGTGTATTTTATTGTCAAGTTTAAAATTGAGTTCATTGGGATTTCATACCACTAAAGAGAAAAATGAATCAGTGAAGAAAATAAAACTCAACAGAATGTGAAGCACTGGTTTACAATACAGTATAAAATGTTAATCATTAGTGTACATTCACCATGCTCTTGCCGACCAACTCTACTGCTTACTTCCTATATGGTTTTCATTAACTTGAAAAGGGCTGTACTCTAATATATTTTAAACATAAGCAAGAGAATGCTGAAAATACAGAATTTTATACAGATAATATTCAACATACAAGGTCTATTTACTAACTAAAACCTTTTACACTGTGTTTACATGTGCTCTCTCCCCATATACGTCATAATCTGAGAGCCACTTAGGTTTGTAGGGGTATTTACAGCATCTCAAATGACGCCACAAACATCAAAGTGTTAAGTTCTTAAGACTGTCTCCAGTACAGGAAAGAGGGAAAGAGGCTGTCTTCCAATTTCATGACGTATGGAATTTTAGGCAAACAACCACCTCTGAGCTCAGTTTTGCTTGTAAACTCACTACCTTATGGGGCTACACTGTAAATAAAAAAATACTGGCAAATACTTGGCATGCCTAAGTGTTTTGAAGTATTTAAACTGCATCTTAAGTCAGAACTTCATCTCTCTAATTGTAGGTGTTTAGACAATTCTCACACAGGGGTTGTATTCTGTTGAGCTTTACTCAGAGTTGAAGTCACGGGCTTAAGTGACACCAAGTGAGCTGACCTACAGGTATGTGGAGTACACCTGGCTACTAGGAGCTTCTGTTCTATAGTGAGGATAGCCTGTGTTCCCTAAGCATCATATTAATATGGACTGTTAATGTGGAAAATATGACTAAAGTACTGTTTGAAAGGTATAAAATCTGGCATTTTGTTAAGGTAGCATTTTGCTTTCCATCAGTCATTTCTGCGCTACCAAAATTGTTTTCTATTTACTTGTATGTAAGTAAAAATAAGCTGTTACATAGTAGTCAAAAGGAAAGGAAACTATTAGCTGCACAAAGAAAACAAATTAAAGGTCTATCATTCTATGAACATACCTTCTAAAATCTAGGCAATCAACTTTTGAGTATGTAGTTAAGAACAGAAAAAAGTAACACTGATTTAAAGTGTGCTGCCAGAAACAAAATCACACAGACTGACCAAAAATATGATTATATACAAAAATAAATGTCAGGCTATCGATGTTACTGACTATATATTTTATGTAGACAAAAAATTACCTCAACCTACTGGAACCTACTTCTCCATTATGAGATTGTATTTTATTCTAGTCTTTTGATGGTCACACACCATGCACAGAAATGAATATAACTATTTCTAGCAATAATAATATCTATGGCATTTTATAAACAAAAGATTCTATTGCCAACCAATCATTTAATATATATCATCACAGGCCCCAAAGGAGAGCAGGGAGCAAATACCAATGGATCAGGACAGTCTCATCCCTAGAGCACTATTCAGAATGCCTGTTCTAGCTATAGAAGGCCACTGTGTCACCATCTTATACACATTTACTGTTTGTTTTACCTACTGTAGGAGGAGCTAAGGTGGGAGGAGTAAGGAGAGGAAGAGGAAGAATAGGAAGAGGAAGAGGAGGAGGAGCTAGGAGACAGGAGAGGAGAACGAGAGAAGGGAAAATGGAGGCGGATGTTCACGTGTCTCCCCCTGTCAAAGGTAATCGGTTTATCTAGGTTGGGTATTGGGTTACACCTCTGATTGAGTGGGCAACTTGTTATTAATCATTACCAAACCATAAAGCCTTTGATTAAGCATTAGAGTCTCATTCTCTTACTGGGCCCGCATGGATGGCCGAATGGTTTGGGCAATGCCCAGCCTTGCAGAAACAGCATGAAAGATTGGCAGAGCCATCTCCCACGCTGGTGTCAAGTGGGTGGCAGGGCTGGTGTTTCTGGCAGCCGGTTCTAGCTGCGGCCAAGAAACATGGTGGCTAGGCTAGGCAGAGCAGCTGCAGCTTAGTCGGCTTGACCTGAGGCCATTTTAAATAATTACTACAACAACCTACCTTGCTTGCACTCAGCTCTCCTGACATGGATGCAGGGGACACATCTGCTGGCCTCTTCTGTGTTTCTGATGTGGGACACCTTTTACCTTCCACAGATACCTTAGCATCAGAAGCTTCATGTTCACTCTTACTTTGTCTCTGGGTTCCTGTGGCTTCCTGGGCCCCATCTGCTGAGGGCTCTCTGTCTTCCGTCCTGGTCTGTTTGCTGTCCCTCTTCTCTGGTCCATCCTTTGCTTTGTGCTGATTCTCAGTGAAGTCACGTTCTTCTGCATCCTGGGTCTTTCCAGCTTTGTGCTCTTGTTCCTCCCTTCTCAGCTTCTCTTTCTGTTCCTTCTGCTGCCTTTCCCAAAGTTCCTTCTCCTGTTTATTCTTTTCCATAAGAAGGGCAGTTTCTTCATGAATACGAGCCTTTTCTTCATCTGTTAACATGGTGGTTGGAGGGGGAAATACTGGCTTGGTGGATCTATCAGAAAGAACTCTTCCACTCTGATCTGTACTTTCAGATTTTATTTTATGATCTTCAGGCAACTTAACTGCTGGTTTTTTTGTACGATCAACCTAGAGAAACGCAAATAGAACAAAATGTGCTTTTAGTGTTGTTTTTGAGACAAGTTCTTACACATAGGCTAAGCTGGCCCAAACCTACAATCCTCTTGCTTTAGCAAAATTTAGGAGTATTACTTCGGTTTCAGTTTGCAACCACGTGTTCTGGACTCAGAAGAGTTACATGTCTTAAGAGTTACATGTCTTAATGACTGACCATAGAACCAAAACGTGACAGAGGAGTCTGAAGCTCCATACTGACACACTCACCTACCCACCTACTCCATATAAGTGCCCCATAATGCCTCACACCCAGCATGGCCAAAAATCAATGTATGATGCCCACAAATATGGAGCTTCCCTTCACTCTCCACACAGCTGTATAAACCAGTCACCTGGCAGTTCTAGGCCATGTTCTTCCCACAGCTTTCTGCTGCCTGGTGAAGTCCCTTTCAGCTTTATCTCCACCTCTGAGACTACCATGAAGCCTACTGCCTAACATCATCCTCTCTTCCCCAACTCCAGAAAAGCCTCCCACTGCCCGCTCACCTGTTTTGTCCCATTTCCAGTTACACATCTCATGTACCCAGCATAAGTGTGAAAGTTAAAGGACAATTTTGAAGAGTTGGTTCTTTTCTCCCACCTTTATGGAACATCCTCTAGGAGTTGAATTCAAGTCACCAGGTTTATTTGGCAAGAGCCTTTATCTGCCCAGCTATTCACTCACCTAAGTATCATTGTAAAACAAATCTGACCATGTTTCTCTTTTGTTTAATAAAATCCTATTTTACACTGCTATTCATATTTAAGTTGTGTACATACATACACTTAAGTACATATATCTACATATAAAATGAATAAATGAATTCAATAAATTTTATCATAGCCTGACTACTATTCATTCTTTAATACTTAAACATCGTTCTTCCTTTATTTATTTTTAATTTTATTAATCTTTAAATTTATTTTTAATTTTTATTTTATGTGCATTGGTGTTTTGCCTGTGTGTATGTCCGTGGGAGCATGTCAGACTCCTGGAACTGAAATTACAGGCAGTTGTGAGCTGTCATGTTGGTGGTGGGAATTCAACCCAAGTCTTCTGGGAGAGCAGTCAGTACTCTTAACTGCTAAGCCATCTCTCCAGACCCAACATATTTATTTATTATTTTGTGTGTGCACACTGCATGTGATATGAATGCAGAGTCAAGTGTAGAGGTCAAAAGACAACTCCTGGAAGATGGGTCTTTTCCTGCCATATTGCAGGATTCAGGGATTGAAGCTGACCTCAGGTCATCAGGCCTGTGCATAAATGCCTGTACCCACTAAACCATCTCGCCAGCCCTACTTCTTTATTCTTATACCTTACTAGTATATATTTTTAAAGCTATTATTAATTTTACTTACGTGGTAGGGAGAGTCAGAAGACAGCCTGCAGGAGTTGGTTCTCTCCTTCTACACATAGGTGTAGGGTTCCAACTCAATCTGTCTTTAACTAATGAGCTGTCTTGTTAGCTCTTCAGCTTACTTTTGAGACAGGGTCTTTCACTGAACCTGGAGCTCACAGATCAGGTAGAGTGGCTAGCCACCAGGCCCAAAATTCCCTTACTCTGGCCTCCCCAGTTCTGGGATTACAGGTGTGTGATGCTGCCCTTGGCTTTCATGTGGCTGTTGGGGCCCTGAACTCAGATCCTCATACTTACATAACAGGCTCTTTATTGGCTGAGCCATCTCCCAGCACCATATCTGATTAAGAAAGCTGTCAAATTCTAGAATGTGAACACTAAGAGATGTTTGAGCTGCTTCTAACAACATTGTGAGAAGTAACTCTTAACATTTCTTGAAAATACTGTATGCTGAAATAGCAAGAACTTAACTGAGAACTTCTTATAAATGATCTATGCAGCATGCTTATAAAATGAATTTATACTCCCACACAAAGTTAGGGGAGAAAAAAAATCCAAATTTCTTTTTTTTTTTTTTTTGAGACAGGGTTTCTCTGTGTAGCCCTGGCTGTCCTGGAACTCACTCTGTAGACCAGGCTGGCCTTGAACTCAGAAATCCACCTGCCTCTGCCTCCCAAGTGCTGGGATTAAAGGCGTGTGCCACCACTGTCCTGCCCAATTTCTTTTCACTTTTATTTTTTACTTTTTCAAATAAGCAAACAAATCCCTCAAATAAACAAAATCACCTATTCTTTTCTACAATTGAAGATGAAGTAAAAGAACCATAATGGAGATGAAGCCAACACTAAAAGTGAAGCAGGACCCAAAACCAAAGCTTCTATCCCTATCTGCTGGCTCACTCACCCTTCCCCAGTCTCAGAAGCACTATACTTTACTATTTTAAACTTACAATTCTTTCTTCAGTCCCTCATACCTGTAAAACAAAGTTCAAACTAGATCCAAGTCTCTGTCATGGGCTGCCTTTCTGGTCTCATGTACTGTCACAGTGCTCTCTCCAGCATGGACCCTCAACTATGCAGGTCAAGGGCCGTCTGGCCCCACTCACTTTTCCACCAGTCTCTGCATCTGTAAACCCCACTCACTAAGATCTCAGAGCCCAGAAAGCTGCTGCTTCTCTATGGAAAAGAAACTCAGTTCTCTTGCTCTGCTCCTCAGGGGCTGGCAGAGCGATGGTGCACTATTCTGTGACTGGACTTTACACGGGTCTCTCTTAGTCACTGCAAAGAATCCAGCCTACCCACATTTACAAACTTTCATTTCATACAGAAACTTCCTCAATTGCTTCTCAGATTATTGAATGCAAAGGAGCTCAGAATTCACTGGAAAATTGTACATTTCTCAGTCATCTTGGGATACACAAGGATTAGAATTCAATTATCTTGAAGACGTGTACAATAATACACCTTCTCTTTATAATGTCTTACATTTATATTTTAAGGAAACATTGATTCAATTTTCTTTAAGATTTAATCTGAAATATTAGATAACCTTAAAAATGATGAAATCAGCGGGCTGAAGAGATGGCTCAGTGATTAAGAGCACTGACTGCACGTCCAGAGGTCCTGAGTTCAAATCCCAGCAACCACATGGTGGCTCACAACCATCTGTAATGAGATCTGATGCCCTCTTCTAGTGTGTCTGAAGACAGCTACAGTGTATTCATATATAATAAATAAATAAATCTTTAAAAATCAGCATCATCCATTTCAGACGTTTATACCTGAGGAAAAATAAATGCTACAAATCCATACTGAATAATATATAGGTAAGTTTTATTACTGTTTCCTCAAAGAGAACCTAAATTTTTATTTGAAAATCTCTGCAAGTTTTAAATAACTATCATTAACATTTCCATTTACTCCAATGAAATGGAATTATGTTTTAAAACCAGAATACTGACATTTCACATCTCACATCTCTGATACGCAAAAGCAGGCAAAGTACTCTCCACAGTGATGGGCTCCGTTCTCTATAGTGATGGGTCTCCCTCCACAGTACAATGTTTTGTTTCTTTTTTTTTTTTTTTTTTTAAAGATTTATTTATTTTATTTATGAGTACACTGTAGCTGTCTTCAGACACACCAGAATAGGGCATCCAATCTCATTACGGATGGTTGTGAGCCACCATGTGGTTGCTGGGATTTGAACTCAGGACCTCTGGAAGAGCAGTCAGTGCTCTTAACCGCTGAGCCATCTCTCCAGCCCCCAATGTTTTGTTTCTAAGAGTCTGCTCCTGTCCTGAGCATGTCAGAGAACTTTTCTCATCATTACTCTGAACAGTACAGCATGGCGGCTATTCATACAGCATGTGTAACCACCAGAAGTAATGCAGAGAGGACTTACGCTCTGAGTGGTGTGTGGGTGACGTGTAGATGTGTACGAGGGACTGAGCACCTGCAAGTTTGGTCATTCCCATGCAGTCCTGGAAGCCATCTGAGGCAGACATGTGAGGGCAGCTGTGCCAGTCAAATGACACCAAGGTCACCAGCTGAGCTCTTCCAGCTAGTCTGGAACACAAGCTGTTGCTTCAGGTTGTGGGAAATGGCCACCAGCTAGCTGTGAAGTCTTGTAAGTAATCTAATATAGCCAAGGCAACAGGGATAATTATTATAAAAGGGTTTTGTAAAAATAAAGGTGCCTGGGGCTGGAGAGATGGCTCATGGTTAGGAGCACTAACTGTTCTTCCAGAGGTTCTGAGTTCACTTCCCAGCAAACACATGGTGGCTCACAACCATCTGTAATGGGATCTGATGCCCTCTTCTGGTGTGTCTGAGACAGAGACAGTATACTCATTTACATAAAATAAATCTTAAAAAAATAAAAATAAAGGTGGCAAGATGCACAAATCCTAAGGTATCATAGACAATATATAAAACTCTGTATATCATGTCAATATGATTAAAACAAAAGAATAAAGTTAGTAAAAAAGAAAAAAAACAAACAAAAACCAAGACAATACCTGTGGAACACTCTTTGTAGCAGGTACTGGCTGAATTATGGGTGAAGCTTCAGCTTTGGGAGCCGCAATAGGTCTGGCTAGAGCTGACTGGGTCAACAGTCTCGGTTTTTCATCTTGATCGGGTACCAACTGTGCCTTTTCATTTGCTTCTATAGGAGGAGGTGGCATCTGGGCAGGAAGTTTGGAAGGAACTGGTTCTTCCAGCGAGGGATAAGTAAAATCCACTAAAATTGCCAAAAGAACAGCACATTTGTTTTAAGAACCGCAAACTCCACACACAGTATTTACGTGCTATGCAGGCTGTATAATAGCTAACAGAGGGAAATGGCATTCACCACTGTCTTAAAGAACACGAACTCCTAGTCTGTGTTGTTTTGCCTGAAAACAAACTAGCATTTCATAGGACAAAGGCATATACAAGTAAGGTTACCCTGAACATATAACTGTTATATTCTGTACTGAAGCAATTTTAAACACAATTTTCACATACATACATACATACATACATACATACATACATACATACATGAGACAGACACCTCTTCAGTTCTGCTCCGAGGGGGTGGAGTGACCTTAGCATTTGTTGTAAACTGTGGATAGCAAAGGAGCCAGTTTTCATAGCCTCCCTCTAACACCAAAGGCTCATGGCGCAGGACAGTTTTACTTTCCCACTACAAAATAAAGACAGATCTTTTAAAGATGGTACTAGTCTCTTGACAGCAAAAAACACAAATCACAACAAACCAAATGTAGAACTGTTCCCCGTAGAGCAAAATGAAAACAAAAAAATAATTAAATTCAAAATACAACATTAAATGAAGTACTAGATAGATATCAATATAAACAGTTTAAGAACGGAAAAACAATCTATGATCTTAGAAGGAAAGTTATAAAATAATTACAAGTCAAAGCCTGCTTAACCCTGAGTGCTTAGACCCGAGAGCACGTCTACATTCTGCAGTTTATTTCTACCTCCCACATAGACACACACTTGTGTTTCTATAAAATAATGGCTTTTCACAATAAGGTTTCTGTGTATAATATCCCTGGCTATCCTAAAACTTGCTTTGTAGACCAGGCTCACCTGAAACAGAGATCAGCTGACCTACCCCCAACCCCCAACAGGAGTGCTGGGATTAAAAGCATGCCCCACCCCAGCCTAAAATAACAAAACTGATTAAATTTAATGACTCACTTAAACACTTCCAATCACCACCCCTGGCCACGCTGGGATAAACACAAAGATAAGCACTCATGCCATTACCCCTTAAGTAAAATTTCTAAAAAGAAAATGACTCAATCTAGGCTCAAGAACACATTATGACTTTCAATATTAAATATTCACCACCAAGATGGTTACTGAACACAACTTTGTCTGAGTACAGTTGGTTTAAAAGTCTAACAGAGCCAGTCAAAACAACCAGACGCCCATGAATCAGACAATGGCAGTTACAGTACCTTGAAAAGCGCATCTTTCAGACTCCGTAGAGTGGTCCCGAGCAGCAAATCTTTCACTGAACTAAACCAGTCGAGAAGGACCACATAGTCCACACTCCCCCTCTTTTTCCAAGTGTCTTTAGATTCATCTGAGAGGTTTGCTTCAATCCAACTAGCAGTAACTCTGAAATAAATGAGCATCTGTATTGAGGCAAGGTTGAAAATGATCCTGGTAGATTCTGTGCCACACCAGGGCAAACTTTCTTAAGTTAAGTTCCATATTAACTAGTCAAAGATAGTCTATCCCTTCATTACTGCATGTTAGTGTGTTTAGTAATTACTAGAGAGGGAAAGAAACAGACTCAATTTTAACTGCTTAAAAAAAAGGTTGGGGGGGGCTGGAGAGATGGCTCAGCAGTTAAGAGCACCGACTGCTCTTCCAGAGGTCCTCAGTTCAAATCCCAGCAATCACATGGTGGCTCACAACCATCCGTAAAGAGATTAGATGCCCTATTCTGGTGTGTTCAAAGACAGCAACAGTGTACTCATAGATAAAATAAATAAATTTTTAAAAAAAAAAAAGATTGGGGGTGGGAGGAGCACAGCAAAACTGGTAACAGGAAATCACCTGGACGCCCTTCTCAGCCAAATCTAAACTGGAGAATCACGTTGGATACATTACTCATATTTAAGCTCGTGTCTATCTATACTTGTAATAACTGAACAGGAAGATTTAACTTAGCAAGTACACACAGCCTTAAAGTGTGCCAGACACCATATGCTTAAGATTTTATTGAGTCCTCCCAACACTACCAGTCAGGAGACATTACCCCACGTTGTAGCATCTTGGCATATAGAGGTCTTGCAACCTGCCTGTGGTTACAGCTCAGGTTTATGCTTACTTAAGTCCTGTCACCAGCATGTTCTCAACTACAAAGGAGACAGTGTTCGGCTATTCTTTTGCTCAGGTCCTTACCATGGCCTGTTAACCAGACTGCAATCCTGTTACCTCATCCTCCTCTTCTCTAATGGCTTGTCTCCTCTGCTGTGCTCCTGCTTAGGACCTCTATTCTCGCTGTCTTCTCTGTTTGCTCCCACTCCTGGCCTCAGAATGTGCACATGTTCAACACCTGCTAAGGACTTTTCTGTGAGTCTTCCTTAAACTAAATTTTAGGGTCTACTCCAAGACAGACAGACAGACACACACACACACACACACATGCACGCATGCACACACACACCAATACACATTCACTCACCACACCTCATTAACATAAAAGCTTCACATTTAGGCATTTAGTATTTAACTGACACGAACAAGCTGAGTAGGACTGGTGAAACTTTTACTGATATATAAAACAAAATGGCTCTGGACTAAAAATAGAATTAAAAAAAAAATCTGTTCCTGAGTAATAATGTTGACTACTGTATCTACTGGGAAGTGCAGAGGAGGAGGAGCTGATATAAAATATCATCTTCTACCTGTCCTTACAGAAACAGTTCAAGATGACCTACAATGGAACAGAATGGAAGCAAATGAGACGTGAGGTTTTGAAGGGACGTTTATTTGCCTTCATAGTTCTTTTATGTTTAATATCTTAGTGAACATGCTGGAAAATAATAGAATCAAAAAGTGTTTCCCAAATTTAAGTTTCTTATGTATTATCTTCATAATTTGTTCTACCTATTCTATAATTTAATTTTAAATGTAACTTACTCAATTAAATTTAATTATACTGTTTATTTTTAATAAATTCATGTGTTCCTGTATAAATGAAAAAAGCACCATCATATCCAATATATAAAGGCCAAGTCTAAAAATAAAACAGGTAAGTAAATCACATTGTCGTTATATAAGGAAATGAACAGAGCAATGGTAGTAAGCACACGCACTTACATAGTAATGGAGACGACTGTCAGAACACAGGTTGAGTGAAAGGACACAGTCATTTACACACTAGGGAGGCAAAGCGGGAGCACCACAAATTCAAGGCTAGCCTGTTAGCATAGCAGACTCTGTCTATTATTACCTAAGCACACAATGACCTACCCTGGACTGATAGCTTCTTCGGGAACACTGAGAGAATCCAAGATACGGGAATGCTGATAATCCTGTATTTTTCGAGCATCCATTATAATCAGGCTTATGTTTTTATCCATCATCATTGTATATAGTTCCTTTGCTGTGATTGCTCCTTGGAATTGAGAGACACAGTAGTAAATGACAAGAAATGCCCAGTTCTATGTGCTGGCATGTTAGCAAACATGGAAGAGCAAAGTATTCTTGGCATCACAGACTTATCATCCACAGAGTCATTTTTTATCTTTTACATGAACATTGAGTATAACTCATTATTGACATTTGTTAAGAGACAAGTTCCATGTCTTGTTTTCACACAGGCTGGACACATTGCTCAGTAGACTAGTATCTGCCTAGCAGTTCGGTTCTGGGTTTGATTCCATCATGACTCCCTTTGCCCAGTTAAAACCTTCATGTCAAGGTCCCTCCCAACGGTATCTGGTATTAGTTCTACTAGTAGTCTCAAAGAAAGAAAATTAAATAGGTGCCTCATTAAGATAGAAACATTTAATAAATACACAAAATGCATGATTAATAAAGTCACAAGGGATGGTGATATGGCTCAGTTGGTAGAATACTTTTCCAGCACACATGAGGCCCTGGGTTCAATCCCTAGCAACTGCATAAACTGGGCATGGTGGAGTACTTGCATCAAAAGGTCAACCTTACATATAAAATTCAAGGCAAGTCTTGTGTAGATAAGTTACTGTCTCAAAACATTACAAATGAGTCTCAAAAGGTCTCATGTATCTTTTCTAATTCTTTTTTGGGACGCTGATGAGGTGCTACGAGGACTGTTTGAATGTTTAGATTTCCAATTATTTATTAACTGGAATGGGGTATGCGATTTCGCAAAAACAAAACTATGTTGCTATTCTTCTGTCAGCTTTACCTCTTGAAATGAAAGATCAAAAAGCATCACATTAAACTTTAGATACAGAAAGCTGCTTGCTAAAAACACTTTTTACCTAAGCATGATGAGCTACAAGAATGATGAAAACTAATCTTAAGATCACCAACAGCTTCTAAGAAGGTACCTTACACTATGTGTAGTTTATTTTTAAAATTACTGTATGATCAGTATACAATTGCTCTGGTATTACGTATAATTATGTTTAATTTACATCTTTTCTGAAAAAGAAAAAAACATCTCTAATAGATGAAGTCAACTCCCTAACTTATTGGTAGGTCATATACTTGTCACTAGATCATCAATACCAGGTACATGAAAATTATAGGTTAAGATTTCTTCTTCAGGGTGTAAGGGCATCCGCTAAATAATTAACTCTTACAACGTAGAGTCACAAATAGCTGCTAATAGCCCTTAAATTTACTATGGATTCTCAAAGTTCAATATACGCAGTTGAATTCACTATGAACTGCTTCCTTATTAACTCCTTTGACAGTTAATGCTGTCAACTTGACAGGATCTAAAATCACCTTAGAGACAACTTCTAGCCATGTCTGTGAGGAACGGTCTCATTTCTATTAGGTTAGCTGAGGTGGCATGGTTCCATGGCTGAGGTACTGTCTGGGTGAGAAAGAAAAATGAACTGAACACTAGCATCCACCTTCTCTGCTTCCTGACTGCAGTGCAGCCTGCCCAGCTGCCTCACACTCCTGATCCCAGGACTTATTTCTCTGATCTGATCAACTGTACCTTAGAACCATGAACCAAAATAAACCCTTCTTTCCTTAAGTAACAGGAAAAGAAAATAATACACCACCACTTTATAGATGGAGAAACTGAGGTAGAGTGGTAAGCATAGTCAATATATCGAGGAGCAGCTTCTGAGAGGTCATCTCTCAAACACTAGGCTATAGTTAACTACTGTACCTAGAAAACAAAATAAGTAAACTGCACATTGCCACATTTAATCATGCCAGACTAAAATAATACAGCAAATCAATATAGAACTTAGAGTCTAGGAAGACTCTCACTGTATCAAACTGAAGTCTATTCTAATGAAGAGACTCAAAGGAACCTACCTCTCTCTGAAGCTGCACCTCCTTCACTCTTCTCTCCATTGATCTAGTTCACAGAAGAAAAGAGTTTCAATTTCATAGAAAAGACTCAAACTTAATACTCCATTGCAATGGAAAGCTAAGAAATACAGTGTGCCAAGTAATGGCATTTTATAAAAAATACACATTAAGCCGGGCGGTGGTGGCGCACGCCTTTAATCCCAGCACTTGGGAGGCAGAGACAGGCGGATTTCTGAGTTCGAGGCCAGCCTGGTCTACAGAGTGAGTTCCAGGACAGCCAGGGCTACACAGAGAAACCCTGTCTCGAAAAACCAAAAAAAAAAAAAAAAAAAAAAAAAATACACATTAAAAAAAGATATAGCTCAGTAGCAGAGCGCTTGCCTTGAGTGCATGAAGTAAGGACTGGACCCTGGTAACACCCTCTGCCCTGAAGACCTCAGATACAGAGTACTGGCTGTACTAGGCAGCAGCTAAAATAACCAGAAGTGTATCAGAAGTGTTCATTCCCAAATTTTCTTAAGCAAGTGCCAGATATAATTTAATTTGAGTACTTAATTAGAAAGTGCTTCTTAAAATGAAACAGCAATTCTACTATTCTAGTCAGTGTTTTCTACCATAAAATTAAAGGAAAATCAAGTAATAACAACATGCTACTTATACTACTTATATAGGTTACATCTTCCGAGGCAACATGACATAATCTTGTAAGATGCTAGTTCATTTTCCAAATGGAGAAACTGAGGACCCACTTGGACCTATGGATCAAAGTTAGTAACACACTTGTAGGTGCACATTTGCATAAGTTATATATATCATCTGGATCCTAGTATGACACCATATGAAACACAGGTACCATCCACAGACAATTCTCATCATGAAACAAAACAGCACTGACCTGACACTACAGGAAATAAAGGAAAACCTACAGGTTGAGTGGAAAAAGTGTGGCTCACTTTCTTTATTCAGTCAAGTGCATGGTATAAAGTTTCAGAGGAAGAGAAGCTTAAAGGGAAATTATTAGCACCTTAAGAGATGTAATAATCAGAAGACAGTTTACTGTTTTGCATCATGATTCAACAAATCAACCTAAGAACCAATCACGTGCAGGCAGCAGCCAAGTTCAAATATAGACTGAGTACCTGGCGACATTAAGGAGTTATTGTTAAGTTGGCAGGGTGAAGAGGACTACGGTTATGTGAGCTGTACAGCAGAGTAGCAGAGCAGCTAGATTTTGCCAGAAAGAAAAAAAGAAAGAAAGAAAGAAAGAAAGAAAGAAAGAAAGAAAGAAAGAAAGAAAGAAAGAGGGAGAGAAAGAGGGAGAGAAAGAGAGAAAGAGGGAGAGAGAAAGAAAGAGGGAGAGACAGAGGGAGGGAGGGAGGAAGGAACAAAGGGAGGGAGGGAAGGAGGGAGGGAGGGAGGGAGGGAGGGAGGGAGGGAGGGAGGGGAAGGAAAAAAAGAAAACAGAAATAGGAAAAAGAAAAAAGTGTAGGAGACAAAGTAGGGCAAATGTTAAAGTGAAAGTAACAGGGCTGGAGATGTAGCCCAGCTGGTCATTTGCCTGCCCTAGCATCCCATTAACTGGGCATGATTACACAGGCCTATAATCGTAGAAATTGGGGTAAAGGCAAAAATTCAAGGCCAGCCTTGACTACTTAGGGAGTTTGGGCTAGCCTGGGCTACAAGAGACTGTGTCTCAAATTAGAAAAAAAAAGTGACTACCCACTTTTGAAAAGGCAACAAGGGACTGGAGGGATGATTCAGTAGTTAGAGTGCTGACTGCTGACTCTTCCAGAGGACCCAGGTTCAATTCCCAGCACCCACATGGCAGTTCACAACTGTCTTTAACTCCAAGATCTGACACCCCCACACTGACATACATGGAGGGAAAACCTCAATGCACATAAAATAAAAATAAATTATTAAAAAAAAAACAATAACAACAAAAGAAGAGGCAACAAAATGAAAAAAAATCCCTTTAAGGGAATATTATTTGCTATGGAAGCCACTTGACCTGCTGAAAAACACCTTCCTAAGTTAGTGGTTTGTCTCCCATTGTGAATTTGAACAATGGAAGATCAGATTGCTTAACCCTTTCAGTGTGCTTAGCCCAGTGAAAGCTCTTCTAAATAACAATAATCAACACTAGCAATTGGAAAACACTACCAGATCTTACAGAAAAACAAAGGATCAGAGGAAGCAAAACACAGTCTCCAAGGATTTCAACAATTCAAAACAATTTACATCTTAGGGAGAGCAATTCTGAGAAAGTGAAGGAAGGGTCATGGTGAGAGCGGGCAGAGACTGAGTCACTGGTGGCTTTTGATTAAGACATCTTGTACACGTGCTAACAAGACTGAGTGAAATGCTGAGCAGGACAGACAAAGGGAAAACTGGAATAGAAGAAGAAGAAAGAAATGGATGGCAGTGCCTGAGACTCCAGACATAAAGATCGTTTAGGACCAAATAAAGCAGCAAATCGGGCAGAGTTTCTCTGTGTTACCCTGGCTGGCCTGGAACTCACTTGAATGAACTCTTGAGATCCACCTGCCTCTGCTGGGATTAAAGGCACCCACCTCACCACCATGCCTGGCCCTGTCCTTCTCTTAATGTAGATTATCAGGAGGAAAAAGACCCCTCAGATCTTGTTTTAAGACCTTCATTTGGCAAACCTGGGCCCAAGAATTGTTAAGCAAGACTCCCACAGGCCCAGAACTTAGCTGGATAGCTCACCATCCAGTGTTTCCTCCTCTCATGCTACCCTCCTTCCACTGGGGTGACTGCTAAGACCATAACCAACGACCAGAACAATGCTGCTGTGGAAGCTTACAGGAAAACAGGAACTGACTGCAGCTGGGACCTGTGATTCAAATTCTGACCACCACGTGAAATGTTAGCCCTGATGCCTCAAGGAACTTCATACAGAGGCAGGGCAACTCCTCCAGGTAGGTCGGTCACCTGGCAAACATGACCAGTATTTACACAATAAACTTGCAATACCCTTTGGGTTTTGGTTTTGGAATCCAGTAAATTCTCCACAGAGCGTCTGGCTGCCACACCGCTGTCCTCTCTCCCCATCTCCTGCCTTTTCTGTTGCTGCAGCTGCTCTTCCTCCCGTCTGTCCTTTTCTTCAAGTTGTTTCCGAACTTCAGCCTCTTCGTACCTAGTTGAAAGAAGATTCTTGTTAACATGACAGAGTACAGTAAGGGAGTTCATGTTTCATACTGAGCATCCTGACTTGGGAGAATTCTGCTAGAGTTCCCACACAAACCACATGGATCTGCCCTCAGGGGCTGTCTGTGTACTTTAAACTGGACAAACGCCTTGAAAAATAAATGTTATGTTTTTTTTATTAATATTGTTCTTGCTTTTTCACTAATTTCAAATATTTAATTATCAATTCTGCTACAATTTCATTTTTAAAACAAACTCTTGATTACTGTCCCAGTATCTCAACTGTGTTGATGATTTAGATCAAAATGTTGAAACAAGTATTCAAGAAAGGTATTAACCACACTAACTCAAGAATAATTATTGTAGTCAAGAAGTGATTATCTTCTAATTTGCTAAAAGTTAAACAAGCCATGGCGACTACAGTTTGCAGCTATCCAAGGTATTTGGAACTATTCCCCACAGAATAATAAGCAGTATTGTTGGGAATGTATGCTATCAAGGACCTTGCTCACCCTGTCATCAGTGATGACAGTAATGTCTGTTGGTTCTGAACTTAAGAGGATGGGAGGAGATGGAGACAGAGTCAGAGATGGGGTGGTGAGGGAAGGGAGAGAAACTATAGAACAGAGGAAGAAAAGGGTAACGAATAATTGACTCTAGTCAGTTAGTAAAGAATGAACTAAAACTCTGGCATACTTATACTGTCTATCCTCCATATTTGTACATGAAGGACATATGCCTCCTCAGACAGCCACAGCTCTGGACTGCCACAGAGACAAGGAGCAGGCAGGATGAAGGACTGGGAAGGGGAAGGACATCTGTCAAACTCTCTAATTTTGATACCTTTATTCCTAACATCAGGACTTCATGTACCAGAGGCAGCTAAAACTAATACAAAAAGCCAAAGTTCTAGTTTCTTTGCATAAAGTTGTCCAAGTCTATAGCTGACACCCAAACTAAGTAAGAATAGAGCAAACACTGAGGGAACAACTAACTTTAAAAGACATTTCAGATACTGACTACCACAGTCAAGACAGTGTATAAAATCTGACCCAGCCAAGTTTACCACCATCCCAGAACAAAATCCCCCAACACTCCTGAAGGGAATAAACCAAGAGGCTGAGTCTCCATAGGCCACCATGTCCAAAACTAATCAACATAGCAAGAAAACAGGACATCCAACAAGAAAGGGCAAACAATGCAAACTGGCTTAGATAAACCTGAATGACAGATTCAACAGAGCAATCATGAACAGCTAACCAACTCTGCCCAAGGATAAGTGAAAAATGGTTTGTAATGGCTTAAACATATAGGACACTTCTGCAAAAAAAGCAGATACTATAAAATAGCCAAACAGAAATTTTGGAGTTAAAACGTGTCTGAAAAACAACGTGAAAACTGGAGGCAACAATCAGGACCTAAGAAGCAACAAAAATTTTGCAGAAACTTTGCAGAATGAGAAGAGGTACTTACACAGCAACAGAAACAGCCTCAGGTGGATGTCCTGACAAACCAAAGGCCTGTCACATGAATAGCCAGAGTGCCAGTAAGAGAATGAAACAGAATAAAAAAATATTTGAAGAAATGATAGCCCCAAATTCCCCAAATTTCTCGAAAAACCAAAAAAAAAAAATTTTTTCCCAAATTTGATAAAAGACATAGATTTACAGATGCAGAGTCAAGAAAATCCTAATCAGAAAAAATAGAAAACAATGGTAGTCATATCATAGACTGCTACTAAAGAGAGACTCTCAAGCCAGGAAAGGACAGATGACATATGTAAATTAACAACAGGACAAACTGGTATGGATTTCCACATCAGAATCAATAGAAGACAGCTGGGTATGGCGGTGCACACCTTTAATCCCAGCTCTCCAGAGGCTTCTGTGACTCTGAGGCTGGCCTGATCTAAAGAAGAGTGTTCCAGGCTAGCCAGAGCTACCAAGGAGGACAAAAGACAAAACAAATACAACCACAAAACCCTGTCAACTCAGAAGCATGAATCTTATGAAAACATTACTTAGGAATAAAGACAAGAACATCAGTTGATAACTGAGTCTGATCCCTGGTCTTCACATGGTAGACGGAGAGATTGACTCCCACAAGCTGTGGCATAAGACCACATGCCCACAATCCAAAACAAGCAAGCAAGCAAATGAAGACAGGAGTAAAAACAAAAGTATTTCTGGATAAGAAAAGTATAGAACTTGTTCCCAGTAGGCGTGGACTAACAGAAAAGCTAGGGAGATTCTCTAGAGCCACCAAGGACAGGCAGAAACTTGCATTGTGTAGCAACAGAGAGAGCCAGAAACAGGAAAGAAAAAGCAGGTAGAGAAAAAGTCCTTTCCCTCTTGCTTTCTTTAAAGCATATATGCTATGTCTGGTTTAGACATGAACAGAAGGAATCTCTGGCAATGAGACAGAGATCATCAGGATAAATGAAAAAGTAGGATAGAATTAAATTGAATGGGCTAGAGGTAATGAAGGAAAGATGCAAGGCCGATCTCAAAGAAGAGGCTGTTTCCAGGTAAGAGAAACATAATGGTCAAATTCATTAGGCATTTATGATAACCATAGGTGTATAAATGACTAAAAACACAACTTCAAAATACACAAAAGCTCAATGTAATTACAAAGAGAAATAAAGTGGTTAGATTTTTAGTACCCTGTCATAATAATTGTTACAAACCAACCTCTGCCAAAATAAACACCCCATGAAACAAAACAAAAATTCGTAACAAACCACCACCACATCCAGTAACAAAAAGCTCAGCTAATCCAAGCCTGGAAATGCAGGTCCATAACCTTAGTTGTTTGAGACGGTGAGGCAGAAGGGCTCCAAATTCAAGGCTAGCCTGGGCAACTCATGACAGTGTGTGTGTGTGTGTGTGTGTGTGTGTGTGTGTGTGTGTGTGTGTGTGTGTGTGAGAGAGAGAGAGAGAGAGAGAGAGAGAGAGAGAGAGAGAGAGAGAGAGAGAGAACAGAGACTGAGACAGACAGAGACAGACACAGGGTGTGGGTAGGTGGGCGGGCATCTTTCCAAGTTAGAACATTTGTGGTAGCACAGGCCCTAGGTTCAAAACCCTTGAGGAGGTTGAGCAGAAAACAGTTAAGATCTGAACAGCATTCAGCAAAGCACAGAGACCTAAAATGACAAACAGTACTATAGTGTAAATAAGGTCCATCAACCCTAAGCACCCCTCCTAACCATCATACTCCTGCTGAAATTGCATTTCCATTGTGAGGTACTTTTTTTTCAAGTACACACTGCATACTGGCCAAGGTTAAACTGTATGCAGAACCATAAACAAAGACTGTTTAAGGATCAAATATTTGTAGCTCTGATGAAATTGAAATAGAAATCAGTAAGACACCCAGAAAAATCTCATATTTGAAAATTCAATGTCATACGTCTAAACAATCCTAGGTCAAAGGACAAACAAAATGCTCAAGTACTTTGAAGAGCAGCAAGTTGCTCTTAACTCTTGAGCCATCTCTGTAGCCCTTATTTGTAATCATTTCATAGACTGGTAAGACAGTCGTGGTAAATACTGAAATTAGATTTTTTTTTTTTTTTCCCGAGACAAGGTTTCTCTGTATAGCCCTGGCTGTCCTAGAACTCACTCTGAAGACCAGGCTGGCCTCGAACTCAGAAATCCGCCTGCCTCTGTCTCCCAAGTGCTGGGATTAAAGGGGTGCACCACCACTGACTGGCTAGATTGTTTTTAAAATATGTAACTTTTGCAACTACAGGGAGATTAAAACTAAGAATAAGTACTTCAATTCTGAATAATTAAAGCCGATAGCAGTTTCTAATACAATGTGCCATATGTGAAGAATTAAAATTCCTTTTTATTATATCAAAAAATTTACAAATGCTATAACATGAAAAATTGGACATAAGTTCTTTTTTTTTGTTTGTTTTTGTTTTTGTTTTTCGAGACAGGGTTTCTCTGTGTAGCCCTGGCTGTCCTGGAACTCACTCTGTAGACCAGGCTGGCCTCGAACTCAGAAATCCGCCTGCCTCTGCCTCCCAAGTGCTGGGATTAAAGGCGTGCGCCACCACCGCCTGGCTGAACATGAGTTCTAATGTAAAACATCAGTACTATTTTAATAGCCTAAAATGTTCATGAAGAATACTAATAGTAACACATCAGTATAGGCAGTATCAGTTAACATATGACTTGTTTGAAAGAAATGAGTATTATAGGTATGGTTAGATATAAATGAACAAACCTATAGTATTATCATCTTCTAATTTGTATTCTTTTACAGAATTTATAGTAACATCAGTACCTCAGTTTAAGGCTTTCGGAGAGTCTTTCAGCTTCTTCAATAGCTTTTTTGATGTTTGCAGGTCCAAGTATTGAAAGATAATAATCCTGCAAGTATATGAAACCACCCCACACTGTTAGTACCAGGCACAGTCACAGCACTGGTGTTATAGAAAACACAAAAATCATGGTGCCTGTAGAAAAGAAGCACGAGTTATTTGTTTTTAACTCCTAACCTATATAAATGCACAATTTATTTTTCAAATATCTTAAAAGTATCTTTATAAGATCAGTATGCACAAAATCCACTACATAATAGATTTAACTTATTTATGAGATGCCACTAAAAGTTAACACCATTCTTATTGATCACAAATACTGAGGATAGTTTGGAAGGACAAAGCAAATTTTCTTCCTGCACTAAGTTCCTTTTCTCCAGTCTCAGAGAGAATAAAGCAAATTATGCAAAGGTGAATAGCTTGGAATTTATTTATTTGCCAAGACAGGGGCTCGGTGTATATTCCAAGCTGGCTTAGATTCTGAGATCTTCATCGTCAACTCCCAAGTAATGGGATTACAGGTGTGTTCCTCCGTGAGAGGCTGTGTTTACTATACTAAACAGGTATTTTTGCCTCTATCTATAATAGTTACATGCTAACTACAGTTAAGATTCTTTTGACACACAAAACAAATTTTATACTTGAGAAAATCATGAATTTCTAAAATCAAACAGTAGAAAGTAATAGCACAATCTAACTCAAAAAAAAGGTTTGATGTGGAAAGTAACTAAATAAAATTACTTCAAAAGGTCACACATTATGGTCAGTGAAATTCTGCAATCAAGGCTTATTGAATCTAATTCATTACATGCCACTGTGACTTTGTAAACAAAACCTATTAGGACACTTCATCACTAACAGTAGTAGTAGTAGTAGTAGTAGTAGTAGTAAAAACAGGTGTGTGTGGGTGTGTGTGTGTATGAGTGTGAAAGGCAGTGAGAGGACTATGAAGATTAACCACTTCACCTTCAGCAGTGAAGTGGTTAAGAGTAGTGATGGCAAAAAAAATCTGTTGTAACCGTTATCATGTATCTATGCATTGATTTGATTATTTACATTCTAATGCTTCACTGTGTCAGAAGGGCCCTTCACCAAGTAATACTAATAAAGGTGTAGTTTATTCAAAATTGCACCAAGTGAATATTAGAGACTTCTAGTACAACATATTCTTTTTGCTTGTTTGTTTGCTTTTTGTCTTTTTGGTTTTTTGAGACAAGGTTTCTCTGTGGAGCCCTGGCTGTCCTGGAACTCACTCTGTAGACCAGGCTGGCCTCGAACTCAGAAATCCACCTGCCTCTGCAGTACAACATATTCTTAAAACATATAACATAATCATTGCAAGAATGCAATCATTGCAAGCTTCTTATAAAAGCAAAACACAAAGCAAAACCAAAAATGTTCTCATTTGTTTTACTTTCATGAACTCAATTAAAAAGCTAGTCTAAGCCAGGTAGTGGTGGTGCATGCCTTTAATCCCAGCACTTGGGAGGCAGAGGCAGGAGTTCGAGGCCAGCCTGGTCTACAGAGTGAGTTCCAGGACAGCCAGGACTACACAGAGAAACCCTGTCTTAAAAAAAAAAAAAAAGGAGATAGAGGCAGATGAATCTCTGAGTTCAAGGCCATCCTGGTCTATAAAGTGAGTTCTAGGACAACTAAGCTTACACAGAGAAATACTGTCTCAAAAAAAAAAAAAAAAAAGAAAAAGAAAAAGCTTGTCTAAGAGCCTGCTTGATCTTACTTAAATGCTGCTTGAGGCTGTCTATTACATCTATGAGGCAGCAGTCCTCACAGTCCTCTATTATTACTGAGGGTCTGTAAAGGCCATTATCAGATAGATATTGTTGATAACATGTCAAGTGGCAGTACAGAGCAGTAACACTTGACTCCTACTCAACTGAAAATTCTTCACAAGCTTACCAGTACAGCTTTCCTATTTCCCTCAGATTCTCTAATACAAAAGGTTACTAGCAGGAATGTGATGGTGTACAAACACCTTTAATCCCAGCACTTCTAAGGCAGAAGCAGGTGCATCCCACGTTTGAGGCCAGCTAGGCTCCATAGTAAGAGCCTGTGCAAAAAAAAAAAGGAGGCAGAGAGTGCGTGCATGCGTGCGTGTGTGTGCATGCTGTGTGAGTGCACTGCACGCTCTGAAGATCCCTGAATATAACTCTAGTTTCACGAGGATTTGCTGTGCCAGCATTGCCCTTCTCTTACTTCTGACATGACCCTACAAGCACGGCTCAGGATCAAGCAGTGTTCAGCTCCATCACTGTGCACGCTCTACTACATTAACTGTTATTTACAACTTGAACACTCTGCAATATAAAATCAGAGGGAAAGCACACAATTCTGAAGGAATTCACTTACATATTCTGTCCCTACTCGATTTAAGTAGTAATAATTATAAAATATGTAGGTAGTTTAATACCTCACATACTTGAAGGTTAGAGTAAATGAAACAAAACATAAACAGTTCTGAGACAGGAGAGATGAGAGCTGTAGACAGAGCAAACAGGGAACCAAGCAACTGTAGCATCCAAAGTAACAGCCTGGGTTAGCGGACCCTCCAAAGGCAGCTTCCTAACCTGACCTTCACAAACTCAGGGACACTGAGGACATGGAAAGAGCTCTTATCCATCAGAATTAATCCCAACCTATTCAAAGAGGAGGAACGGACAATCAAAATGGTAATTCCAACCTTGCCAAAGGAAAAAAACATTACTAAGTTCCAAAAGCAAAGCAAAAAGCAAATATACAAAATCAATTCAATGATAGAGTAATCAGCCGACAGCAGCTATCAAAGTTAGTAACTGTCAAGCCTTCCAAGCCTTTACTTTAGAGAGTACTGGAACAGGAGTTAGTTGTGACACACAACCTCACAGTGTACTCGTGGAAGGCAGAACAGCCTGTGGGAATCCACTCTCAGCTACCCTGTGGGTCTAGAGAGTCATGTGGAACAGTCATCAGGCTTTGCAGTCAGCCATCTCACCAGCCAGCCCTCTTTAAAAGTAATTTCTCTAGAACATTTTAAAGAGTGTTTGAATTTAGGCAGGCTTCTGGCTTCTTAATCTGCAGATAAGTATGCCTTTAAATATTAAAAGAAGTATTCACCCTTAGCAGGACTAATTCAGCCATTTATGGGGAAGCAGATGAACCCCTAAGTGCAAAGGGACACTTATAACTACTTTAAAACCCAGTAACAATTAGCACGATTTTGCTGGTAGAAGAAATGACCTACTACCATTAGCTTAACTATTAAGGTATCCCTCTTTATTAAAAAATGTCATCTATCAGTCACAACACTTAGGGCAAAAAGGGTACCTCAAATAAGAGAAATTTCATTCCTTCTGTACGTCAAATTTCCCACTACAGAACAAAGTAAAATACTATAAAGTATCAAGTGCTAACAGAGTGTGTCACTGTAACCTCCAAAATAAAATATCAGCATTAATTTTTAAATGGCTGGGCATGATGGTGTACTGTTCAAATTGAAGTGCTTTGGAGACAAGGCAGGGTGACTGTAACCTCTATGCCAGCATGGCTTTGAGACCCTCTCAGACAAGAAATGGTTCCTCTGTGGGGTAAGAAATCTCTAGGCAGAACTTTGCTGTTTTTATGTGATAACAAGGTCATTTCTGAGGTGGGAGCACTAATACAGCATTCTTCCTATTCTATAACACTACCTATATATTATTTTGCTTGTTTCTAGGACAACTGAAATGCAAACCTCTTTTCTTTTCTCACCAATTCTACTCTCAGTTTCTCTGTCTATACCACGACAGCCCTCACTTTCTACTCATGACTTCAGCAAAGTGAAAGACTAGTATCTGCTAAACATATTAAGAACAAAAAAGAAAACATGAACACAAAGAGACACTGAAGTCTTGCTCTTAATTCTAAAGCTTTGTCTAATACAGCTCCGGTATCAGTCAAATAAAAGGCTGGCATATAAAAATTAAACATTTTACCTTAAAGCACAACTGAAGACATATTCTTACTTATTTTAATGTTCATTTGTGTGTGTTACGTGAAAGTATGCCACTTGTGCAGGTGCCCAAAGAGGTCAGAATAGGGCACTGGATACTCTAGAGCTGGAGTCAGAAGAATTTGTAAGTCACCTGAAATAGGTGCTGGGAACCAAACCTGGGCCTTCTGCACAAAGTACTCTTATCCGCTGAGCCATGTCTCCAATCCCTCTGTTTTATTTATTGATATAGGACCTCTCTCTCTGTTGTCCAAGCAGCCCTGGAACTCTTGAGCTGACAAGAGGCTATAGGCATGAGCCACTGCACTCAGATATTATTTTTCTTACTCAGTGCACTGAATAAACTCAATCCTTCTACTTGATCCAGCAATAACTTATTACAACAAAAGGCAAACAATCAGTTTATATATATATATTGATCCAAGCAAAATGTATGCATGAATACACTAACAAATAATAAAAGTATATTTTTGCTTTGCTTTTCCCGGCCACACAGGAGTTAAAAATTGTCAAGGTATCATGTGATCTTAATCCATTGTTATGTTGGTGACAGCCTTCCTGCTCAGCATTACCAGGTTGCCAGAATTGAGAGAGAGGTGAGGAGGAACAAAAGTTAATGTCACAAGTAGTTAAAGCTTTAAAAGGAAATCAATAGTTCTATTGCATAAAAATATCAAATAAAATAACAAAAATGAGGGTACCTGCTGTTGCTTGAAATCAGGTCTCTTTTTGATAAGATTATAAACTGCCACATATTTCATATAAAGCACATAGGCCCTTTCCTCATCACGATCTAGTCTGCATTCTTCTGCTGTCTTGAAGATCTTCTGAGCGCTGTGTATATAACTTAGAAAGAAAGAGAATTTACAAAACTTGGTACTGGGGGAAAAATAGATGATCTCGATAAAATAAACTTCACGATTTAAGTTTTTACTTCACTCACTCACAATTTATAACCTCCCTCTGAGGTTAGGCTAGTCTTAAAAGATACACCAGACCCTGATAGAAAGAAATAACCATCTTTGATCTAACATTTACAAAGTTTCTGTCTTTAGTATTTGAGAAAGTTCAAAGGTGGCTTTATTGATTAAAAAAAAAAAATCAAGCAACAAAAATTAAACAAAATTATTTTCTGTGTTACCCCACGTTACCAATTTAGCTCAAGAAGCTGCCAATTTTTCTCTATTTTTCCCCTAAATGGCATTTTTAAAAGCCATTCTGCCACTGGTGATATTAAGAAACAATGGTGTGTGTCGGACTTTCTCTCCTCACTTTTTTTTGTTTTCCAACATTTTGTTAATTTATTAGTCTCTTAGCAATACCAGAAAATTCCTGAAAAATATAACTAAAGACGGAAGATACTAGCTTTCTTTTTAATCATTAGAATTTCAAGATACTTTTTGTTTTGAGCACTTCTTTGTGACATTGTGATGCTATACATAACTGACTATTCTTCTCTCGTGGCTGATGACACCGTACAGGGAGTAAGTGTCCGTTCTTGTTGTCAGCTGTCCAGAGTTTCATTTCCCACTGTGATGACCCCCTTACTGAGGAAGTCATCCAGCATCTCCTGCCGCCGCTTCCCTGTGCTGTGGATCTGCTGACTTAGTAGGATCAGGTGTTTGAACTGGTAGAGTTTTCTAAGAGCAGTGAGCTAGCTACCTCTCTATAATTCCTCAGATGTACTGATAAGGGAAACCGATACAATTGATTCCTTTCACAGAGGAAAGCAATCATTTAGATATGTGACTTTTCCTCTTTTTTTAGACTTCCTCTCAAGTGCTGGGATGCGAGGTGCAAGCCACCACTCCTAGTCTTCATCCTGTATGTTTTTGCTTTGATTTTCTTATATCTCAAGTTTTATCTTTTATGTTTGCATCTTTAATCCATCTTAAGTTGATTTTTCTACCTTTCTCTCTGGAACCCGGTCGAGCCACCACGTGAAGAAAAACACCACACGAACTTAGTTCAGAATCAATGGTAACTCAATTGTTGCGCACAGTAACTAGAATCCTAATCTTGTAAGCCATATTAAATCTAAACCGGAAACAACTTGTAGCTGCATCTTGTCCTCCTGCTATCCTTGTCCAAAAGCTTCTCCTCACTTTTAATGAGGTTTTTCTCTGCTCAACTGTCACCACTGATGTTCTTTTCTTTTTTTTCTATTTTTCATTTTCTTGATAAAATGATTCATTAAAATGCCTACACAGGTGTCTTAGCTTTGTCGTCATTGATTCATTTGGGATCATATTTCTCTCCAATCAGAGAAGACCTACTGCTCTCCCTTGCTCTCTAAGATCTACTTCTCCTAAGTTTGGGGAATGTGGTAGCTAGGTTCACCTTTCTTTCTAAAATGTTATTTCCATCTAAATAACAATGTAATGACTTACTAATTTCTAAATCTCTTTTGCTGGTGAAAATAAATGTGAATGGAAAGTTCTCTTTTATTCTCTGTTCCTCAACTACTTGAGTTCATAATTTTAAAGACAACCTATTTTTAGCAAATTTTTATTTCCAGCAAGTATTAGAATCAGTGAACCACTGGACCATGAGAATCTGGACCCTCTCCTGGAAAGGCACATTTTCTACAGTGCCTTAGAAAGCAAGTAAACCCAGAGAAGTAAAAACACGCAAAATAAATCATCAAGGTAAAGATTCTATCACATTGGAACAAAATAAAACCCACAGAATACTAATATTTGTATCTTAGGGATTCCACCATAACTAAAGCAACTCAGGATAAAAAGGGACTATTTAGATTTATTAAATCTAAATACTAAGGAAATGAAATAAAATTGATATGACTTAACAAGCTAGCAAAGAACACACACTTCTTGGTGCTGGTCTTCTCAGGTTTAACTTCTGTCTTCTTGTTGAGGTCTTTTAGTGAAGAACTGAGGTAGAGTTCTTTAGGAACTGAAGCTACAGCAGGCATGATGAATGATACTTGCTTTTGTACTTTAACAAACGGATGGTATGGTTCATGAAAAGTAGTTCTTCCCTAAAACAAAACAAACAATTCCACTAACTATCCTCATCAGCAAAAAGTATTAGAAAACAATCATGGGAGGCAGAGGGGGGAAGGGAAAAGGGGAACATGATCAGTTACGGGGAGGGGGGAAGGGGTGCAGGGGGATGACACGAAAGGAGAGAAGTCCTAAAGGCCAGCAGAATGAATGGAAATATGCAACTCTGAAAAGTAGAAGGTGGGGGGACCCTCTAGAAAATACCAGAGACCTGGGAGGTGAGAGACTCTCAGGACTCAAAGGGAGGGATCTTAGATGAAATGCCTAACAATGGGGAGAGGGAACTCGGTACAGTCCACCTCCAGCAGAAAGTCAGGACAACAAGTGGAGGGATGAAGTTGCCATCCGACAGTCAGAAACCCTGAATTGTTCCTGTCTAAAAGAACTGCAGAGACAAAAATGGAGAAGAAACTGAGGGAAAGGTGGTCTAGTGACCAGTCCAACTTGGGATCCATCTCAAGGGGAGGCTCCAAGGCCTGACACTATTGCTTTTGCCACGGTGCGCTTACAGACAGGAGCCTAGCATGGCTGTCCTCCAAGAGGCCCAACAAGCAGTTGACTGTGCCACAAAACAGGCAGCATACACGAGCTAATCCAAGGCCTGGGGCTGCCTGGTCTGGCCTCAGTGAGAGAAGATGCACTTAACCCTGGAGAGACTTGTGGCCCCAAGGAGTGGGGAGGCCTGGAGAGGGTGGGGGGTGGGGACATCTCTTGAAGACAGGAGGGAGGAGGAACGGGATGAGGAACTGTGGGAGGAAGGACTGGAGGTGGGAAAGACTGGTCTGTAAAAAGATAAAAAAGGGGACATGAAGTTTTAAGGATATGTGAAGGTTCTGTAATGAATTGGAGGGGATAGAGAGGTATATATGATTCAAATACACTGAATGCATGTATGAAATTCTTAACAAACTAAAAAAAAATGTTACTTTTTTTTTTTTTTTTGGTTTTTTGAGACAGGGTTTCTCTGTGTAGCCCTGGCTGTCCTGGAACTCACTCTGTAGACCAGGCTGGCCTCGAACTCAGAAATCCGCCTGCCTCTGCCTCCCAAGTGCTGGGATTAAAGGCGTGCGCCACCACTGCCCGGCGAAAAAAATTTTTTTTAAATAGGGTCTTCTGAATCCCTGGCTGGCTCAGCAGGTACATACTTGCTGCACAAGCCTGGCTGTTTGAGATAGACGCCCAGAACCATGTAAATGTGGACGGAGAGACCAACAAACAAAGTTGTCATCTGACTTCTGAACACTTGGCATGGCATGTAGACACCCCATCCACATCCACTTAGCACGTATGTACACACACACACACACACACACACACACACA
>NW_021604587.1:21279193-21308184 GCF_004785775.1 Grammomys surdaster
ACAAAAATTGGTCTATATATAGACTTTAAAGAAACACTTTAGCCAGGTAGTGGTGGCGCACGCCTTTAATCCCAGCACTTGGGAGGCAGAGGCAGGAGGATTTCTGAGTTCGAGCCCAGCCTGGTCTACAGAGTGAGTTCCAGGACAGCCAGGGCTACACAGAGAAATCGGGTCTCAAAAACAAACAAACAAACAAACAAACAATACCTGGAGATGGAGCCAAGGTAGAATGTATGGTCCTAAGTGTTGCCACCTGAAAACTACAGTGACCAGACTAACTTCCAGTGTGGTCTTTCTGCCAGGCACAACTAATTACAATTTAGTAATTTAACTGCAACTTTCTTTTTTCCCCATCATCTCTCTTGCTCTCTCTCTCTCTTCTCTCCAAATGATACAATCAATTCAGTTTACTTACAGAGATCAACAAGCGCACAATCCTAAAAGACTGAATGGGGAGGGCAGCAGAGAGACGGCTCGGAGGTTAAGAGCAATGACTGCTCTTCCAGAAAACCAGTATTCGATTCCATGCACCCACACACTGGCTCACAACCATCATAACACCAATTCCAGAAGATCCAACACCCAAGTGGTTGGATACATGCAGACAAAATCACCATACACATAAAAAACAAAAATCAAGTTTTTTTGGTTTTGTTTTGCTTTTCTAGACAGGTTCTCTCTGTATAGCCCTGGCTGTCCTGGAACTTGCTTTGTAGACCAGGCTGGACTCAAATTCAAGATCTACCTGCCTCTGCCTTCCAAGTGCTGAGATTAAACATGCCTAAACAAAAAAAAAATGTCTTAAGGGCTGATTAAGGTACAGCTTAAGGGAATGGTCTTAGTTCACTTACACGGAACTCTAAAAGCATTTCAATTTCCTTTGACTCTAGTCATTCCTGTATTAAACACTAATATTTTATGAATATCTGGACTTATTCCTTCCAATTCTGTGTTAGGACTATATTCTTACCGAACAGTTTTCCTCTAAAAATCCCATTTTTACCTTTTCAGTTTTTTCTGTGTATACTTGCTCTATGTATCTATCAAGACACGCTGAACTAAATGGTGACTGATACCTTGATATCTATATCTACATATAGACACAGACACACACACACACCACACACACATATGCACAATTAGAAACAATGATCTTGTATGTTTTTGCATACAAAAACTCTGTGCATTTTACCTCCTGTTTCGAATCTTGTGTCTAAAGTTGTAATAATGGGAGAAATAGTTTCTGTCCATACCTTCACTTCCAAATGCGTCAAGTGACACTGGATGTGTTCTACTATCAATTCATTAACAATTCACCATCAAACTAAGAATATCCATTAAATAAAGGGATCCCTTTGATTGCCTTGTTCTCAGACAGCATCACTGTTTTAGTATCAATGTAAGTCCCAAGCAGACTGACCTTGCAAATGCAGGCTCTGTGTTAGAGGATAGGTGTTGAAGAAGACATAAGGCTTGGTATCTACTACCTAAGGATGAACACTTTAGTTCAAAAACAGGTGTTGGATCCCTTGGAACTGGAGTTATATATCCTGTGAGCTGCCATGTGGGTGCTGGGAATCAAACCTTGGTCGTCTGGAAGAGCAGCCAGTGTTCTCAATCCCATCTCTTTAGCCCCTAAAACTTGGATCTTTAAAAGAATGTGAAAATCATGTCAGATACATAGATAATTTAAAAGAGTAAGTAATTAGCTAGTTTAAAGTTAAATTTAAACTCATTGATATCCTGCTATATAAAATGCCATGCTTCTAGAAGCTGAAGAATTAGAATATTTCCACACAAGGTTTACAACTAATATGCAACAAAACTGTAAACGGTGGAAATAATAGTAGTATATAGTATTACAAACAAAAACATTAAGAAGAAATCTACCACCAAAAGGAGCTAGAAGTAATCAGAAAAAAAGCTAACGTAAGTATCTTCTTTGATGAAGATGACTTTGATAGAGGAGAGGGTGGGGGAACAAGGTCAAGAGAGCAAGTGCATCTCTAGGAATCAGGTGCCACGAACAACATACAAGAAGCCATGAGGCAGAGAAGTCAGAAACAATCTCCACACAAGTCATGAAAGGCTATGAAAAGCATCTAAGTATTTACTTTGTTTTCTAAAACTAAAATGAGACAGCCACAGCAGGGTTCTGAAGGAACCTGCTTGTTAGTTGTGCAGTCCTAACTAGCAAGAGCACAAAGATCTGAAGAAAGAAAATCCTAGTTATCTATGGTAATGATTTGTAATGATGGAAGAGAAAGAAGGGTGGAGGTCAGACCTAAGGCAACAGAAATTAAATAGGGGAAGCAGAACAAGAAACCCAGCAAAAGCAAAGACAGGACATGCCACATGGTCAGATCCGGGCAGAACATGTCATTCTAGTCTTCGGCAATGGCTTTTTAGACAAGTGAGTATGTATTTTACTGGGTTATAGATCCAAGGTCAACCTGGGCTTCAGAGCAAGACCCTGCCTCAAAGAATGGGGACGTCTATGTACCAGAAAAATTATGCAGTATCTAAAACAAGGATTATAAACTAAAGCAAACAAAATAGCCCAACGTGTAGCCTGAAGCTAAAGCAGGAGAACTGAGAATTCATACCAGCCTAAGTTACACAGCAAGACAATGTCTCAAAACAAAACAAGAATTTGATAGCTCACATGACAGCAGTGCTATTCCAAATACAGTCCAAAGACCAACACTGGCCTGGGGAACTACTACTTGTTGTTCTGTAACAAAATAAGCTCATGATAGACTACAAGCCAAAAACCATATACCTTTTACAGTCCTCAAACTTCCATTCTAAGTCTAGTTTTTACATCCTAAAGAAGACAGAAGACTAAGCAGGGCTATATAAGCAGCCAGGTCTCAACACTTTAGGTAAGGTGGAACCTTAAGTGATTCAGACTCAGAACACACTTTTCTAAGAGATACAGAAAACAGAGATTGATGGTCACAAATGTCTTTCTCTGATTAACAAGAGTTAATATTTATGAAATAAGTCAACAGTCAATTGCTCTGCTACATATTAATATGACTCAGGTCACTCACTAGCTGAACTCAAGGAAAGGAAAATCCAGTTCAGCTAGACAGAAAGCTTCAGCCAGCCCACAGTGTCTTCTTCAATGCTGGCCCCTTCCTTTCAGCTTAAGCTTCCCCCCGTCTCTGACAGTTCTTGGAGCTCATGTCTTAGTCTGAGCCCTACACTGCTCGCTACCTATACTGCTCAGTCAGTACAGTTTTTAGCCCAAATAACAAACTGGCTAAAATGATGAGAGATCAGGTGAGAAAGGTAGCATTTCAGAAGGGAAGCACCATAGAGACATAAAGTGAAAAATTACTGTGAGAAAACAATGCGGAAAAGTAAGGCAAACTATAGGAATCATGAGCCGGGCAGTGGTGGCGCACACCTTTAATCCCAGCACTTGGGAGGCAGAGGCAGGCAGATTTCTGAGTTCAAGAGTTCGAGGCTAGCCTGGTCTAGAGTGAGTTCCAGGACAGCCAGGGCTACACAGAGAAACCCTGTCTCCAAAAAACAAAACAAAAAAACAAAAAAACAACTATAGGAATCATGAAGCAATAATCACTGGGATCACAGTAGTTCACTGATTATATGATGTATCCTGACTCCACCTTAATCACCCTGTCAATACTTAATAGTTGCTAGATAAAAAGTGTGCTGTCACAGAATGGAGGGCTTAAGAAGACATTTGACAAGTCTGTATTGCCTCAGGATGGCCAAAATGGGTATATACAAAATGGATTTGAAGACAGGAATACTATGGGAAAGAATAATTACAAGAACAAATTAGGCACACTGATTTGGTGATTTACTGATTAAAACTGACATTACCCCATTTTTCTTCTGTGAAAAGGGAAGAACACTAATGTTATTAACTAAATAACATTAACAGGTATACAAAAATGTGTCTCTACACAAGAAGCTGAAGCTTGAAGGTGGTAAGTTCAAGGCTACTTTGGGCTATTTAAAAAGATCATGTCTCAAAAACAACCAAACAAGCAAACAAGCAAACCAATAAGAACAATAAATGTGAAAACAAAACAAAACTGTAGTTTAATAACTGATCTGGAGGGATGGCTCAGTGGTTAAGAGCACTGACTGTTCTTCTAGAGGACCTGAGTTCAATTCCCAGCAACTACACAATTGTCTGTAATGGGATCTGATCTTCCCCCCTTATGGTGTGTCTGAAGAGACAACAGTGTACTCAAATACATTAAGTAAATAAGTAATAAAAATAAAAGCTGATCAGCAAGCCAGGCATGGTGGCACATGCCTTTAATCCCAGCACCGAGGAGGCAGAAGCAAGTAAATCTCTCAGTTCAAAGCCAACCTGGTCTATACAGTGAATTCTAGGACAGCCAACTCTACACAAAGAAACCCTGTCTCAGAAGGGGGAAAAAAAACCACCCTATTGTTTGGGAGATTACAATATACTACCACTGAAAATGATATTGTATCACTTTTATTCTGTGACAAAAAAAAATGGAAATAAATTAAGTGGGAGTTTACTTTGGTTCACTGTTTTGGGAAGAATCAGTCCATCATAGCAAGGAAAGTTATGACAGAGTTTATTTATGGAAGCAAGAGTATGTTGAGGTGGCTCCTCTAATCTGGCAGACCAGAAGCAGAGAACTCTACGGGAACTATATAGGCTGCAACAACCTTCAACAGGCTATCCTCAGCAACAAACATCCACCACTCAGGCCCCACCTCTTAAAGGCTACATAGACTTCAAAATGGGGTCTGAAGCTGGAGTCTAAGAAAGCAAAATTTGAGTCTGGGAGGGACATTTTACAACTATTTCATTTACCCTGATTTTATGTAGTGTATTTTAAAACATATACAATTCTCTTTAAAACATAGACATCATCCCAGCACTTGGGAGGCAGAGACAGGTGGGTTTCTGAGTTCAAGGTCAGCCTGGTCTACAGAGTGAGTTCCAGGACAGCCTGGGCTACACAGAGAAACCCTGTCTTGAAAAAACAAAAATATATAGACATCATACTAATAACTAATAACTAAAAGTAAAATACTAAATCATCAAGGAATCAAAGCCTTGTTTTTTCTACAGCTGATATTTTACTTAAGGCCTCAAACTAGGCATCCTACAGGAAGAAAGACTCAGGAAAGAACAGACATCGCTACAATGAAGGAAAACATAAAGCTAAACAAGGAAAAGAAGAACTCTAAGGAACATGAGTAAATATTAGAATGATAAGGAGGGAAGGATGTAGGAGGGAAGGAAGGAAATACCCCTAGTTTTTAAGAGCAATTATATACGGTTAGATTGTATTTGCTACATAGAGTATTTGATATATACAAAATACAGTTTTTGTGTGTTTTATACCCGTGTGCCATGGTCACATACACGCTGGGTGCCTATAAAGTAATTTTGAAAGCCTTTTGCTTTAAAAGGTAGGAGTCAGGTGTGGGTATATCATAGAAGTACTTTGATATGTATGTGCCTTACCTTGGGTGCCCTAGCACCAAACACACATAAACACAAAACTTGTATAAATCTATCATCTGACGGGGAAGGCGCCTTGATTGCTCTAACCAGTAGACTATTACTAGAAGCAATATGCCAATTTCTTGAAACAGGCTTTTCAGAGACTGAAAGCTTCCGTTTTCTGCCTCTAGTCATGGAGCCCAACACACACGCTATGAGAAGTTCAATCTGCACAAAGAGGCTGGATATAAGCACTCCAGTTATCATTTCTAGCTGCAACCACCATTAACAACTAGCCAGGTGAATGAATAAGCTCCAAGTACAGCTCGATCAGTGGAGCTTTCTGATAACCTAAACCCAGTTGGGTTTTATAACGAAATGAAATGTGAGACTCCCTGCTGCTTCCCGACTGTTATGAGGTAAACAGTCCCCATTAACACTCCTGCCACCAGGAGACTATGCTTCACCTCAGATGCAAAGCAATGGATCCAAAGGTTAGGTGGCTAACCTTGGGCAGAAGCCTCTGAAAGTGTGGGGCAAAATAAATCTTCTCCCCTTTAGAAAACTAGGATGCTAAGCATATTGTGAATAAAGTTTGATGTGTTGGCTTTATACTACAACTGTTTTACAAAGCCATCTGGGTTCTATTCCACTTATGTTCTTATCAACAAAAGATCAGAATGATTAATAAGGTTCAAGCAAAGAAATCAACAAGTTAAAGGATAAAAAGAAAACTTTAAATATTTTTGTTAGTTTTTCTTATCCATTGTTATCTCAAAAAATAGAAGTCTACAAGCAATTATTCATTACTCACAGGTTTATATTACTACTGCAAGATCTGTGCAATTCAACTTTAAATATGTACCTAATATCTGGTCAAAAGAGCAGGAACATACATTTTAGTATCCACAGTGATACAGTGGCATAATTAAGATGTATGCTAATTCATGTTCTTAAAGAAGCATAAATACAGCCAACAGCACCTTAATTTAATTAGGCCAGTGTTCTATAGATGAGAAACTACCTAAATCCAACATGATTGACTTTCAACAGGGAGTCTTAAACAGAAATTGTTAATTACTCACAAAGCAGAGCTCTTTAAAAAAAAACAAAACAAACAAACAAACAAACATCTGGAGCCTGGCAATGGTGGGGCAGCACTAGGGAGGCAGAGGCAGGCGTAACTTGGAGATCAAGGCAAGCATGGTTTACAGAGTGAGTTCCAGAATAGCCATGGCTACACAAAGAAACTACCTGGGGGGATGGAGTCGGGGCGGGATTTAAGGAACCAAAGCCACCACAACCAAAAAATAACACATGAAATTTTTAATGAACTAGGATAATATACACAACTAAGAAACAGATTTAAAAAGAATACCCTTGCCAGGAGTGGTGCTCAATGCAGTTTTATCCAACTCTCAAGCCAAGGGAGGACGGTTTCTGTGAGTTCGAGACAAGTCTTGTTTATGTACTAAGACCTTGTCAGAAAAAAAAAACAAAAAAACCAAACAAACAAAAACAACAACATCAAAAAACAACCAAGAATTACACCCTTTAGCCAGGTATCCTTCTGATCGAAACTCTAGAGCTTTTTAATAAATATTAGACTCTGCAACACCTCTGTGAGTCACATAAATACTTCTTGAATGACTGACTTGGTCAAGGTCACAGACTGAAAGCAAGAACAAAACAGATAGGAACAGGGTCTGCAGCTTTGTGGGTAAATGAACATCACTGTGATTTGCGGTTGACAACTCCCTCGGTGTATCAGAGTTGAAGTGAACTTGTCAGTGCCAAAAGTCTACAAACGGAAGAAACATTCTTAAGAAAAGAAAATGCCCTCTTTGAAGAAGTTTTAAGTGTGGTGAGTTTATTTAACTCAATTCTTGTACTTCACTAAAAACATGCGTGAGCAGGGTACAGGGGAATAGGGAAAACATGACAAATGGTTGTAGTAAGGCCTGGGATTGTAGGTAGCACAAAATAAGAAAAAGGAAGCAAAAGAAAGGAGTCCAAAGTTGGATCTAGTGTTCAATAGAAAGGAGAACTGGTCAAGGCCACCCTCTGAGACCGGCAAACCACATCAAACACGCTGGGCACCGTAGGAGGGGAACGGGAGAGTCGGGCCCTTCCTGGACCAGCCAGTTGTCTGGGGTTGTCCCACCCCTCCGCGGACAGGGCTTGTCTCCCGGATGACCAGCAGCTGGAGGACGCCTTTCCCGGGAACCGGGGCCGGAGTCAGGCCGCACTCACCGCAGCGCCCACACTCCGCTAACGCCGGCTTCCTCGCCTGACGCCCATCGCCCACCACCAAAGGAGAACGAGACTTCGCTCTCAGACGCAAGGCAGCGAAGCTCATCCCCTCTTCCCGATTCGCATTGCGTGGCGACGCGTCGCGTCTCTAAACGTCACGGTGGGGCGGGGCTTCAGTGAGCTTCGTAACTCCGCCTTTCAGTCTGGTAGGGAAGGACTTCAGATTGGTCCTCTCCCGAAGGGTGAGCGCTGAACCTGTCTGAGCATGCGTCGGAAGGGCGGGTTTTTTTTTTGTTTTTTGTTTTTTGTTTTTTGGTTTTTGGTTTTTGGTTTTTTTGGTTTTTTTGGTTTTTTGTTTTTTGTTTTTTGTTTTTGTTTTTTTCTTAGCCTGTACGGGAAGGAAGCGCCCTGCAGCACTTCCGGGATCCTCTTGCATCTCATTTCCGGGTGGAAGTCAGTTTAGAATGTGTGACATCGTGTCTTGTAGCTGTCCACGGAAGGAGCGAGGATATTTTGGCGCCTCTCAATAGTATATCTTCTCAGAAATTTTCTTCAGAAATTAGGGGGGGGAAACCGGGAAGAGGATTGATACCCTCTAAAACTTGGGAGTAAGCATCCTCCAAAACCAAGCCTCTGGTTAAAGAGCAGACGTGTTTGTACAAACACCGTCAACATCTCCTAAAGGTCCAGTCTTACAAAGCTGGGGTCTGAACTCTTTGGAGAGTCGTCTGTGGAGAAAGGATGGACTACCTGTGGACATAAAAATTGCTTAGGGTGGAGTTGTTGTCCTGGTCACTAAATCCCTATGGACAGTCCAAATGTTTAACGCATGTGAGATCTGTAAGCACAGGTCTACTAACTATATAAAATGAAAATACTTAGAAGATAGGCAGTCATTAACCTTAAAGAGTAGTAAGCATCCAGTCCACCAGCCTTTAAAATAATCATTAATTTCCTTTCCATTACAATTAGCTACATGAAAAAAAATTCTTGTATTCCTCCTTTAAAAAACCAACACTAAATTATATACTATTTGTTCTCTCTAGACAAGTAAAGACTGGTGTGGTTAGATACACTACAATGCCTGGAACTACTGAATCAAAGCCTTGATTTTTCTCCCCCCACAATTAAGGAAGAAATTATTTTATGAGGACAGATTATTTTAGGAAAAAGTTTTTTTCTCTGCTCAGCTTTGTGAAATTGAGTAAGGAAAGAAAAACTTAGAGCTGAATGTTAGAATAAGTGTCAAACACATGAAGAACATTTTGGAGTGCTCTTGACAATTGAAAGGAAGGAGGACTGAAAGAGAGACATCATTGGAGTGTATCAATGAAAAATTTCTCTGAGCCCAACAAGATGGGTGGCATCCTTACCAAGTAAGCAGCTTGACAATCTGAGATTGATCCCTGGGAAACACACACACACACACACACACAGATCTTCTGATCTCTATGTGCTTCCCTTCCCTGAAAACAATATATATATTTTTTAATTTCTGAAGATGAGATCCCATAAAAGCTTTTAACAAATACTGCTTTTTAATATTCACCTACAGTTATATTTTTAAAAATTTTATGTATTTATGCATGTGATACCTTCTGAGGCCAAAAGAGAGTGTCCTAGCCCCTAGAGCTGGAGTTATAGGTAGTTGTGAACCACCCAACATGGGTGCTGGGAGAACTCACAAACTCACAGAACTCACAAACTGAACCTTTGCCCCTTTGAAGAGCAGCAAGAGCTCTTAGTTCTTGAGCCATCTCTCCAACCCACACCTATAGTTATTTTACTTGTATTAATCTAATTCTGCTTCTATCTCGTCCCACTCCCACCAAACTGAATCCTTCCTGCTTCACTGATTTCAGCCAGGTTTTCTAGAAAGCACAAATCATTTGCATGAGGTTCTGTGTAAACGGACATGTGGGCCAACAGGTGCCAAACATCAGGTACAAGAAATGGCAAGATAATCCAAAAATCTGAACCATATGGTAAAAGCAGAAAGACTGAAGATATCTCCAGATAACTAATAAAAATCCTGGGGTGAGATTTGAACTTTTCAGTACTTATGGAATGAGTAATCTTAATGAGGAGGGACACCTGGATGAAAATATGCTCATTCAATTGTATTGTAGGACATGGCTCTTTTTCAGATATATATTTTAACAAACTAGGCAAAGGTACTTGTGGTGCCTAGAACTGATACCTACTTAAAAGTCAGGGCCCATATTGAATCATAGCTCCAGTGCTCACATAAGTCAATACCTGGTTCACTAACCATTTATTAAACATCCACTTACTGGTAGCTAAACAAGGTGACACAGATGTAATCCTAACACTTGTTGGGAGGGGATGGAGGCAGGAGGATCAGGAGTTCAACGACAGCCTCTGTTATACATCAAGTTTGAAGCCAGGCTGGGTTACATGAGATCCTGTCTCAAAAAAGCAAGACAAAACAATATCTTTAAAATAAATAAAAACTATGCAGTTACTAATACATGTTCTTTGCCACTCATCAATTTTAAGAGTTGATTTAGGCCGGGCAGTGGTGGCACAGCCTATAATCCTAGCACTTGGGAGGCAGAGTCAGGCAGATTTCTGAGTTCAAGGCCAGCCTGGTCTACAGAGTGAGTTCCAGGATAATAAAAAACATATTTTTCAGGTGTGCCTGAAAAGAGCAATGGTGAACACTTAAAAAATTTTTAAAAGCTTTAAAAAAAATCAAAACAACGTATTCTATGTGAACCATTGTTAAATTCTAAGAATAAAATTAAACTAAGGGATTAGGAAGGACAGCAGTCTCTTTTACAGGATTGACATGAAAGGACACTATGAAAAGTGGTACTCTATAGGACTTAGGATGAAGAGAAGCAATAGTGGATATGTATAGGACAAAACCATCTAAACTGTGAGGCAGGAAAGAGTGAGTATGCTG
Organism: Grammomys surdaster; assembly: GCF_004785775.1. Lineage (NCBI taxonomy): Eukaryota > Metazoa > Chordata > Mammalia > Rodentia > Muridae > Grammomys > Grammomys surdaster. Next base: position 21,289,852 of record NW_021604587.1, read on the forward strand.
GAGGAATTGCAAGAAGTCAAACATGAACCCACAAGTGAAAATCTCCCAATCCATGTGATGATGTTGCAATCAAAACAGGCATGCTAAGAGCAGTGTATAAAGTTATCTGATTGGATATGGATAGCATGCAAACCTTACATTTAGACTTGGAGTTCTATCTCCAAGATACTTCATTATATATGGAAGAGTTCCAAATAAAAAAATTAAAGCCCTGAAGTTCTTGTTGTCCTAACCATTTCAGATAAGAGATGTGCTGTTTTTACAATAGGGGAATGTTATTAACTTTCACCTATAATGATACTTTAAGGAAGCATCTAAAGAAGATATTTTAAATTAAATATTTTATTTACTATTTATACATGTATATCGTTCATGTGTTTGGATGCAATCCTCCCTTAAGATAGAACTATACTATATATTATACACTATGTATTATAATGTCTCCACAATTCATTTCCACTTGTATGATTCATAACCATGCCCTTAGTTATTTTTCTATTGCTATGACAATCTTCTAGGCCCCGAAGGAGCCGAGCAGTTCTGGTTCTGTGGCTCTTCTATTCACGGTATACACAGCTTTTCTCATAGGCTGAGACCAGCTCCATGCCACACTTGCTGCTGTCCTTGGTGGTTGTTCCATGACACTAGTGGCTCTAAAGTTCTGGGCTCTCCACTGCAAAAGGACTGCATTTACCAGTAACCTGCCCTGGGCTCTCATCAGTGATCCTAAATACCATCACACACTGTCAACCCTCAACTTCTCTCCATGCCACTTCCATACTGGGGCTTCTAATGCCACTAAAGTTGGACCTTCACCATTGGCTCCTCCTGGCCTCAGGTGCTCTCCATGTCTTCTTCATGCTTTCAAAAACAGTATTACCTGGGATACTCTTACCACATTTCAAAGGACCACATCTTCTGTGTACTGACTATGAGGAAACACTTCCTAGAAGATTCTACCTCCATGATACTGCTGGTCTCCTCTTAAGCAGAACTTAATCTCTTCTCATTTTAGTAATTTCAGTCTCTGGTCAATGACAGCAAATTCTTCAACCCTATCTGACCAGAACACAGCTTTTGTTTGTTTGGTTTTGGTTTTTCAAAGCAGGGTTTGTCTGTGTAGCTCTGGCTATCCTGGAACTTGCTCTGTAGACTAGGCTGGCTTTAAACTCAGAGATCTGCCTGCTTCTGTGCTGAGTGCTGGGATAAAGTTCTGCACTACCACTTCCTGGTGCAGATTTTTAATTCGGAATATCAAGTGGTCCTGATCCAGTCATTGGGAGAATCTTAAACTCCCTCTGAAACTTTACAAGCTAGGACTCCCTCATCTGCTCTACACACACCATTGTCTTCTAAATACCCACAAAGTCCTGAAAACTTGGTCATGTCTATTACAGCTGAGAGGCCAAATCTTTTAAATTCAGACTCCATTTTAGAGAACCTGACCTAAGTTTAAACTCAAGTAATTAACAGGCATTAGTACCTAGCATTAGTTTCCAAGTTACCCTGCAACAAAATCCAAGCCTAACTCCAGTCTCTAGGCTAATCCCCAAAAAGACCAACATCTCCAGGTTATTCCCCCCAACAAACCTGCACCTGTAGGTTACGAGTCCACCCCCTGCCTAATGACCACCAATGCAGAGGGGAGCAAAAGTTAAGTTTATAATATGATTTCCAGCACCAGCCAATTATGTTAAGGGCTATAGTAACTTCTCAGTTAGATGCTTGCACACTCACCCACGCCTCCACTTGCTGCTTACTATAAAGTCTTGCCCTGATAGACATTTGGGGCTCCTTATCACCAAAACCATCCTGTGTGACAGTGGTGTATTGAGGGGCCTGAGCTAGCTTGAATAAAAAGGCCCTACTGTAATTGCATCAGATCAGCCCCTGTCTCTTTTTGGGGGGGATTCGACCATTCTCTGGCACTTATCAGCAATATCCCACAAACCTGGTACCAATATCTGTCTTAGTTAAATTTTCTATTGCTGTGAACCAAAAGCAGAATGAGTTTTTTGCCTTACACTTCAGGATAGGGACTGTAGTTAGGGTTTTACTGTGAACAGACACCATGGCCAAGGCAACTCTTATGAAGAACAACATTTAATTGGGGCTGGCTTACAGGTTCAGAGTCCATTATCAAGTCAGGAGCATGGCAGCATCCAGGCAGACGTGGGGCTAGAGGAGCTGAGAGTTCCAATCTCTTGTTCTGAAGGCAACTAGAAGACCAGTTCTCACGTAGTTAGAAGGTCTCATTGCCCATGCCCATAGTGACACATGTCATCGAACAAGGCCACACCTACTCCAACAAAGGCCACACCTCCAAATAGTGCTACTCCTTGGGCCAAGCATATTCAAACCATCCCAGGGACCTGAGGCAGAAATCTGGAGATAAAAGCTAAAGCAGAAGCCATGAAAGAACGCTGCTTAGTGGCTTGCTTGGCCTGCTTGCTTATACAACCCAGGTCTACCTGTACAGGGATGACACTGTCCACGATGGACTGAGCCCTCCCACGTCAGTCAATAGTGAAGAAAATGCCCTCAAAACTTATGCATAGGCCAATTTGGAAAGGGCACTTTCTCAATTGAAGTTCCTTCTTTCTAAATAACTCTAGTTTGTAATAAATTGACAATAAACTAACAAACACAATTCCCAAGATTTTCTGAAAGCCTACATACACAGACACACTCACATACAAAGATGCACAAGCACCTGCACACACCCAACAAAAGTGCACAGATCCTGCTGTATAGCAATATAGAAGTTTGAATAAGAATGGCCCCACAGGCTCATCTATTTGAAGGCTTAGCCACCAGGGAATGGCACTATTTGAGAGGGATTAGAAGGATCAGGAGGTGTGGCCTTATTAGAGGAAGTATGTAATTGGGGGTGGGCATTTAACTTCCAAAGAGCAGCACCTGACTCTGGCCAGGAGAACAGGTAGACTAACTACAGATCTTTACTTATCCCTCCTCTCCTCCAATCCAGTGCCTCAGTTTTATTCCCAGCTCTGTAGCAGATTACATGCTGCAGCCCTTGTCCCCTGCTCAATCTTCAGCGGATTATACAGATCTTCTCCTGACTCCCTCACCCCATAAACACACTCAAGGCTTTATCCTAGCCCCAACTCCCACAGGTGTTCCCTGGAAACACTCTATTTGCCACACCAGACAGGAGAAAAGGTAGGCTAAGGATAACAGCAGATCATCACCTCCTCCTCCCCTCCAAATCCAACCTCCAGTCTCATCCCCAGCTTGTAGCATTCTACGTCCTTCCTTCCCTCCCTAGCAGTCCATATGCTGTATCCTCCTTTTCCTCTCTCCCTCCCTCCCATCTTGAGCCGGTCATACAGACCTTCCCCTCCAACCTTTCAACCCCCCAAATCATTGCTTTATCCCACCCTCCAGTTCCAGAAGGCACTCCCTGGGAATCTGTGGGAAGCTTAACTGTATTTTTCTCTCTTCTTGCCTCCAAATCCAATGCCCCTGTCTCACTCCCTGCTCTGTAGCAGACCATTTCTCCCTCCACTCTGCCCTCATCTCCAGCAGATCATGCAGCTCTTCCCCTTCAACCTTACTCCCTGCTCATCCCAAGCTCTAGCAGGCATTCTCTGGAAACCCACCACCCAAGCCTGTCAGAGAAGCAAATAGACCTGCGAAGGAGATAGGTAAGCTTCAGATCTTGACTCCCCCTCCTCTCCTCCATATCCACCCCTCCAGTCTCATCCTCAGCTCTGTAGTGGACTATCTGTTGTGGCTTCTCCTTACTCTCTGTCCCCATCCCCAGAGGACTAAGCAGATACTGGTGGAACACCTGCCTTCTTCCCATTTGTGGATCCCCAGTCTCTCCTGCCCTCCCCCCTCTAGCCCATCCACACTCCTAAGTGTCAGTTTACCAATACCTAAAAATATGTTTTACCTAGAAACTCCCAGTGGTCACACCTATCTATCAAGGATCCCAGAAGAATTCCCTACCAGGTAAAACACAGTCACTGTGCTCTCCTAAGAACCAGAGAGGGCAACAGAAACAAGTAACAAAACATCCACTCAACAAAGACAGGACCAGATATTAGGACCTAGAATTACAATTTTTCCAAACCCAGATGCCTAAATGTAGGAGGTGGTTGGTTCTGAAGTTAAGGTTCTGTTCTCCAAGTGGCCTTGATCTGACAGTAAAGAAAGCCTTGGGCCAATTGCTGGGTGAAAGGGACAGGTGAGACTTCTGGGTTCCAGGAGGAGGCAAGGAGATGCTATAGGACGTAAAACCATGCCAGGAAGTTTGGTAAGGTCGAGCAGATTGAGACCCGGAGACTTGGTGGGCACACACCTGAGGCTTAGGTGACCCCCAGCTCCCTGCCAGACTCCTGACTTGCAACAAGTGCCTGTGGCCATGTAGGTTCAAGATAGAGTTCTCTATGCTAATGAGGTACTTAGAGGCCCTGAGGGCTTAGCCAATAAACTTCCCTTCCCAGACATTCCTCCCTGCAAAGGTATTCTCAGGCTCATCCTGAGAAGTAGAGCATGCTTTTATGCATCCATTTTCCACCATGACAATAAACTAGAACCGTGGACTGTCTCTATTATCTCCAGTGGAGGCCTTTGCCTACAGAGCTGCAGCCTGTAGAAGGTCTCTTTGCACTCCCAGCTGCAACTGCCACCAAGCCTGCATCTGCCAAGCTAAGGACAATCATTCCTGCTGGGGCAAACTGGAACGCCCCTTCCCACCCACTCCCCACCCTCCCAGGCTAGACACTGTCCCCAGCCTGCCAGCCCCCCACTCCCACTCCATTCTCTGCTCTTCTGCGACTCTCAGTGGCACCTGGATGTCCTAGAGTCTGAGAACCCCAAGGCCCCGGCCTCATCACAGACCCAGGGACCCCCAAACCAGCTCCAGCTTTCGCACATCTCATACTGCGCTTTCCCATCTCTGGAGTGCCTTCCTTAGCGCATTCAAACTCCCTGAGTTTCTCCTCCTCAAGAGGCTGTGTCCAGTGGCAGAGCAGACTTAGGCCAACAATCCTACAAGACACAAGGGAGAAGAACAGAATTTGTCTTGCTTTGGCAAGAGGAGAACTGGATAACCATGTGAGATCTCAAAACTGGAGTGGCCATACAGGCAGCTCCTACAGGCAGGTGGTCAGGAGAGTTTAGCAACTGATGTTTAGGGCAGGTGGAAGAGACTGAGATAAGAAAACTGAAAAGAACACACTCCTCCAGGCGGGAGATAGTATCTCTAACCAATTGTACCGTAGGCAAGCTGTAACTGAACAACTGAGTGTCTGTGTCTTTTATCTCAGAATTCAAGGGAATCTGGGAAGGGGCTGGTAGCCTGATCACCTTCCTGGAGCTAAAGGCAGGTAGAGCATAAAACTACATGCTACACCTAAGCACCCGTGTAAAAACACAATCAGTAACATCCAGGACAATATGCCTCTACCAGAGCCCAGTAACACTATTATAGTAGACCCTAATAGTTGCAACATAGCTGAAGCAAAGATAAAGACCCTAAAATAGGGCTGGTGAGATGGCTCAGTGGTTAAGAGCACTGACTGCTCTTCCAGAGGTCATGAGTTCAAATCCCAGCAACCACATGGTGGCTCACAACCATCAGTAATGATATCTGATGCCCTCTTGTGGGGTGTCTGAAGACAGCTACAGTGTACTTACATATAATAAATAAATAAATAAAAATTAAAAAAAAAGACCCTAAAATAGCCTTTATGAATCTGATAGAGGTCCTTAAAGAGGAAATGAATAAATCCCTTAAAGAAATCTATGAAAACACAAACAATAGAAGGAAATGAATAGTTTAATACCCCAAAGTATAAATAGATTCAACAAAGAAAACTCAAACTGAGGGAAATCTGGAAATGAAAAATTTAAGAAATTTAAACCTCACCAACAGAAAGAGATAGAGGGGATACAAATTGGAAATGAAGAAATTAAAATATCTTTATTTGCAGATCATATGATAGTATACGTAAGTGACCCTAAAAATTACATGGGGAATTCCCTAAAGCTGATAAACACTTTCAGTGAAGTAGCTAGATACAAATTAACTAAAAAATAAAAAATAAGTAGCCTTCTTGTATACAAATGACAAATCGACAGAAATAATTCAGGGAAATAGCCTCAAATAATATCAAATATCTTGAAGTAACTCTAACCAAGCAAGTAAAAGACTTATAATGGTGAAACATTTAATACATTGATGAGTGAGCTTTAAGAAGATATCAGAAGTTGGAATTACCTCCTGTGCTCATAGATTGAGAGAATTAATATAGTAAAAAATGATCATCCTACTAAAAGCAATCTACAGATCCGATGAAATTCCATCAAAATTCTAACACAGTTCCTCACTTGTCTGTGTTAGACTTCGGTGCACAGCTTAGGACAGACAACACCAGACCAAACGGTTCCAAAGGGGGAAGGGGTTTATTCAGGGCAGAGGGCAAAGGTGGAGAGAGAAATGGAAGAAGATGTCGGAGAAAGAGGAGAGAGAGGATAGAAGTGGAGGCCGGCCATGACCACATGGAGAGAAGGGTAAGGGTAAGGGGGAGAGGTGAGGGGACAGAGAGAAGTAGAGGCAAGAGAGCAAGAGAACAAGAGAGGAGGAGGCAAGCAGCCCTTGTTGTAGTGGGCAGGCCTACCTGGCTGTTGCCAGGTAACTGTGGGGCGGAGCATGCCTGGGTGTTGCCAGATAACTGTGGAGGTGGAGTTTAGACAGAATACTAACAGTCTGGAAAGGACAATTTTCAGCTTTGTATGGAAACATAAAAAACCCAGAACAGCCAAAACAATCCTGACTAATAAAAGAACTGCTGCCAAAACAAAACAAAAAACCAAAGCAAACAAACAAGCAAACAAACAAAAAAATGAGCCGGGCAGCGGTGGCGCACGCCTTTAATTCCAGCACTTCGGAGGCAGAGGCAGGCGGATTTCTGAGTTCGAGGCCAGCCTGGTCTACAGAGTGAGTTCCAGGACAAAGACAGAAACCCTGTCTCGAAACCCCCCCCCCCCCAAAAAAAAAAGCTTCTGGAGGTCTCACCAGCCCTGACCTCAAGTTGTCAAGTTGTATTATAGAACTAGAGTAATAAAAATAGCATGGTATTGTCACAAAAAGAGACATTTTGAGGGTTTTTTTTTTTTTTTTGACAAGGTTTCTCTGCATAGCCCTGGCTGTCCTGGAACTCACTCTGTAGACCAGGCTGGCCTCGAACTCAGAAATCCTCCTGCCTCTGCCTCCCAAGTGCTGAGATTAAAGGCATGCGCCACCACTGCCCAGCATAAAAAGAGACATTTTGATCAGTGGAGTCTGACTGAAAACTCAGATATAAATCCTTACACCAGCCAAGTGGTGGGGTCACATGCCTAGCACCTGGGAGGCAGAGTGAATTCCAGGACAGCCAGGACTACACAGAGAAACCCTGTCTAAAAAAAAAAAAAAAAAAAAAAAAAAAAAAAAAAAAAAAAAAAAAAAACCAACAATCATCAATCAATCAATCAATCAATCCATACACCTATAGACACTTGATTTTTGATAAAGCCAGAAATACTCACTGGGGGTGGGGGAAGGTTGCATCTACAGCAAATGGTGCTGTCAGACTGGGTGGCCACGCATAGAGGGATCCAGGTAGATCTATAGTATCACCCTATTAAAAACGCAACTCCAAGTGGGTGGAAGACCTCAACTTAAAACTAGATATACAGAACCTAATAGAGGGAAAAGTAGAGACTAGCCTTGGACTCTTTGGCTCAGGAGACAATTCCTAAACAGAACATCAATTGCACAGACACTAAGATCAACAATTAATAAATGGGACCCCATGAAACTGGAAAGCTTCTGTATAGAAAGGACACCGTCATTTGGACAAAGCAGCAACCTAAAGAATGGGAAAAGATCTTTATTAATTATACAGCCATTAGAGGGCTAATACCAAAAATATATAATGACTCAAAGACTAGATATCAAAAAAGCAAAAATCAAAAAACAAATAACTTGACTAAAACCAGAGTACAGACCTAAACAGAGAATTCTCAAAAAAGGAAAGTAAAATGGCTGAAAACACTTAAAGAAATGTTCAACACTCTTAGTCATGAGGTAAATTAAAACCTCTTTGAGATTTTTATCTCACACCCATCAGGATGGCTAAGGTGAATAAAATAAGTGACAGCTGATGCTGTTGAGGATGTGAAATAAAGGGACGACTCCATTGCTGGTGGGAGTGCAAATTTGTAGAGCCACTATGGAAATCAGTGTGGTAGTTTCTCTGGAAGATGAGACTTGATCTACCCTAAGACCCAGCTATGCCCAAGACTCTAGGCACATAAAAAGAACACTTCACCCTACCACAGAGACTCTCCCTCAACCGTGGCCACTGCTTCTTTATTCATAATAGCCAGAAATGGGGAACAACTTAGATGTCCCTCAACAGATGGATAGATAAAGAAGTGTGGTAATTAACACCATGGAGTATGACTCAGCCATTAAAAAAGTGAAATCATGAAAGCCACAGGTAAGTGGATGGAACTAGGAAAAAAAAAACAAAAACAACTCATTTTGTGTGAGGTAACCCAGACCCAGAAAGAAAAATATATGTATTTGCTTATCTGTGAATCTTAGCTGTTAAATCAATGACAACCAAGTTACAACCTGTAGAACCACATAGGTTAGGTAGGTGTAGAAAAAGCACTGGAGCATGGGGCTGAGAGAGGCCGGACTCTCTAGGAAAGAGACATACAAAAGATAATTATGGGAGGAAAAAGAAAGAAAAAATAGTTATGAATGAATGGGGGGGCTGGATAGAAGTATGAGGTTGGAAGGAGGATGCAAAAGGGGGAAAGGGGAGGGAATGTGGGGGAGAGACAGCTAAAATTAAGGGTCATTTGATGGGTAGTATGGAAACCTATTACAGTAGAAGCTTCCTAAAATATACAGATATATGACAGTGGTCCACATGAAATTGCCAAATAATAGGAGAGACTGGGCCCCACCTGGCCGTCTCTTGTCACCAAATGAAGTGTCTAGTACCAGGATAGAGTTATATCTACTTGAGTTGTTGGCCAAAGGAGTCCCATGGGAACCCCCAAACAACTAGGCTATTGCCGTGACTATACAGGTTGTTCTTCACAAACTGGTGGCTAGGCCCTATCACTGAAGACAGCACCTTTACAACTTACTGAACACAAAGTTGAGCTAGTGCCTACATAGAGCCTTCACCCTTACATGATAGCATTTTTGGTAAAGGAAGTTACTCTGCATTGCTACCAAGGGAGAAATGTAAACATCAACCCAGCCATAAACCCTTTGATCTTCAAAGGTATCCTGTCTGCAAAATATGCTAGGCTTGACTTAAGGCCCTCTCCAAAGGATTGAACCAATACCCAGCTTTATTTGAGTGATCAAGAACTTGACCCTAGCCAGGCAGTGGTGGCACACACCTTTAATCCCAACACTTAGGAGGCAGAGACAGGTGGATTTCAGCCTAGTCTACAAAGTGAGTTCCAGGACAGCAGGGCTACACAGAGAAACCCTGTCTCGAAAAACCAAAAAAAAAAGAACCTGACACTAGATGGTCCAGGGACCTAAGATAATACTAAATACTCTATTCCGAAAAGAAAGGAAGGAAGGAAGGAGGGAGAGAGGGAGGGAGGGAGGGAGAGAGGGAAGGAAGGAAGGGAAAGTAGCAATAACATGACATTTGGCTATATTCATAGATCAGTGCCTTGCTCAGCCATCATCAGAGAAGCTTCCTCCTATAGCAGATAGGAAAATAAAATAAAGAGACCCACAGTCAGATACTATGCAGAGTGAGAGAACCATGGAGCACTCGGGTCTTTATGGGATGTCTCCATCAAATCCCTCCCCTGGAGCTCAGAGAAACCCACATAAGAGATGGAAAGAGTATAAAAGCCAAAGGGGATGGAGAACACCAAGAAAACAAGGCCCTCTACATCATCAAGATTGATGCACATATGAACTCAGAAACTGAGGCCATGTGCACAGGGCCTGCATGGGTCTGCACCAGATGGGTCATAGTACTGAAAGGAGAAGTGGGCACACACCCCCATCCTTAACCCAGAAGCACTTGCAAATTGATAAGCACTTGCAAATGAAGTTAGGGTTCTCCAAGTGAATCTCATTCAGGAGTAGGCTGCATGCCCAGCAGGAGATGTCAACAGAAACAAACTGAAGGGCATCTTTGGAGGCTCCTTGTCTCATAATGTTGTGTCAGGACTTTTCTCTTTTCAAAAATTTTACCTAATTTTTATTTTATTTCTTCTCTCTTTTTTCCCTTACAGGTCCTTTGTGTATATATTATGACTTCCCGTTTGGTATTTTTATGGAATTCCTGGGTGTGCAAATGAGTGGGTCACTGTTTCTTGTGCCTTTTCTTGGGCTCTTTGTTTTATCCTATTCTGATGGTGTTAGTTTTTGTTTTATTACTATCCCTTGCAAACCTGTTTATTGACTAATGAGAGACTGAAAGGGGATAGAACCAGATGAGAGGGAAGGAGAGGGAGGAACTGAGAGTAGAGGGAGAGGAAACCATAATTAGAATATTATGTGAGGAGGAAAAAAACTATTTTCAATAAAAAAGGGGGGAAAAGCCCACGTCTAATTGTAATTTGGTTTTGGACTTGCAACATTGGAAACTCTTCACAGACACTGAGGTTGTTTTCTTTGTTTGTTTGTTTGTTTGTTTGTTTTATTTACATCCCAAATGTTGCCCTTCCCTCCAGGTCCCTGTTTCCAGAGTTCTTCATCCTATGGAGGAATTAGGGGAAGGACTGAAGAAGCTGAAGGGGATGGCAACTCCACAGGAAGACCAACAGAGTCAACTAATCACTGAGGTTTTAATTAGTCAGTCTTTGCAGCTGCTTTCCAGGAATTCTCATTCATTGTGCAGTCGTTACTTTGGTCTGCTGTGGGTTCCCTTTTTGGGATAAATAGATGTGTGTGTGTTGTCTCTCACACAACATATATATATATATGTGTGTGTGTGTGTGCATGTATGTATGTATGTATGTGCATGCACACACACAAAGACAGAATGTAAGCATACGTCAGTGTGTCATCAGTGTATCATATCTGGATGAAGACCCTCTTAACGCAGTAACTCTTAGTTATTTTAGGATGTAATAGAGTCCCTCTGGATGGGAGGAGCTAGAGCAAGGCAGGCTCTGCACCTCTCTGCACCTCTGCTTCCTTCCTCTGCAGAACAGAGCGCTTCTGTTTGTGTAGACACGAAAAGATAAGACGACTGGATGCACCTTCGTGTACAAGTAGGGTAGTGATTTAGGGTATAGGAAAAATTCCTAAGTAGACTTGTTCACTGCTTCATGATTGGACTACATGGAGAAGATCAAGCGATGTCCTCTTTCTTTGCTGTGACTACATCTGGGCTGCACAAGTCGGTCATGTATATGTGTTGGAAGCTTATTCTCAGGGTGGCAGTGTTGAGAGGTGGTGTGGATCCTTTATGAAGCTAGAGAGAACACTGCTCGCAGGGGATTCATGGTTCATGTCTTACTCATTAGACAATAGTTATTGAGAGACCACTGACTCTTTTGTTTGTTTGTTTGTTTGTTTGTTTTCAAGACAGGGTTTCTCTGTATCGTCCTGGCTGTCCTGGAACTCATTCTGTAGACCAGGCTGGCCTCGAACTCAGAAATCCGCCTGCCTCTGCCTCCCAAGTGCTGGGATTAAAGGCATGCGCCACCACCACCCAGCTGAGACCACTGACTCTTTTCTTCTTAAGTTTTTCTCTTTCTAGTGTTAGGGGACAGGTGAGTCACCTTTGATGTAGAGCTTTCTGACAGCCTTCTGGTGGCTGGTGACTAAACCTCAAGGGCAAATAGTGCCAGAGAGTGAACTGCTGGCAGCTCGAGATGCACCTACTGCAAAAGAAACAGCTATAGAAACCCCCAGCAGAGTGAAATGTCCCAGCAGAAGAAAGCAGGGAAGGAGCAAGTGGCCGGCAGAGGCAGCTATGGCAACTTCAGAGCAACTTCTATGGGTGTCCTCCCTTGGGCTCAGGGTTCTTCCTCTCTCCTGCCTGCCTGACAGCTCTTTCCTGAGCGATCCTGTTCTTTCTCATTGTTTGCATACCTATCTTCACCCCCAGGGACAACTAGGCATAGCTGACACTCCGTACATTTGGACTCCAGAACACAAAAGGTGGTAGAACTGCAGGCAGAAGAAGAGGCCAAAGACTCTGGCTCCTGCCTCTGACTGGCTCCACCCCAATGCTCCCCGGTGTCTTCAGGGGGGAGATGCTTGAATGAAGACTTGGAACTCAGCTCTCAGCTCCTGGAGAAAGACTCACAGAGTCCCCCGCCACCAAGGTTCCTACACCAGACAGGGAACTTAACTTGAGTCAGCCTCTAGGCCTCCACTGTTCTTGCCTCTGCCTCTGAGACTGCACTTTCGTGGCAGCTGGGAATTCATTCCTTCCGTTTTCCTGAGTTATCTGAAAGAGCAGCAAGTGCTCTTAACGGAAAAACAATCTCTCCAGCTCCTTATCATCAACTCTTACCTGAATTTCCAGGATGTTGGCTTGTTTTATGTGATTTGAGCTTGCTAGCTCTAATAATTGCATAACCCAATTTAAAAAAATTTCTCCTCCTTCCAAATAGAGGTTTGTATATACATTTTATATTTAGTATATGTTATTCATAATTTGATATTTATTTTCTATATAGATAAAATTTTTTTGCTCTACCCTAAAATTTACATTTAGTATATCAAGAGTTGGATATTATATGCTTAATGTGTTTGCACTACTGGGTAATCAAACCTAGGCTCTTGAGCATTTACAACTGAGTTACATCCATCTCTGAAAGAGATTCTCTCTGTCCTTCAGTTTGTTTCCCACCAAATGTGTCTCTTTTTTTTTTTTTTTAAAGATTTATTTATTTATTTTATTTATGAGTACACTGTAGCTGTCTTCAGACACACCAGAAGAGGGCATCGAATCTCATTACGGATGGTTGTGAGCCACCATGTGGTTGCTGGGATTTGAACTCAGGACCTCTGGAAGAGCAGTCAGTGCTCTTAACCGCTGAGCCATCTCTCCAGCCCCCCAAATGTGTCTCTTATGCACCTGACATGTCCAATTTCCTAGAATATCTAAAAAGCTTTCTATGATCTGACTGCCTCTTGACAGCTTCACCTGTTACTGTTTGCAGCAAGCTTGCCACTTTATTGTATTTCTGTGCCTTTGTGTTGTCTGGCCACCTGGAAAATCTTTTGTCTTTAGACTATAACCTGAGCTTTACTCCCACATTACGAGGCAGGCACAGCAAGCAACTCCTCATGAATTCCTATCGCACCTTAAACACGGATGCTTCTCTCTCTCTCTCTCTCTCTCTCTCTCTCTCTCTCTCTCTCTCTCACACACACACACACACACACACACACACAGAGTTCAGTGACTCTATGGCTTGGCACCTTTCAATGAGCGATTGGGTTCTTGCTGAATCTCTTCATATCCTAATCGAGGATCAGTGCTCAATAAATCATAACTGAGTCTAACTTTGAAAAAAAGATGAATGGCGAAAAGTAATCTCGTTTGAATCTCTAGCATTTAGTGTAATGTCTGGTACATGGCATTGTGCGACAAGACTCTTCCTGGGGAGATGAAACACACATCTGATTACCCCAGATAGGGAGCCCACAACAGACAAATTATGGATATCATCAAAGTCCAACATGGTGAACCAGTGAGTTTTATTGGGGTTACTTACAGGAATATGAGTGAAGGGTTTCTTTTTTTTTTTAAAGATTTATTTATTTATTATATGTAAGTACACACTGTAGCTGTCTTCAGACACCCATATGAGGGCATCAGATCTCATTGTAGATGGTTGTGAGCCACCATGTGGTTGTGGGATTTGAACTCATGACCTCTAGAAGAGCAGTCAGTGCTCTTAACCGCTGAGCCATCTCATCAGCCCAAGTGAAGGGTTTCTTACAAGAGTAGAAATGACTCAAGGACAGCTACCATTACAAAGCCCACTACAGCATGAGTGACGGCTCACAAGATGTGGGAACCTGGAGCACACTACATAGCTTAAAGGCAGATTGGGGACTATCCTTTCCAAGTGCCTCAGTTGCTCTAAACCACTTCCGGGCAGCTCTGCTGGTTTCTGTTTCTTCCAGACAGCTAATCTGGTCTCAGAATCTGGTCAGTTTCAAGGGACTTCTTGAAGCTATTTTGAGTTGTCATCTTCCAGCTTGAGGGGCCTCCATGCTGAATGGAATGTTTTCTTCTTAGAGGAAACTTACACAACACATGGGAACCAAGAAATAGATGGTTATTTGACAAATAGAAGTATTTTATTAATATAGTAAATGACTGCTCATCATTTTCTGAGATAAGAGACGCATCTATGCAGCAAAGAGTCTCGTGCTCACCCCTCTAGTCTCCTCTCTCTGGCACAGCACCCTGAATTCTAGCTTTATGAACAAGCTGATGCTCTTACACTTTCCCTGTGTGAGCATTCTCTTTGTCTCCACTGTCCAGCTGAAGCATTTCTCCCCTCAAGCAACTTTGCAATTTCTCGAAACCTTGTAATCATTCTCTCAAATTTCTTCTTCCCCTTCAATCCCATTTCTTAATCTCTTCTTGTCTTCTCCATGTCCCCTGAGTATTGTGTACTTAACTGTTTACTACAGAATATAAAACAATCTATCTTCCCCTTCTCTTCTGCAGCTCTGTGTAGCCCCACTTCTGCCAGTGGATTCTGGCAATATTCAAACAGAATTGGGGGATGGATACGGGGTCAGCAGGAGTGGAAGGAGGAATCACCCTGGAAGTTACTTCTGAAAATAAATCATTTTGCTCAGCTTCAGCCTCATGGGCCAGTACTCTATAGAAGAGAGGTTTGGCTTTACTGAAGTGCTGAGCAAATATTATTTCCCAGCAGTGCTAATTATCTTCCAGTGATCCAGCAAGATTTCGTAAGCCTCAGGATTGTGAAATCACCCTATGCTGAAATCAAAGTAACAACAGATGGAAAGATTTTTAAAGTCACGAGGTGTAAGCAGGGCGTGGTGGAGCACACATTTAATCCTCAAAACTGGAAGCAGAAGCAGGCAGATCTCTGAGAATCTGAAACCAGTCTGGTTTACATAATGAGTTCCACACCATCCAGGGTTCCATGATGGGGAACCCTGACTCAAAACAATAATAATCCTGAGTTGTCTTTAGGAAACCTGTGATTCCAAAGTTGAGTTTGGGAGGGAGGAAGGAACTAAAGTTATCCTCTTTTAATTGTGTGTCCCTTCTGCAGACCCCACCTCTCAACAAGCTTTGTTCTCATACTGTCACCCTGTCATCCAGAGTCCCCAGCTAGGACACCAACCTCCTACTTTCAAGACTGGGATACTTCCCCTTCAAAGACCTTTAAGAATTCTCTCTCTCTCTCTCTCTCTCTCTCTCTCTCTCTCTCTCTCTCTCTTTGGTTTTTCCAGACAGGGTTTCTCTGTGTAGCCTTGGCTGTCCTGGAACTCACTCTGTAGACCAGGCTGGCCTCCAACTCAGAAATCCACCTGCCTCTGCCTCCCAAGTGCTGGGATTAAAGGCGTGCACCACCACCGCCCGGCAAGAATTCATACTCTCTAGCAGAACAATTTCTGTGTCTCATTCTATTACCAGAAGACCTGGCTAATATCAGTCTGCTAGCCAGGTTATCTTTGCTGATCATTTATGTATGAATGGCCTTCCAAGAGTCTTCACAAACATCATCTCTGAACCTGGGCCAGCCAGATGGCACAGCAAGTATGGGTGCCTGCAGCCAAGCCCAATGACTTGGGGTTGATCCTTGGGACCCACGTGGTAGAAGTAGAGAAATGACTTCTACAATTATCTTCTGACCTCTACATATATGCTGTGTCATGTGTCCGCTCTCCATACCCTAAAATAAAAATGTAAAACAAAAATCTTTGTCTTTCACCAGACTGTTCTGTTAATAGTTTGCCTCTGTTGTTGGGCCACAAAAATACTGCAGTTCCTCATTGACTGGATGTGTCTTCACAGTTTACACATATGGCCAACAGACCTCGAACACTTGCTGCTTGTTACAGTGCCTGCTTGTGTTTGTTTGTTTTGTTGTTGTTGTTTTGTTCGTGGTGGCTTCGGATTTTGTTGTTGTTTTAATGTTTATTCTTCTTTCATACATTATATCCCAACCACAGTTTCCCCTCTCATTGCCTGTTTAAAAAAATTTTTTTTAGATTTATTTGTTTTGTTTTATGTGTACGAATACTTTGCCTGCTCATATGTAAGTGTACCATGTACGTAACTGGTGCCCACAGAGGTCAGAGGTCCAGAAGGTGTTGGAACTAGAGTTACTGATGATTGTGAGCCACCATATGGGGATTGGGAACCAGACCTCGGTGTCCTCTGCAAGAGGAATAAGTGCTCTTAATCTCTGAGAACTCTCTCCATCCTCTTGTTTCACCTGCTTGAAAGGCTTGAAACAGCTTTCTGGTTCAAATGATGTCAGAGTGAAGAAGCTAAACCTTTGACTAATTACAAAGCAACGAAACCTCAAACTAAGAACCGAATTAGATACATACAGTCTGAGAGTCTTTTTAGCTTTACTCTTTCTTCTTTCTCTGTTTCTTATATTTGTTTAACAAGTGCTTTTTGAGTTTGTAGCACAGACTTGCTGGATGAAATGGTGAGGCAGCAGAGTATAATACTGAAGAGCACAGATGTATGTGGCGTGTGTGTGTGTGTGTGTGTGTGTGTGTCTGGGTGTGTCTGGGTGTGTCTGGGTGTGTTTGGGGGTGGGTGTATATAGGTCAGAGGTTTATATTGGTTTAAGTTGCAAACTCTACCTATTATTTTAAAGGGTCAAGTATATGCCAAGAACTCTCCACCTTGTTTTCTGAGATAAGGTCTTTTATTTAACCAATAGGTTGTTGTTTTGGCTAAGGTGGCTAGCCAATGAATTCAAGGTGTCCTCCCCTGACCTGGCCCAAATATACAACTGTGCACTTTCCAGTGAATGCTATGTGGGTGTCAGGGACTGAACTCAGCCCCTTATGTTATGCTGCAAACACTTTACTAAATGGCTCATCTCTCCCGCCATAGGTGTGTGCTTTGAGTCCTGGTTTTGACAGTTAACAGCTATGTAGTTCTGATCAAATAATTTTACTTCTCACTCTTCAGTTTCATCAAGCAGAGGTGATAACAAGAGTATCTATTCCAGCCTGGGTGGTGGTGGTGACACATGCCTTTAATCATAGCACTTGGAAGGCAGAGGTAGGTGAAACTCTGTGAGTTCGAGGCCAGCCTTGTCTACAGAGCCAGTTTCAGAACAGCCAGGACTACACAGAGAAACCTTGTCTCGAAAAACAAACAAACAAGAAAGTATCATAGGGTGGTATAAGGATTAAAATATTTAGTACATAAGAGTTCTTGGCATATATTTGACCCTTTAAAATAATAGGTAGAGTTTGCAACTTAATGTTTTTGATGACTTACAGGAGTTAAGTAGGGAGACATTAGCTTGTGGGAAAAAAGAAATTTCTACCCTAAGGAACATCTTATTTGAAGTCCTAAGGCAATAAAAGGCAACATTAAAAGAAGCAGGTAGCAATTGACAAGGGCAGGGCTGGAGAGATGTCTCAGTTAAGAGTACTGGCTGCTCTTCCAGATGACCCAGGTTCAATTCCCAGCATCTACATGGAGATAGACACACATGTGGGCAAGACATCAGTATACATGAGATAAACATAAATATTTTATTTAAAAAAAAACTGACAGTGGCTAATGGGATAGGCAGAGACCAAATTATGTGGGGCCTTATAGACCATACACTGTATGAGGTTTATTTTAATTGTGAAAACTAGGAAAACCATCTGAAGGATTTTCAACCAAGTGGGTGGGCACAATCTAATTTTCTTTTCTAAAGATAAGCTCTGTTGCTACGGTAGAAAACAGCTTGAAGGTAAACGGAGAAAGTTCCGAGAGGTCAGTGAGCCAGTAGGTACACTCGATACCAGGAATCTACTGTCTTGGTTCAGGTTGGCAATAGAAGAGAGGAAAATGTACAATGTGGGAGGCCTTGAGTGTCTGTGGGAAGGGAGTGTGTGAAATTTAAGTGGTGGGAAAACCTCTGATGCTGTTAGTCTTTGACAATAGCCTCTGGTTACTGATGGGGCCACTCTTTATGAAGAATGCTAGAGGAGGAAGACGTAGATGAGAGGAGGAGGGGGCTCCGTACTGGGGATCTCGGACACTGGTGATGGAGGCAGCCCTCGAACGGATCCCAGTATCAGGCAAGACCGGAGACTGGTGATGGAGGCAGCCCTCGAAC
>NW_021604587.1:21308194-21385125 GCF_004785775.1 Grammomys surdaster
TCAGGCAAGACCGGAGACTGGTGATGGAGGCAGCCCTCGAACGGATCCCAGTATCAGGCAAGACCGGATACTCAGGCCCAGACTTGAAGGGTAATTTCTGTCTTGACTGCTCTTCGATGCACAGAGTCAAGATGGAAAGGGAAGCCTTCTTCCAGTTAAACAGGACAAGCTTAGCAAGTAATGGGAAAAGGAAGCAATACGTAAGTCACCATTTCTATAAGACAGGAAGAAGTTTCCCACTACTGCTGACTGAAGCACTGACCGTTCACCTAGGAAGACTGAGTTACAGGAAGTGAAAATCACTGCCTCATAAATAGCTCACTGATTATTTTTAATTGCAAATATTTAATACAGTCTGTCAGCTAAAAAATTCTTTCACTTAGTTGAAGAAAAGGGAAGACGAAGAAATGACAGAGGAAAGAACTGTTTTTACGATGGAACTAGCAACCAAGAACAATGTTCAGAAACTGAAAAATACCCCCAGGCTTGGGTCACAAGAGGATACCTAAGGAAATATAGAGCTTTTTGGAATCAGGACACTCAAGTTAAATTAATAGGATGTTTTATTTCTGCACAGCTTTAAAGCTAAGATTTAGAGATGCTTCAGGTGTTATACAGAGTCTTTCAGAGACTTTGATATGAAAAATATATGGAATATATTTCAACATGAGCAGGCTACATAAAGTACAGTGTCTATAAGGGTTCAGGGAAGATACTTTCTTTTTTGTTTTGTTTTGTTTGTTTGTTTGTTTGTTTGTTTTGTTTTTTCGAGACAGGGTTTCTCTGTGTAGTTCTTCCCTCAATGATAGGTGCAGTCTCAATTGCAATGTAAGCACTGGCATATCGAAAATGCCAGAACTGTGGGATGACAATCAAAACCAATGGCAGGTGTGTAGTGGTGACAGCCTGAGCTTATAAGACAAGCTGTGTGTGCACCGAATGGCAGAACCAGAAGGGTGGGGCTACCCAAACCCTTTGGTTCCCAGATCATTAGTGAGTCCCAGATGTTGGCCACTGAACTATTTACGCTGGTGGATTTTGGTTTTGCTTTGCTTAGATTGTGATTGTGCCTTGGGGTCTTCCCTCTTAAAATAAAAATTATGCAACTTACTTTTTCATTTTACAGGAGCCTATAGTTGAAAGACTTTGAACTTTAAAAGAGATTGAACTTTTAAAGTGAGTGATTGTTTTTAGAGACTGTGAGTAGTTTTTTAATGTTATGATATTAATATGAGCTCTTGAGAATAGTGCTTTTTTTGTCTTGTTTTTTTTGTTTTGATACAGTGTTTCATTATGTCATTTTAACTGATGGAGATCTGACTCTGTCTCCTAAGGGCTGGGATTAAAGGTGTGCACCACCAAGCCAGACTAAAAGGTCATGGCTTAATAGTAATATATTTGTTAAGATAACAAAGGATCAATTGTGCTGGTTAGTTTTTTTCTCAACCTGATACAAACTAAAGTCATCTCTGAAGAGGAAATCTCAATTGAGAAAATGCCTATATCCCATTGGCCTGTAGGCAAGACTATGGAGACATTTTCTTAATTAATGATTGATGTGGGAGGGCCTAGCATACTCTGGGCAAATAGTCCTGGGTTGTATAAGAAAGCAAGCTGATAGCTAGGTTTGGTGGTGCACACCTTTAGTCCCAGCACTTGGGAGCCAGAGACAGGTAGACCTCTGTGAGTTTAAGGATAGCCTGGCTTACATGGAAAGTTAAGGCCAACCAGAACTACATAATGAGACTCTGTCTCAAACAACAACAACAACAACAACCCTCACAACCCCCATCTCCCACCCCCCAAAGAAAGCTGAGCAAGGCTTGGAAAGTAAGCCAGTAAGCAATGTCCTTCCATGTTCTCTGCATCAGTTTCTGACTCGAATTCCTGCCCTAACTTCCTTACATGATGACTGTTCTTTGAGATAAAATTAACCCTCTTCTCTCCAAGCTGCTTTTTTGGACATGCTTTTTTTTTTTTCTCCTTCCCTTCTCCTCACTCTGGCCAGGCTCCCTCCAGCCTCACTCGTTCCGGCCCAAAGTTTTTTTGTTTTTTTTGCTTTTTTTTTAAATTAATAAATTATATGTAAGTACACTGTAGCTGTCTTCAGACACCCCATAAGAGGGCATGAGAACTGATTACAGATGGTTGTGAGCTGGGATTTTAATTCAGGACCTCCAGAAGAGCAGTCAGTGCTCTAAACCGCTGAGCCATCTCACCAGCCCCCTTGGACATGCTCTTAATCACAGAAAACAAACTAGGATATTAGCTTCAAGAGTAGAATCAGTAACTTTAGGGATAATGGTGAGTATAAGAATGATTTCAGAGTGGCTGGCTATCAGAGAAAGCATAGCCACACAATGACAGTCTGCTGGCTGGGGAGCCTGCCAGAACCAATAACCCCTCAGTCCAAGAAGCTAGATGCTCCAAAACAAGGGGGATGGATTATGCAGTCTCAGTCCAAGCCCGAGGACCTGGAAGCTGGGAGAGTTACAAATCTGCATGCAAAGACTAAAGAATGTTGGCATCTAGTATCCATGGGCAACAGAAGCAACAAACAATAGACCTGCCAAGTGTAGTCAATCTTGAACACAGCTGTCGGTCTCTCCTTCTATTCTGTCATCCTATGCAAGTCTCACCCTGTCAGGCATGTTGTTCACCTTGAGGATGCCTTTCTTACTCACTTCACAGACTCACCTCACATGCCAAACATTTATAGAAGAAATATCCTCAGAAATACACCTAGAAGTATACCAATTTTAAAGTCTCTCAACTCAGTCAAGTTGACAACCAAGTTTAGCCACCACATCATAGGATGTAGAGCATCTTTTTAATACATGTATTCGCTGGTTGTGTATACTCTTTGGAGGGGGGGATCCTAGCATACTTTCTATTGTTATGATAACACTTTCTATTGTTATGATAGGCTTACATGTCCTGATCAGTCCATCACAGAAAAAAGTCACGGCAGGAACTGAAACAAAGGATAGAGAGGAATGCTGCCTGTTGGCTTGATCTCCATGGCTTGCTCATTTTGCTTTTCTATGCAACCCATCACCATCTGCCCAGGGGTGGCACTACCCCTAGTGAGCTGGGCCCTTCAAATCAATCACTAATCAAGAAAATATACCCCAACAGACTTGCCTAGAGGCCAATCAGATGGAGGCAGTTTCTCAACTGAGGCCCCCTCTTTTCGGATGACTTTATTTGTGTCAAGTTGACAAAAATCTAACCAGCACAATGAGGTATCAGTTAAGATCTTTGGTTAAGGCCGGGCGGTGGTGGCACACGCCTTTAATCCCAGCACTTGGGAGGCAGAGGCAGGTGGATTTCTGAGTTGGAGGCCAGCCTGGTCTACAGAGTGAGTTCCAGGACAGCCAGGACTACACAGAGAAACCCTGTCTCAACCCCCACTCCCCCTAAAAAATCTTTGGTTAATTATCTTTAGTAATTTAATTACTAAAGATTTGAGGATTTAGTTAATCTTCAATTTATAGTATTGAGGATTGAACCCAGGGTCTTTTGCAAACAAGTCAAGTCCTCTACCACTAAGCTATATTCCCAGTCTTCTTATTCTATCTGAGACACAGACACTGAGCTGATGGTGAGTGCATTTTGTAGCTCAGGCAGGCCTTGAACTTGTGATCTTCCTGCTTGAGCCTCCTGAGTAGCTAAGACTATAGAGCTGTGTCAATTAGGCCTAGATAACTTGTATTTTTTTTTTTTAAGATTTATTGATTTATTATATATACAGTATTCTGCCTGCATGTATCCTGAAGGCCAGAAGAGGGCATTGGATCCCATTACAGATGGTTGTGAGCCACCATATGGTTGCTGGGAATTGAACTCAGGACCTCTGGAAGAGCAGCCAGTGCTCTTAACTGCTGAGCCATCTCTCCAGCCCCCTAGATAACTTTTTTTTTCTTTTTCTTTTTTGGTTTTTCGAGACAGGGTTTCTCTGTATAGCCCTGGCTGTCCTGGAACTCACTCTGTAGACCAGGCTGGCCTTGAACTCAGAAATCCACCTGCCTCTGCCTCCCAAGTGCTGGGATTAAAGGCGTGCGCCACCACCGCCCGGCTTAGATAACTTTTAAAATCAGATTTTGAACATTGTAACGTTCTTTGTATATTTTGGATAATGCCCTTTAACACACATGCCTTTAGCAAGTGTTTTCTTCTAGTCTGTGACTGTTTTCCCTCTATTGAGTACTCTCAGTTTTTAAGAGTGTAAGAATCTTAAGTTGAAAAGTTTAAGCAACTTTGCTTTGAGTCATTTGAAGTGAGTTTTTAATCTCAAGACAGGTGAAGAGATGTGGAGGCAGAATTACTTCCTGGGAGCTGAATGTACTTAATTATGGGAGTGATTGTTTAAGTTTTTACTAGGTTCCTAAGTGTCCAAAGCAATCTCATGTTAAGAATGGTCTAAGCCACGCATGTTGGTGTCTCAACACTTGCAAGGCTGAGGCAGAAGAACTGAGTTCAAGGCCATCTTGGGTTACATAATGAGGTGCTTGTACCTACCTCCAGAATTTTAAGTAAGGCCAGGTAAGCACAAGCTATGTGGCCTAAGCTGCTAGGACCTCACTGTGTAGCTCAAACAGGCGTCAGTCTCCTGCTGCAGTGTTAGGATTGGAGTGACCACACATTTAAAAGAGGTAGGGTGTGTGTGTCTGTGCGTGTGTGTGTGTGTGCACACGCATGCGCATATTCTATAACACAGGGCCCTCTACAGCACAGTATCTGGTGTGAAGATCTTTCGAAAGGCTTTATGGCAATACTATAGAAGGCCAATACTAATGAGAAAATTAGTTAGTTAATCACACATATTAAGATTTTTACGCCGGGCAGTGGTGGCTCACGCCTTTAATCCCAGCACTTGGGAGGCAGAGGCAGGCGGATTTCTGAGTTCGAGGCCAGCCTGGTCTACAGAGTGAGTTCCAGGACAGCCAGGGCTACACAGAGAAACCCTGTCTCAAAAAAAAAAAAAAAAAAAAGATTTTTACTCTAGTGAGAAAATAGTGAAACACAACCTTCTGATCCTTGTTTTTCCTTTGCCCCATCTCAGATAAAAGATTAATTTTCTTGAGGTGGCAAGAATTGGAAGATTTTGTTCTTGAGTTATACTGGAAAATGCATATTTGAATTATACTGGGAAATTTGCTCTTGAGTTGAACTAGGAAATGCATACTGAAAAAGGATCCAGTTTTTCGATTTGGGGTCCTTTAGGAAAGCTGAGTCTCAGGAATGCCTATAAATAATAGCCAGAGATAGAATCGTGCAAAACTGCTGCAGAGATGGTCCAGATGATCTAGCACTTGCTGATCTTACAGAGGACACAGATTCAGTTCCCAGCACCTGCATGGCAGCTCACAACTGCACATAACTCCAGTTCCATAACTCCAGTTCCAAGCTTTGTGTGCTCCTGCACACTTACAGTCTATATACCTACACACACACACACACACACACACACACACACACATATTTTTATTAAAAAATAGGAATAGTTGGAAAGATACACTGTGTTCTTAGGTTAGAAGTGCAATGGTATTTGGAATGCCATTTCTCTCCAAATTACATTTTGAGTGAAAGAAAATTTCCAGCAAATTGTACAGTCTCTGAGGCAATAATGTATTATTTTTCAAATCAATAATTTATAATACCCAGACGTTGCTTCTATTCCCAATAGCTAAGTTCCTGCGAAACAAAGGCAAGCTCAAGGCCAGCCTAGGTTATATAATAAGATGCTGTCTCAAAACAGATCAAACAAAACAACAACATGAATCTTTGATATGTGGTATGTATGTATGTATGTATGTATGTATGTATTTGAAACATGATTTCTTTGGATAGCCTTGGCTGTCCTGGAACTCATTCTGAAGATAAGGCTGGCCTTAAACTCGGAGATCTGCCTGCCTCTGCCCCCTGAATGCTGGGATTAAAGGCGAGTACCACCACTGTCTGACTTATTTTTATTTTTTTTTAAGTAGTTTACCAGGGTTTCTCCCCATCTATCGCTGAGATATCTGTATTAAAGGTTTATTGTTTTTATTGTTTTGTTTTGGTGTAACTGTTCTCCCAAATGATGAATGATTTATGAGTAAGGCGTTTCCTTCAATTACTACCAACTAACACCTCAGCCAGCATAATTATTGATCTCCATCCTTCTCCATTTCATCATTATTTTCCCTTGAGCTTCAGGAAATGTCCTCAAGGATACCAGAAAATTCTCTAACTCTTAATCTTCCTGGCTCACACTCTCCAGTGCTGAGATTGTAGGAATGTGCTTGAATGCCTAACCAAGCTTTCTTTTTCTTATTAACTTGTAGAAATTCTTATTCTGGGCACAAGTCTTTTTTATTTATATATAAACATACCTTTTTTCATCTTGTAGTTTGCCTTTTAATGTTCTGGTGATGTGGTGGTCTGAATATGTTTGGCCCCTGGTAAGTGGCACTATTAGGAGGCGTGGCCTTGTTGGAATAGGTGTGGTCTTGTTGAAGAAAGTGTGTCTATGTGTAGGTGGGCTTTGTGGACTCCTAGTGTTCAAGCTCGATCCAGTGCGGAAGAGAGTCTCTCCTGGCTGCCTGTGGGAACACAGTCTCCTGGCTGCTTTTGGATCAAGATGTAGAACTTTCATCTCCTTCCAAACCATGTCTACCTTACTGCCTACCATGATGACAATGGATTGAACCTCTGAAACTGTAAGACAGCCCCAATGAAATGTCTGCCTTTATAACAGTTGCCTTGGCCATGTTATCTCTTCACAGCAATAAAATCCTAAGTCAGGTGTCAATTGTAGCACGCATGGAAAACACCCTTAGAAGGCACTCATATTTGAGCACTTGGACCCCAGATGGTAGTGCTCTCTGAGGATGTTATGGAGCCTTTAGCGGGTGAAACCATCCTGGAGGAAGTATGGCAGTAAAGGTGGGCTTTATAGCTCGGTCCCACTTCCCATTCTCTACTTCCTGTATAGGACTGAAATGTGCTCTCTGCTTCTTTACCACCAGGACTGCCTTACCACGATGGACCCTATCCCTCCAGAACTGTGAGCCAAAATATATATACACGGATTTTTCCCTTCTTATCTAAGTTGCTCTTGCCAGGGCATTTTATCAAAGCAACAGAGAAGCAACTAATACAGTGTCTATAGATGAATTATTTTTTTTCATGAACAAAATGTAATTATTTAATAATTTTGATGATCATATATTTTCCCCTTTATGATTTGTGTGTAATCTCTTACTTAGGAAAATCTTAAAAAAAAAAAAAAGAAATCTTTGCCTATTTCAAGTCATGAAGAAATACTTTTACACTTTTTTCTCTACAGACTTTATTCTTTTACTTGTGATTTTTGAAAGACCTAAATTAGAAATTGTAAAAGGCACTGCGTAGACCAAGCTGGCCTCAGACTCCCAGAGATCCACCTGCCGCTGCTACTTCCCATCCTAGCTTAATTTTTTAAGAAGGGGAATACTGTGCTCTGTGGTATGAAATCTGAGGGAGTCAAACAAGCAGCTTTCGACAGCAGGAAAGCCAGGGGAAACGATGACATGACTCTCAATCTACTTCAGCTAAGTGGTCCTGCTAAAAAGGCCACGGAGTAACAAGCTATTCAGAAATCAGCTTCTGGGCTCAATAACCAGGAGACCATAAAAAAAATAAGATGCAGGATGAGGGATGCAGCTCAGGTGGTGAGTCCTGCATGTCATACGCAAAGCCCCGGCTTCATCCAGCACTGCTTAAAGCGAATTGCTGGACATCTATAATCCTAGCATTCGGGAGGTCCATAGTGAGTTGGAGACTAGCCTAGGATACAAGTGACTGTAACTAAATGACTTGTAGGAAAACAGTGAGACAATTTAAATTAGCTTGTAAGGTTTTAAAAAAATTATCTTCCTCCTCCTCGTCATCCTCATCATTAATCTCCTGTGCCCAGAAAACCCTGGCACAGAGACATTAGTCCTTCTGAGGCTAATCTCTCCTTTTAGTTTAAATGTGAAATGCTGTGTATAGGGCCATGTGTTTGAGCTGATCCTCAGCTGATGACTGGTTTAGAAGGTGTGGAACCTTTAGGAAGCAAGAGTCTTGGTGGAGGAAGTAGGTCTGGCCTTGTAGTATTATAGCTGGCTGTACTTCCTGTATACTCTGCTTCCTGACTGAGACTGTGATGTGACCTTCCATGTCAGGCTACTGCAACCATGCCTTACCCAACATAATGCACCCAGGCCATAAGTGAAAGCAAGTCATTCCTCTCTTAACTCGCTTCTTGTCAGGTATTCGGTCACGGCCACAACTAAAGTCCCTAATGACATTCCTTCCTCACTAAGTCTGATACTATGTGTTTTCCCTGTCATTAATTTCCTCCTTTTTTCCTACAGTTCTTAAATCTCCAGTTTCTTTCAACCTATAAACAAATCTCTCCAATTCATTTTGCAATGGAAACCCTCAACTACTGTCTTCATGGACTCTTCCTTCACTGCCAAAGTTCATAAAGAACACTCATATCTGCTGTGTCTTAGGGTTTCTATTGCTGTGAGGAGACATGATGACCATGACAACTCTTTTTTTTTTTTTTTTTTTTTTTTTGGTTTTTCAAGATAGGGTTTCTCTTATAGCCCGGGCTATCCTGGAACTCACTCTGTAGACCAGGCTGGCCTCAAACTCAGAAATCCACCTGCCTCTGCCTCCCAAGTGCTAGGATTAAAGGCATGTGTCACCACTGCCTGGCTTTTTTTTTTTTTTTTTATGACAACTCTTAGAAAGGAAAACATTTAACTGAGGCTGGCTTACAGTCCAGAAGCTTAGTCTATTATCATGGTGGGAAGCATGGCAGTGTGCAGGCAAGCATGGTACTGGAGAAGGAGCTGAGAGTTCTCTGTCTTGATCCATAGGCATCAGGAGAGACTGAGCCACACTAGTCTGGCTTGAGCATCTGAGACCTCAAAGCCCACTCCTGCAGTAACACACTTGTTCTAACAAGAATATACCTCCTAATAGTACTACTTCTTATGGGCCAAACATTCAAACACATGAGTCTTTGGGACCATATCTATTCAAACTAATTGGCCAAGTTGTTAATTGTACATTTGTTCTTAGCAAACTGATCAAAAAGCCACAAGTGATCTTATTTGTCTCTTGTTTCTACCAATGTATGAAAACTGTGCTTTTAACGCTCCCAAGAACCAGCATCTCCAAAATGATTTTTTTTTTGTTTTTCCCATGCCTTAGCTCTCATTTCTTATTTTTGTTAAGGAGATACTCAGGTTGCCAATAGCAATGCACTTATGTCAATAACACATGTTCATTTTGGTCTTTTATTCTACTTGTATTTTATTTTATTGCTGTGGTGATGCGCTGGGGGTGGAATCCAGGGCTTTCCTAGTCGAGTGCTCTGTCAATCTGTTTCCACAACACCATGAATATACCATTATAACAGTTTTCAACAGTAAGAAATATGAACATGCTTCCTGAGACTGTCTTCCCTATTAAATTTTTAGTCTCAAAAGCAAGTATAAAATAATTTAAATCTTTGCAACTCTAGTGTTTATCAGAATATCTTGCACAGAGGCATCTATAATCTGAGTGCATGTAGTCCAGGCTAGCCCCCAAACTACTGTGAGACAGAGGACAGCCTGAATATTTTGATCCTTCTGCTCTCACCTCCCAAGTGCTGGGATTACAGCATGTACTATTTTTAGTCAGTGTGTATCATCCATTTCCTATTGATAACAACATACTTCAAGTTGAGTAATTTATAAAGAAAGGATTGCTTATTTATTTTATTTTGGAGCCTGAAAGCTCCAAATTGGGAGGCCTATTTGGGTCTCCAGTGGGAGGCTTCTTGTGTTGCACCATGGCAGAGTAAGGACAATGCCAATGAAGGAAGGAGGGTTACCTCAGTTTATAATTACCTCCTCTCTTGGGAGCTACTCAAGGTCTTGGAAAACTGCCATTATTTCCTTTTAAGGACAGGACCTCTTACCTCATTGCCTTCTCATGGGCCCTACCCCTTCAAATACCTCTCAACATTGCCTAACTGGTTCTAAGGCCCAGCAGCGGAACTCTTGGAAGCCACACTCAAATCCTAACAGATGGAAATCACTGAACAGCTAGAGACTTGGCCTTGTCACCGAAGGCCTTCTGTGGGCTAACAGAAAGGTCTTTCCACAGAGTCCCTACATCATCTGCATACCCAGACTTGGCTTTTTATCAGGTCAAACTGCCACATTTCGAGAGCACGATGTTCCAATGCTACAGTGCTAGAGACAGGCCCAAGAAAGCAGCTAAAAGATCAGCTTTGCTCCCATCTTCTGAAACTGCTAACTTAGGTTTCTGTTTGTAAGCCAGGCATGGTGCACTCAGTGTGCCTGCCACCGCTGGAACAATAAGCTGTCACTTATTTCTTCACCGGTTTGTAGATTGCTTTTTTTTTTTTTCTTTCCTCAAGACAGGGTTTCTCTGTGTAGTTCTGGCTGTCCTGGAACTCACTCTGTAGACCAGGCTGGCCTCGAACTCAGAAATCCTACTTTTGCCTCCCAAGTGCTGGGCTTAAAGGTGTGCGCCACCACCGCCCGGCTGTAGATTGTTTTGTAGAAAAGGAAGATGTTATTCAATAATATGGGTGGTGCTGTAATATAACCAAGACTTGAAAGTAGTACATCTGAGTCTCAAGCAAGAGCTCTTTCCACCTCATCTTTAACACTCTCATGTTTCCACAGAAACAACTAGAGAGTATCTTGAGCCTTGAGGGGAGCATAACCCATTAGGACTAATGTCAAATTTGCATCAAATGTCTTTGAGGAAGTGCTTGGGAAACTGTGAGAAGCAAAGATTCTTGCTTTATAGTAAGAGCACTGGAGACTCAGGTAGTGGAAGTGAGACAAGCCAGGCATCAGCCTAGAATGGAAGGCATACTGAGTGCGCCATGCCTGGCTATCAGAGGTCAGATTTTAAACTCCAAAGCAAGTCCCTTCTTCCTTTCCCCCACTTGCTGAATAATCAGTAGGAAATATCATCTATGCCTCACGATTCCTGTACTGCAATACTCGTCTTTTTTTCTCAACAAAAACTGGGATTCATCTCTACATTTTATATCCTGTTCATTTTAAAGCTTCTCATGTACATGATCTTGTCACTGTTCTGGGGGAAGGTTTTGTTCCATTTTAGTTAGGGTTTCTACTGACGTGATGAAAAACCATGACTAAAAGCAAGATGAGGAGGAAAGAGTTTTTTTCACTCATGCTTAGTCATTAAAGCCAGTCACGGCTGGGATGGAGGGATGGCTCAGTGGTTAAGAGCACTGACTGCTCTTCTAGAGGTTCTGAGTTCAATTCCCAGCAATAACATGGTGGCTCATAACCATCTGTAACCATCTCATAACCATTCCTTCCTCTTAGATGACTCTGGCTTGTGTCAAGTTGACATAAAATTAGCCAGCATCCCCCACAGCTTCCAGTTAATCTCCAGGAAATATCTTTACAGACTTAGGTATGTCTCAGTTGTTTCCAAAGCCAATGCAGTTGATACCCAAGATTAACCACCAATGACTTCATGATGAAATCAACGCTTATTACTTTGATAATCCTAGGTAAGTGTGTTGAGAATGTTGCCCATATGCTCAGATATTTGAATATTTAGTCCCCAGTTGATGGCACTGTTTGGGTAGGTGTAGGAGTTGTGGCTTTGCTGGAGGGAGTAGATCACTGGGCTTGTTTCGACATTTCAAGCCAACTGACATTCCCAGTTCATGCTCTCTGCTTCCTGTTTGTGGATTAAGATGTAAGCTCTAGATTTCCTGCTCCAGTACTCATGCCTGGCCACTATGACGGTCACTGACCATTATCCCTCCCCTGGACCTTAAGCTCAAATAATCCTTCTTTCTGTAGGTTGCCTTTGTCATGGTGTTTTGTTTTTTTCCTTCTTCAAGACAGCATTCCTCTGTGTAGCCTTGGCTGTCCCAGAACTCAAAGACCCACCTGTCCCTGCCTCCCAAGGCCTGTGCCACTGCTGCCCAGCAGTCGGTGTTTTATTATGGTGATAGGAAAGTAACTAACACAGTGAGCCTTGGAGAAATTTACTTGCTCTATGTTTTATAAATGAAATGACAAAGTATAGATAATGGCACATTTGTTTATAACGTAGTTTACTGAAAAGTTTAAGCTGATTTGGTGGGACCACTCATTTCAAAATATTAGTGCTGAGAACATGGCTGGGTCACTGGCACCCTCCCACCCCAAAACAAAACCCTGGAAAACAAAACACACACACAGATCTTGTCTCAAATAAGTAACAGTTTATTCTGGATTTGGATTCACATAGTGATCTTGGCCTGGGAACACAGATTCAAATTGCCCCAAAGTCCACGTTTCAACATGGTATCAGTTTCATGAAGTTTTTACAGCAATAGATCAAAGAAAGCCATAAATCAATCAAAGCTTTTTTTTTTTTTTTTTTTTTTTAAACCCAAGATAGGATGTTATGGTGTGGTTCTGGCTGGCTTGTAACTCATAAAAGATCCACCTGCTTCTGCCTCCTGAATGCTGGGATTAAATCCTTGGGCTACCATGCCCAGCATTCATTTTTCCCTCCCAAAGAAGTCTTAAATTGGGTGTGGTAACACACACCTTTAACCCCAGAATTCAAGGAGGCACAAGCAGCCAAATGTCTGAATTCAATGCTAACCTGGTCTACAGAGTGAGTTCTAGGATACTCAGGCTATACACAGAAACTCTGTCTTAAAAAAAAGAAACAAACAAAACAACAACAAAAACCTACCCAAACCAAAACAATAACAAAAACCCCAATATTCTCAAGAGAAGCTAAAAATATTATTATGGGAAATTTCAAAAGTAGTTAATTCTCATCGTCATGTTTCAGTTTGTGGTTTCAAAATTTGTACCCAGTAGCTGCTGATGCAGCTAAGTGGTAAGGGAGCTAGCAGTAGAGTTTGAAATTGGAAAATTACTACTAATAGATTAGCAAAGAAAACAGTTTATTTCTGTACACTTACATTTATAATCTGCGGCAGTGGGGACTTCATACTGTCTCTTATGAAAAAAAAAACTTTTTGTGGTAGGGAGGAGGTGGTGGGCGTGCACATGTTATGGTACACATGTGGCAATCTGAGGACAACTCATAAGAGTCAGTTCTTTTCTTATATCACGTGGGACATGGGAATCAAATTCAGGTCATCAGGTTTGGTGGCAAGTGCCTTTACCTGCTGAACCATATCAAAATCTTCTCTTTAGTAGTTTCCCCCACGAATAAAACCTACCATCAAAGGAGGCAGCTTATTCAGACACAGGATGTTTATAGGGAGGTGAAACAATCTATCCAGCAGAGAAGTTCAGTAATCATTAATCTCAGGAAGGAAACAACTCGAAATAGCTTCAAGAAGTCCCTGAAACCAACAAAAAGATTCACTTATACTCCTCCCTCCCTGACTGTGTAGATAAGCAGTAGAGACTGTTTGAAAGGCACTCTCAGACAAGTGGCGACCAACAGTATTAGCACTCGCAAAAATTAGTTATGAAGTAGTAATGAAAATAAATGTATGGTCAGGAGTTCCTAAGACCAGTAGAAATATGTGTTTTTCAAAGATCATGACCCACAGGTTGAAAACTGCTAGGCTAGAAGAATCAGACAAGCCAGCCACATTGCGAGAAGAAGCAGAGACTTGGCAAGCTGCCTCAAAGATGCTCAGAACAACTCAACAACTATCTGGAAAAGACATTCTCTAAGCTGTTGAGCTGCCAATGGGTTCAACAGTGTGCCACAGGTTCTGTGAGCTGTCACCCATACTGGTGTAGGATTTTGGTAATGCCATTTCTGCTCTGTAAATAACCCTAATAAAACTCTATTGCTTACCACCTTGGACTTTGGTGGTTCCTTACTCTGGTCTAGCATGTTCCCCATCTGATCAGCAGACATTTGTTCCCGCCTCTCCCCAGGAACAGTCACATAATACCATCCCAGAAAGTAAAATATGGATTCTGCTTCAGGTGAAGGTGCTATGGATACTAACAAAGACTTACAACATTAAATAAACTCACTGCTACTACTTTCCTTGGTCATTGTGATCGTGACAAGAGGCAAACTGATGGAAGTGAGGTTTATTGTGGCTACATCTTGGCACAGAAAGCAAGGGAGTGGGAGCCACTCTGGGCTGTGGCAGGAATGCGAGGCTATTGGCTCATTTCTAAGCAGATTAGGAAGCGGACAGGACAGGAAGCAGGGGTGGGCTATAAATATTAAGGCTTGCTCCACCCCCTCAGCCAGCACTTCCTCTAGCTAAGCCCTGCCTTCTAAATGTTCCACAATTTCTCAAAACAGCACACCAGCTGAGGACCAAGTGTTTAAACATTTGAGCTTGTGGGGTGCATTTTACACCCAAACCTCAATACTTGCTAAAGCAGAAGCAAGGTTCTAGGTTCTACTGTGAACAAAATGCTACCAGATAGCATCCTGTTACTGGGGTATGGGAGTCGGGTCCCATAAACATAAACAAGCAGTTGCACAAAATAATGAAACAATTCAAGATATGAAAATAAGGATTTAAAAAAAAAGGGCAGAATTTTTGAAGAAAAGCCAAAAGGAAACAAACTTGGGAAGTCAAACAAAAAGCTCAGCAGAAAGTTTCTGGAAAGAGTAGATTGGGTGGTTGTGTAGACAAGGCAGAGGACTAAATCTAACAGTCAAGGAAAATGTTAAAGATAAAAAACCAAAACAGATTATGTAGGAAGTCTGAAATATTATAAAAAGACCAAATCTGTGTCTGGGCAGTAGTGGGGCTCACCTTTAATCCCAGTATTCAAGAGGACAAGGCAGGTTCTCCAAGTTTGAGGCCAGCCTAGTCTAAAGAGTGAGTTCCAGGACAGCCAGTAATACACAGAGAAACCCTGTCTTGTAAAGACACAAACAAGAAATAAACTACTGTACAAGTAAAACTATCAAGTATAATCAAAGGAGAAAGAAAATTTCTATGATGAAACAGATTTAAGGAATTTATATCCATTAAGCCAGCTGTATAAAGGATACTAGAAGGAATACTTCAGATTGAAGAGAAGATTAAACATACCCCAAGGGAGGCACACAGAATTCCAGAAGAGTTAACACAAGTGTAAGAAAATATTACCAACACAACAAAATAACAGAAATAAACACTGTTAAACAAGACTTCATATTCATGGTTTAAAGTTTCTAATAGACTGGATTAGAAAACAGATCCATTGTTTGCTGCCTCTCAGAAATACACCTCACTATCAACAACAGACACCTCCTTAGGGTAAAAAGACAGAAAAGGCATTCCAAACAAATGTTGCAAAGAAGCAAGCAGTTGTGGCTATTCTAATATCTGAAAAAATAGACTTAGAATACTATTTGTTCCCCTTATTTCTCTAACGAATCTTTCGAGAAAACACACAATTTCACATATTCTCTCTAAAATAATGTACTGTGTCTTTGTGCCAAAGAATTAACTAGATGCCAGTTCAGAATTAAGAGGTCTGTTTGGAATCCTGCCTCTAACACTTAGGTTCTTGGTAACTTGAAGCAAGTTATTCAACACAATTCCTCATTGGGAAAGACAGAGTTAATATAATAATACCTGTTTCATAGAATGATTTTGAGCATTGAGTGAGACACTATTAACAAGATATCCTCAGTGGGTGACATGATATGCTCAGGGGCTGGAGGGCTAGAGAGAGAAGACTCAGTAGCAACAGTGTGTTCTTCCAGAGGACCCAGGTTCAATTTCTAGTGCCCACATAGTGGCTTATAACCACCTGTAACTCCAGTTCCAGGGGATACAACACCCTCTTTTGACCTCCTCTGGTTTCACAGGCACCAGGCATGTACGCATGCACGAGCATACACATATCCATATCTTAAAAAAAAAATGACAGCTATATAATTTTATTGATTCCTTTCCTCTCAAACCACACTTAATGAACAAGACAGATTATGTCTAGTAATGTTC
Source organism: Grammomys surdaster (assembly GCF_004785775.1). NCBI lineage: Eukaryota > Metazoa > Chordata > Mammalia > Rodentia > Muridae > Grammomys > Grammomys surdaster. Next base: position 21,324,177 of record NW_021604587.1, read on the forward strand.
ATGGACCCATCTGCTTTCTCCATCTCCACCGTTGTCTGTGTTACTCCTGAAGCTGCAGACTTTTATTCCTTACCACATTCCCTTTGCTCCCCTAGACTTCAGCATACTGGCCTTCTTGAGGTACCCTTAAACTTCACAAACTGCCCCTATTTCTTCACACTCAGGGCTTAGCTCAGACACCACCTCAAGGGAGACTACCTGAAACCAAGTGCCAGCATTTTGTCTGTCTTTTCACTTGGAGAACTACTTTATCCAGTTAACCTTTCATTTTCTTTGTGAAATTATTATGGGGGCATTATCCTTCTGTTTTAAAATTCTAGTTGTTCTTCCTTTACCAGCAACAGTAGCCGAAGCCATGTTCTCTGCTGCTACTTTTATCTTTTCTAGCTCACAGAACAGGACTATAAAGAATAGGTGCTCCAGCAACTGCTGAAGGAACACAACAGCTGATTAGACAGGCTCCCAGGCTTTACATGGTCAACAGAAGCTTCCCTCGAAGTCCTCTCCCTCTGCTATTTTCAGTGAACACACAGCCATCCCTCAGGTCCTCTGACAAATTTGTCACCTTTGACATCTCCTTCAGGCATTCCCACATCCAGTTAAGCACATTCTCCAAATTCCCAACAAGCAGTTGTGATTTTCTTGATTGCTACTTGTGACTACCTCAACCTGTGTAGTCAGTTTTCCCAACTGCTGCCTCTCCATGCCTGGGGCGCTTTACTGAATAGTTACCAGTCAAAAATACAATTCATTGATTAAGGTGACATTTGAGGTCGTCACTCCAGGGAATGCTTGAAATGACATCTCTCAAGTGCACCTCTTAAACCTTTGCATTATTGTTTCCTTTGACTGGAAGGCCTTCAATTCCTGTATTAAATCGAGCAGCTTTTAAAGAGCTATTTGATTCCTCTGCTAGGTTAACATGTGTCAGAGGACTCGTCTTCTGAGATCACACCATATTCAGCCTTTCTGGCATAACCACTGATGATGTATGCTTGTTTACAGCCCAACTAAGGCGATTAACTGAATATTTACTCAAAATATTATGGAAAGAGTAACAATTTAGAAAAAAAAATTTTTTTTTTTTCAAGACAGGGTTTCTCTGTATAATCCTGGCTGTCCTGGAACTCACTCTGTAGACCAGGCTGGCCTCGAACTCAGAAATCCTCCTGCCTCTGCCTCCCAAGTGCTGGGATTAAAGGCATGCGCCACCACCGCCCGGCGAAAAAAATTCTTAAGAGCTGGAGGCACTGGTACATGCCTCTAATCCCAGCACCTGGGAGGCAGGGGCAGGTGTATCTTAGTGAGCCCAGCCTAATCTACAAAGTGAATTCCAGGACAGTCAGAGCTTCTCATAATGAGACCCTATCTCAAAAACAAACAGACAAAAACCAAACCAAACACCCCTGAAATAAAATATTAAATCAAAATAAACATGAACTATGCTCTCCCCATACTGTTTTCTTTGCTACATTTTAGTCACACTGGCTACAAACTTTCACTATATAAATAAGAAGGCCAAGTGTCCTTTATCTGAGGATAGACACACACCCACAAATCAAATCAGTAAACAGTTTGGACCTCATTTAAGTCTGTCTGCTCCTAGGTTAAATTCTCGGTTGTGTCTCTGATATTCTCATGCCTAGATACCTGATGCCAAAAGTTCCATAGATAGTGGACTTCTCTGTTAAATATACCGAAGTGGAACTTTGAAAATCGCATGTGAAGTAAATAAGGCCTTTTTTTCACAAATCACCATCTTCCAATAAACTCTTGGTACATTAAAAATTAAATACAACACCAAGCATGGTGGTATACGTCTGTAATCCCAGCAATCCAGAGGCACTCGGATTCTTTTGAGTTTGAGGCCACCCTGGTCTACAATGCGAGTTCCAGGACATGCAAGGCTGTTACAGAGAAACCTTGCCTTGAAAACAAAACAACAAAAATCCTGACACTACAGACAGGAGAAAAGTATCACTATTACATTAAAAAAAAAAAAAGCCGCAGAAATCCTCGCCACACACGACCAGTTTACACCAGGTGAAGAGGACACATCCTTTGTTCCTGCACTGGCCCCACAACCAGCGATTCCGGGTACCTTCTAGGACCACGGAAAGGTAAATCTTAGGTTCCTGGCTGCTCTTCCGCCTGCCAGGAATCTGCTAGAATACCCCACAGTCAAGTCCAAGCGTCCCGAAGTGCCTGCACTTTACGTGTCACGCCGGGGAGACCTTAGCACACGCACCCCAACTCCCACACATCCTGCCCCACGACGCGGCGCGAACACCCGGCCGCGCACATGGCCACCGCAGCGCTCACCCCGCTGCCGCGCAGGCGCCGGGCGAGCCGGGACTTGCGGTCGCCTAGTGGATCATTCCGCCGCAGCCTTTGTGTGGCCGAACGCTAGAAATGGCTTATTTCCTTTCTCTCTGTCTAAAGTCAAAACCAGACCCTTTCGTCCCTTTCTCCCGCCGGGACGGAGCTCGGGGAGGGCGGCGGCAGGCTTGCTCCTGGGGCCAGTGGGGCGGAAACCGGCGCGGGTTGGCGAGGCCGCCGCAGGCATGCTGGGAGCTCGCCCGCCGTGTCCCTCCGCGCCGACGGGGACTTTTCGGTGGGGATTTTGGGCGCCGACCAGACGCGGCATTTTCGGAAAATAGCGCCCTGTGCAGCGAAGCGCTCTGTGTGTGGCGGGGCCGCGTTAGCCCTGCCGGCTCCGAGGTGCCGCGGTCCCCGCACCTCCTCCCGCTGCTCCCCCGCCGCCGCTCCCGAAGCTTTTCCAGGTCAGTGCGGGTCTGTGTAGGGCCCTGTTACCACCGGATGTGGAAGTTGATCTCTTCGCTGGTAAAAAATAATTCCACTTCCCCCGGAACCCAGATCATCCCCGCGATTTCCTGTTTATTGCATTAAGGCGCCGGGTTTCCGGGGCTCCTGGCCCCGCTTGTTTGGCAGGGGTCGGCGGGGTCGGCCTGGGTGTCCGCGCCGCCGCCGCCGTGCTTTGTCCGCCCGGCGCTTGGCTTCTGGGAGGGGCGGCAGACATGGTGGCGGTCGCCGCCCCCTCCTCGTCCAGGCGCCGCGGCCTCCTGCGGGCCCCACGGGCCGGGGCTGCGGTGGGGTCGCCATGGCCGTGGGGGTCCGGGCTGATGGGGCGGGCGTCGGGACAGGCGGCACGGCCCCCGCCCGCTCCTTTGTTTCGGCGGCCTGAGGGCCTGGCTCGGGCCCACGACCAGCGGGAGGGAAGGCCGGGCCGCGCCGTCCCGCTGGAGCTCACCGGGCCCGGACGCTCGGGTTTCGGCTGGAACAGCCGGGCCGGGGCAGGGTAGACGGGACAGTCTCGAAGGGACGGAGCCTGCCATTCTCAGTGGCCGAGACTTTTGCTCCGGAGACTTCGCCGCCGGAACCCACGCGAGCGCGGGTGCGGAAAAGAAGCCGCGAGTTTCGTCGGTGATGTCCTGCCTGGGTACAGATCGGTGTTGAGTGTGCTGTTGTGAATCTCTCCCACGGTGTTGAAGCCGCGTGCCTAGTTTGAAGTGTGCATCTCCAAAATGAAAGCGAAGGAAAGCAGGCCTACTTGCTGTGTTTTTTCCCTTGAAGCTTTTGCTTTAAGCCCGTTTCCACTGTGTCTACCAGACACATTTGTATAAAAGCAGGGAGCGAGACCACAGTACTCTGAAAGAGAGCTTCATAACGTGGGAATAATTTTTAAGAGTTCTTTCTGCAGACACTGGTTTGCTGTCTATTTAGGCAAGTTACTTTCTGAAATGTAATTTTTAGCGGGGCGGGGGGGTGGGGGAGAAGGAACAGTAGTGTGCTTTTTCTAGGGAAGTAGTTGTCTTCCCAGAATTGAAAACGAACTGTAGCATTCAGAAGATAGCTTATCTCATAGAGGTTCACCCAGATTAATTTAAATATAACTGATAGATTTTTGGCTCTTAGGCTTTCAGACTCTGACTTTTAAGTTTTAAGGAAACTGGTGGCTCTTATCTCTTTATTTACTTTTCTTATTGTCAAGTTACTTTATGTGTTAAATCATGACTTAGGCAAGAGTCATATTGTTTTGCACTTTTGCAAATCTTTTTTAATGCCTAGTTTAACAGAAAACAGATTCTTGAATCTAGTTTTGCAGGCAGTCTTGTGATACCATACCACGTAACCAGTACATCGTACTTTTTTCTTTTTAAAAACCATGATATCTCATCCTTATATTCAGCATGTTAAGTACAATCAGGGTATTGTGCAAGACAAAATATGAATGAGAAGAATGATTCTTGTATTTGGGGGGGTGAGGGCTCTAACTTTTTAAAAGATGAACATTTAGATGCTTAAGCATTACAAAGATTATAAATTACTGATAGTCTTGAAATCTGGAAATAATCCAAGTGACAAGACATTTTAAAGTTCCAATTCCTACGCTTAATAATGTACACATATAATAAGCTTGTAAAGACCTGCATGTAAGTATCTTTTTGAAGAGGACACATGCACCTTAGGAGCTTCAGACTTCGGTGGGACATATAATTTGCGTGTGTAAGCCTTAGCCTCTTCCCTGACTCAGTCTGGGTTTCCTGGGTGTGGGTGATTAATCTGTAATATTTCAAGATGAGTTTGGGGTTAATGGCTTTGGAAGGAAGCTGAGTTTCCAGTGGTTTCTTGTGACTGTAGTCTGATTCTGTCAGTTGGCCTTTCTGTGCTGTTTCATCAACAGGAAGCATCTGGCCATTCTTCATGTAATTGCCAGAAAATGCCAGGTGCATTTTGAATGTTTGCTATTATTCATATAAAAATTGGATCTTAATTTTAACTTGAATTTTTTAACCTCCCACCCCCTTCCCACTCCCATTTTAAAAACTTGTAGTATCTCTTCAGGTATAGGTAAGGCAAACATTACAAACTCAAAATTTGTCACATGAAATTTTAAGTCAGAAATTCATTTTTGAATAAGCTCAAGTTTCTTGCAAGTTGTCAGTAAATGCACTGATGGTGTCCAATTGTTATCTCACTGGAGATCTTAGAGACATATGTCAAGTTCTTGGACATCTAGGAACTTGTTTATGGATTGACAAGTAGGATAATTTAACATCTGTACACATGTCATGTAATGTACAAATTAAGGTTGTTAGTATTTCTGTCTCCTAACAAACTTTATGTGTGTTGGGACCTATTTACTGCCTCTGCTCTAGTTTATAAATACGTAATTTCAGTCTTAATGTGAGTGCAGTAGCTTTCCAGTGACCTCGTGGCTTTTCAGCTAAAAATTACAGTTCTGTAGTATTAGTGTCTCAACTTCAGGTCAGTTGTAATTAGCATTTTACTTGTCTGAGGATGATTGTTCCTTTGTCCCTGTAAAAGATAAATCCAGTGTCAAAAGAAGTTAGAATTAGAACCTGTTTCCTCAGCTCTGTAGTGCTGTCCACAAAGGTTAGTGTTTCTTTATTTGGACTGCAGATGCTATGACATTGCAGTAGGCAGAAAGTAATTTCTCCATCAAAGATAACTCTTGATTTATTTTGATATAAAAAGGCGAAGAATACTAGTTGAAGCTTTTTTGATCTCAGGAGCTGTTACTCCTATGTGCCTTAGTTGTTAACAGTGGGGATCATTCTAGTGTCTGTCATGGTGGTGACCATTAAATGAGTTCTTATGTATACAGTGGTTAGAATGATGCCTTAGAGCAGCTGTTTTCAACCTTCCGGATGCTGCCACAGTTTAATACATTTCCTCCTGTTGTGGTGAACCCCCCCAACCATAAATTATTTCATTGCTACTTTGTAACGTAATTGTACAGCTGTCATGAATTGTGATGTAAATATGTTTCAGGTAGTCTTAGGTAATCCCTGTGAAAGTTTTGTTTGACCACCCCCCAACCAAGGGATCACAACCAAGGATCTTGACCCCTAGGATGAAAGCCAAGATTGAGAACTGATGTCTTAGATAGTTGTTAATAGTTCAGTAAATTTTACTATTTTTTTTTTTTTAATCTCAATTTAGCTCCAATATTTTCACCATGTAGTCCTGGCTGACTTTGAACCTGGTAATTCCCTTGCTTCAGCTTTCAGGCAGGGTTTATAGGCATGGGCCACCATGCCCAACCTAGTACATAGTTATTATGGGGTCTCAGCCCCACTATTCAGAACCCTTGTAGTCAGTAATCTTGGAGCGTGTGTATATACATACATACGTACGTACATATGCAAATTAATAATGTTATGTATCCTTTCATAGGAAGGAGTTTAATGCAGTGTCCTCTTTCAAACATACCTATTTTAGCTGGAAATTATTCAAGTTTCTAAGCTAAGTGGGATATACTAAATGGCCTGCTGTTGGTTCTGGTAAGGTTTTTGTATTTTTATTTATTGTGTATGAGTGCAAGAGGACCATGGCACTTTGACTACAGATTAAAGGACATGTTGGGAGCTGGTTCCTTCTTCACTAATGTGTGGCCTAGGATCAAACTCAGGACAGGACAGGCTTGGTTGCAAAGATCTTTGTCCTGGGGCTGGGAAGATGAATGCTTCATTGAGAGCATTCACGTTCAGTTCTCAGCTCCCTTGTCAGACAGCTCACAACTGCTTATAATTTCAGTTCTGGGGTGTGTGACTCCACTCCTGCACACTTGTGGCATATAGACAAGGGCATCCTGTTCCTGTGCATTACACACATTAAAAAAAAATCCTTTACCTCCTGAGCCAACTCTCAAGCCACTGTGAATCTTTCTATTTTTTTAAATTATGCTACATCCACTAATTGTACAATGTGGTATCTTTTTCTAGAAGAATTCTGAGTGTCTATTCAAGTTAGGTGTTTTAGTCTCATCACACTAGCGAGGTAGGCTACTACCAATCTGGTAATACACTATAGTAGTGATTTTCTAAAAGGAGTGGGGGTTACCGTGGTACCCCTTTCTAATATAGCCCCCTCCTATTTGGTAGATGGAGAGAAGTGATTAAGACCATAAAATTACAATATTGGACACTAGACTTAGGTCATTTTCTTTCACGATGAAAACTATTTGCTGGGTGTGGTGGCACGTGCCCTTAATCACAACAATGGGGAGGCAGAGATCTCAAGTTCAAGGCCAGCCTGGTATACAGAGCAAGTACCAGGACCGCCAGGGCTACACACAAAGAAAGCTTGTCTCACCTCCTTCTAGATAAAACTTCAAGAAACAAAAAAGAAAAGTATTGGATGTGTAGTTTCTTAAATGCTGTTATCTTCCCTGTGTCTATGGCCTTACATCCAAACACTGGTGTATAAAAAAAGTTTTCCTTTGTATTTAAAGTGGCTTATGTAAAATCTTTGACCTATGTGACTGGTTGATTTTTGCATTTACAGGACCTCCCATCCCAATCTCTCTTAATACTGTGATTTGAACATGACTTCCTGAAATTCATGTTGAACTTGAAATCTTCAGGATGATGGTTTCGCTTGGTAAATGATAAACGCAAAGCCTTCTTTTTTTTTTTTTTTTGAGACAGGGTTTCTCTGTGTAGCCCTGGCTGTCCTGGAACTCTCAGAGATCCACCTGCTTCTGCCTCCAGAGTGCTGAGATTAAGGAATATAAAGCCCCTTTGTATGACATTAGTGCCCTTAAAAAGAGACTGCAGACAGTTAGTTTTCCCCTTCTGTGTGAGGGCACAGCAAAAAGAATGCTGTCTGTTGACCCATACCACCATGATCTTAGACTTTGTTCTCTGGATCTATGAGGGATACATTCATCTTGTTTACAAGCCAATTGTGAGCATTTTGTTTTGTGTGGCTCAGACTGATGACAATTTTGTTGGGTGCATTTTGACATTAGTCACATTCATATTTCTGTGATCCCTTTATCAGAACTTCCCACCACCGATTTGATTTCTTCAGCATTGCCTTACAAGTCAGCTTATATGTGAAGAAGTTCAATAATTAGGATTTCTTGACTACTTTGATGGTGAACAATTTGAAGTAGTCCCATGCTACTTGGGAATAATTTTGTTAACCTCATGTTAACTCAGGTGATTCTGATGACTTCTACTTACTGGAAAAAATACAGGGTATAAGCTCCTGTCACTGTGGTGCATACCAGTTCTGTCATTTTGTGGGCTAAATGAAAGAGGAATCTTGTGTTTTCAGGAATCGAGATGCCACATTTAACCTTTCTTCCCTCTCATTCATTATCTGTAAAGGTCTATTTCCCTTGCTTTCAAATGTACAAACAAATAAACTGGAGAGTCTCCTCTAGTTAAATCTGCCTCATTCCTTTTATTTCATTATTAAGAGTCCAGGTACAGTTTTTGCTCCAGGTTCTTTTACTACTTTCCTAAATTACTGTATTGTTAGGTATTGTATTCAGATTGCTTAAGAGAAACTTCTTTTTGTCAGTAATAACTTTATCTTAATGGAGCCAATGTAGATATTTGGTTGACTTCCTTAAGGAAAGTTTTAGATTTATATGTATGCATGTTTTGTTTACATGTATGTATGTGTTATGTATGTGCATTGTGTGTGTGCCTGATTCTTGCAGAGATCAGAAGAAGGCATCAGATGCCCTGGAACTTCGGTGTGTACCATCATGAGGGTGCTGGGAATCAAACTCCTATCTGCAAGAGCAAGTGCTCTTGACTACTGAGCCATACTGCAGCCCCCTGTTGTTTGATTTCATAAAGGTGCTTAAGTTTATTTCTCTTATTTAATATTCTCTTCTTTACCCCTTTTGATTATTGTCTATTTTGTGTGTGATTCTGTTACCAATGTCATCATTCCTGCCAATGATAAGAGAGATCATCTGCATTCCCCCCCCCCCTTTTTTTTTTTTTTTGAGACGGTTTCTCTGTATAGCCCTGGCTGTCCTGGAACTCACTCTGCAGACACCAGGCTGGCCTCGAACTCAGAAATCCTCCTGCCTCTGCCTCCCAAGTGCTGGGATTAAAGGCATGCGCCACCACTGCCTGGCTCCCTTTTTAAAAAAAAAAAGAAAAAGAAAAAAAAAGAAAGAAAGAAAGCTTTTTGGGCTGCTAATGTCTGAGAATGTAAAGGCTCAGGGTTTAGTGGAAGCTAAGGAATTTCCATCACCTTTAGATTTATTACTTCCTGTCCTCTATCAGTTCCCGGTTTTTCTCCCCCTCCTATCTTGAAGTTTCTATGATACATGCTTTTACTTTATATCTACTAACCTGTTTTTCTTAAGATTCTTTTTTGAGTCCACCTTGCATGTGGTTGCCAGAATAATTTCCCTTAAACTTCCAAATCTGTGCTCCTGAAAGCTCAAGGAAAGAGTTTGGTTTTTGCCTTTGTACTCTTCACTACACCATTAACCTTTGCACTCTCCACTGTGCCAAGCAACATGAATTGAACCTGTGCTCAATAAATGTTTGAATGATCAACACTTTGAATAAACCCCAGTAGTTGGCAGGGTATAAAGTCTACTTTCTGATACTCATACTTTTTCATGTTACATTTGCTGCTTTGACCTTATTCCTTACTCTGAGGCATCATGAGACTTCTGTTTCCTTGTTGATAATGAACTTCCCTTTCCTTCCATTTTAAAACATGCTCAGAAACCCTTGTCCATGCCAGGCTCTGTTCAGATCTCATAATGAGTAAAATTAACCAGTGAGGCACTGCTGGTGCCTGCCTTTAATCCCAGCATTGGGGGATGAGGAGGGGTGGTGAAGAGGCAGGTGGATCTCCTGAGTTGGAGCAAGTTCCTGGACAGCCAGGGCTACACAGAAACCCTGTTTTGAAAAACCAAGACAAAGTCCTTGTAGGAGCTGTCGTTTGACTGGAGGAGAGGGATGCTGTGATGTGGCTGCCACTTGAGTGGTTAGACTTGATACCTGGGTGCCAGAGTGAGAGAACATGTTCTGGATTGAAGAAACTCAAGATCCTAAGTGCGCTGGATAGGGTGTGCCTGCTTGGCATGTTAGAACGTTCCCTGAGACCTGTCTTTACATAGCAACAATCAAAGTCGTTTTCAGGATTTTAAAAACTGCTGGGCTTCACATAAAAGGAGAGGTACTATTGAGCTACATTTTCAAAGGATACTGGCTCTAACTCACTAGAATAATGTGTCATGGTTCATGAGAAATTGAAATCTGATGCATACCCACTTGTCTTCTGTTGCTGTGAGGAAATTCCATGACTATAGCAACTTATAAAGGAAAGTATTCAATTGGGGCTGCCTTACAGTTCTGAGGTTTTAGTTCATTACCATGATGGGGAACATGGTGGCATGCAGGTGGACATGGTGTTGGAGAAAACTAGAAATTCTACATCTGGATCAACAGGCGGCAGGAAGAAGAGAGCTACTGGGCCTGGCTTGAGCTTCTGAAACCTCCAAATGCGCCCTCAGTGACACTTCTCCAACAAGGCCACATGTCCTAATCCTTTTAAATAGTGTCACTCCTAATATAACCTATGGGGTTCATTTCTATTCAGACCACCACACTATTTAAAGTGTTTCTTTTTTTTTTTTTTTTGTTTTTTTTTTGTTTTTTCAAGACAGGGTTTCTCTGTATAGCCCTGGCTGTCCTGGAACTCACTCTGTAGACCAGGCTGGCCTCGAACTCAGAAATCCGCCTGCCTCTGCCTCCCAAGTGCTGGGATTAAAGGCGTGCGCCACCACTACCTGGCTAAAGTGTTTCTTTAAAGTCTATATATAGACCAATTTTTGTTATAGTCCATACTCCTTCCTCCCTCCCTCTTTCCCCCGCCCACTTTCTCCCCCCCCCCCCCGTTTGTTTTTTTTTTTTTTTGGTAGTGCAGAGCAGATCCTTTCTTACCAGTGCTCATCTTAATAGCTGTACCCTCTCTTCTTCCAAACCACAATTCTGCTCCACATCCTCTCATTGTAAATCTGTATATCTTGTCAATAACCATGGCATAAACTCAGCACTGCAGGCTTGATGTTTTCTCTGCCCAAGAAATTAGTTCATTACCTTTTAATTGACTTCAGGCAAGTTCTTAGGACACGAACAAACACCAGCCATGTTTTTGCCAAAATTTGTTTGCCTTTTGCACAGTTGTTAGTTTTGTTCCCCCCAGAGACCTGTTGAACTGGGCCAACATAGACTGTACTGCCTTCAGAACTACTGTCTTCCAGGTCTTTCTGAGTGTGGCTCTTTAAACTTTTGATTACAGCATTCAGCTGCTTTTCTAGTCCAAAGTACCAAAGTCTTCCACATTCCTCAAAAAAAAAAAAAAGAAAAAAAGAAAAAAAAGAAAAAGGTGTGTGTGTGTAAATAAAAAACCAAACATGGTCAGGTTCTTCACAGCCACAGTCCACTCTTGGTACCAACTTCTGTATTCTTGTATATTACTGTGACAAAACATCATTACTAAGGCTTATAGGCATATCTTTTATACGTTTATAAAAGAGTTTATTTGGAGTGGAATCCTGGCCCCTTTAAATCACATTTGCAGCAGTTTTCATTTGTTGCTTTTTAGGAACAGAAAATTCTTTTTTAAAATTATTATTATTATTTGGGATTTTAAAGATACACTGTTGAGCCCTGGTTGTCCTGGAATTCCCTATGAAGATCAGACTGGTCTTGAACTGCCTTTTCATCCCAAATTCTAGGATCAAAGGTATTCGTCACCTTGCCTAACTCTGAGCAGAAAGTTGTTTGAGTTGAGCTGAGTAGGGTCCTTAACCCAGAAGAGGGCACCACTTTTTTGCTTATTTCAGGCCTCTTAATCTGCTATTTTTATCAGCACAAGCCTGGGCTTAGCATTGAATTTCCTCATGTTGTTTTTCTTTTCAAGTTGTACATTTTTGTATTTCTTTTTGTTCTACTTGCTCCTTTTCATTGTAGACCTGCCTAAGAGTGATTAATAATGACCATGCCACATAGTCAACAATAGGCTATCTTGAAATTGCCACCAAGGCTGTCCATGAAAGATAAATCCCGTCTTGAGAAAACCAAAACCAAAACCAAACCAACCAACCAACCAACCAACCAACCAACCAACCAACCAACCAACCAAAGGAATTTTCCACTAAAGAAATAGTTTATTACTTTTATTAGCAGCCAGACTTTGCAGCATCATCCACATAAATTTAGAGTCATGAGGGATTCATGAGTAAAAGGGGTTGTGGAATCTACCTGAACCCCTGCATGGAGGGTCTGGGAGGCTGTGTAATACAAGGATTGTTTTGGGGTCCCCAAGATGCTGGAGCCATGAAAAAACTGCTAAAGAGCGCTGCATACAGGGAATGGAGCATGTCCAATAGAAGTGTGTTTCAGGCAGAAAAGCTGGAAGGACTGAGCTATTTAAAAGCTCTCTGATACCAGACTTGAAGCTGTGAGATTTGGAGTTTGCCCTGCTAGCTTTCTGTCTTGCTTGGTCCAATATTTCCTCAACATGTCCCTTTTCCTTCCTTTTGGAATGCTAATATATATACTGTGTCTTTGTAGGCTAGAATTAATGTAACATGCTTTTGCTTTTATAGAGGGTTACAAATACAGAAAAGACCAACCCCCCACCCACCCCTGTCAGGGTTTCTCTGTGTAGCCCTGGCTGTCCTGGAACTCTCGAACTCAGAAATCCGCCTGCCTCTGCCTCCCAAGTGCTGGGATTAAAGGCGTGCGCCACCATTGCCTGGAGACTTTGGACTTTTTAACATGTTGCGACTGTGAAGGACTATTCGGACTTTTGAAGTTGGACTGAATGCATTCTGCATTATGATATGGCCAGGAGCATATAGAGATCAGAGAGTGGAATATGGTGGTTTGAATGAGAATGGCTCCCATAGACTGCTGCAAGTGTGATTTAAAGGGGCCAGGATTCTACTCCAAATAAACTTTCTTTCCTTCCTTCCTTTCTTCCTTTCTTTCTTTCTTTCTTTCTTTCTTTCTTTCTTTCTTTCTTTCTTTCTTTCTTTCTTTCTTTCTTTCTTTCTTTCTTTTTTTTCTGAGACAGGGTTTCTTTGTATAGCCCTGGCTGTCCTGGAACTCACTCAGTAGACCAGGCTGGCCTCGAACTCAGAAATCCGCCTGTCTCTGCCTCCCAAGTGCTGGGATTAAAGGCGTGTGCCACCACTGCCCGGCTCCAAATAAACTTTCTTCTGTAGATAAAGTCTATAAACCAAGGTCATGAATGTTTTTGTTCTGTGGTTGATGGAACTGTTTGGGAAAGATTTAGAGGTGTGCCATTGTTGGATGAGGCGTGTCACTGGAGGGTGGGCGTGGAGGTGAATACAAATTCTTAGACATTTAATCCCAGCACCGAAATAGCAGAGATGGGCAGATCTCTGGGATTTCAAGGCAAACCAGGCCTACAAAGTGAGTTCTAGGCCAATCAGGTTCATAAAGTGAGACCTTGTCTCAAGGGGAAAAAAATTCTTAGACTGTATGGATGTATAATACATGATACCATGTATTAGTGTTATATTGTACCATCATTTAATGCTGGTTAATTGGTGGGTCAGATAAAGTGAATGTTTTAGGCAGGTAAAGCAGGTACTAGAGAAGAGAGAGGGTCCCTGAGCAGGAACATGCACTCTAGAGGACAAGTGGTTTTGAGCAAGCTTGCATTGCTAACGTGGGCAAAGGAATGCTGTAGAAGAAAAAAAGATGAGCATTTCCCCCAGAGTTCCAGGAACAAGGCACATCCTTCTTGAAAAGCTTAACAGGTGGTAAGAAGGGCGCTTCAATTGAAATCTAATGTCAGGTCCCAGTTCCTGAAACAGGATTGCTCTGAGACAGGTGCCTCCACTTTCTGTGTTATCACAGGAAGTTTGACCTTGAGATCTGAGCTTTGAGATCAAGGTTATGGTTTTAGGAGTGGGGACCTTGTAGATAAATTGGTTCTTGTACCCTGTTAGTGTGGAGTTCACATTGGCACAATGATATTTTTGCTATTTTCTTTTTTTTTAAAGGATTTTAATTTTATCTTATTTTATGCATATGAGTACACCACCATTGCTCTCTTCAGACACACCAGAAGAGGGCACCAGACTCCATTACAGATGGTTGTGAGCCACCACGTGGTTGCTGGGAATTGAACTCAGGACCTCTGGAAGAGCAGTTGGTGTTCTTAACCACTGAGCCATCTCCCCAGCCCATCTATTTTATTTTCTTTGAGATGGCCCTGTTGCTGGCTTTGAACTTCGTCATCTTGCCTTATCTTCTCCATTGCTGGGATTACAGAGGTTTGTCACTGTGCCTAGCTATTGAATGGTTACCTTTCCAGTATCTTCAAACTAATCTCAACTCAGTCTCTCCCTCCTCTCCCTTGCCCACCCCACCTCCTCTTAATGTTCCAGCTCACCTCATTTGTCTGTCTCTCACACACATCTACTATCAGGATCATAGTTCATCACATCTCAGTCCCTCCTGCTTCCTTCTTTACATTGGTCTCACCTGGGTAATCCATATCTATAAAATTCTGTTTTTCCCATGTAAGTCAACACTCATAGGTTCTGAGTGTAGACTACTGGGACTATTGCTCAACCTACATTTTGTAATATATACTTATATACAGTGTGAATGAAAAACTTACTATTTTTGCTTTTCTCTGAAAAATTGCACCTCTTTTTAATATTTTACTTAAGCCGTCTTACGTCCATCATCATGTGCCCCAGACTCTCCATTGGAAGTTTCAGTCCCTTTGCAGAAGGCTTACGGGCCTGTGTTGGAGGCTGCCTTCCTGGAACCTCTGTCCTAATGCTCCAGTTGGATTTGCTTTCCATGGTTGGCACTGCTGATGCCTTGAGGTCGTCAACCTTTTTAATCCCTTTCCATTTTATTTATTTTGGGTTCTCTTTGGTTAGAACAGATATTCTAGTGATTTTTTTAAAAATATATAACAAAAGGACACCAAAAGCTTTTATTTTTAAAATTCTTGAGACAAGGTCTTGTTGTGTAGCCCTGAATGATTTCAAGTTCACTATGTAGCCCAGACAAGCTTTGAACTCCTGGAGATTTTTTTTTTCCCCCTAACTCACCTCACTACTGTGTGTACTTCAAAACGGCTAACAGGAAAGAAATGAGGGAGGGCAGGGATGCAAAGGGGAGAGGAGAGAGAGAATATGAATGAGTGTGTGTGTGTGAGAGAGAGAGACAGAGACAGACAGACAGACAGAGAGTGATGGTGGTATTGAACACAGGGCCTCCATCTCTGAATTGCTTCTCCAGCTCTTATTTTGTTTTTAAGATTAATGTGGGTTGGATAATTAGACAGTAGCACATCTAGCTAGCATTCAGAAGCCTGAGGTAGAAGAGAAGGGTCTTGAATATGAGGCCAGCTTTGACTACATAGAAGGCTTTTTCAGAAAAGAAAAGGGAATGATGATCATTTTTCCCTTCAAAAGAATTACAGGAGCCGGGTGGTGGTGGCGCACGCCTTTAATCCCAGCACTTGGGAGGCAGAGGCAGGCGGATTTCTGAGTTCGAGGCCAGCCTGGTCTACAGAGTGAGTTCCAGGACAGCCAGGGCTACACAGAGAAACCCTGTCTCGAAAAAAACAACAACAACAACAAAAAAACAGAATTACAGGGAGGAGAGACCACACCCAAATCCTCAGATGCCATACTGCCTTCTACTTCAGAAGCTTCTCTGTGTTCTCTTAAAGTAGAAGACAAAAAGTTAAAGATACGGAACTTCAGTTGAAAACGAGTGCACTTACATCCTTTTATTCTTCTTTTCTTTGTACACTGAGGACAACACTGAGAGGTTACAAGATTCTGAGGACTGTATTATTAGCACAATTCCTTTCTATTTTATTTTATGTGTAAGAGCATTTGTCTGCACGTATGCATATGTGTGCACCAAGTGTGTACTGTGCCCATGGAGGCCAGAGGAAGGCACTAGGTCCCCTGGGACTGTAATTACAGGTGGTTGTGAGCTCCTGTGCAGGTACTAGGTACTGAGTGAACCCAAGCCTTCTGCAAGGGCTGCATGTGGTCTTAACCACAGAGTCAGCTCCTCAGCCCCTGAAGTTTTTTTTCTCATGAGAATGTTGACAATTAAATACTTACTGATTGCCAAGAATATTTCATACATACAGCTATATACATGTTAATGATTTTACAAGTTTTTTATTTAAAACAAATGCTTTCAACATTGAACATCATGTATTAAAAGTTTTAAAGCTTACCTGTAACCTAGTTTTGATGTAGTTTTTTTTTAAATTATTTATTTTATTTATATTAGTACACTGTAGCTATCTTGAGACTCACCAGAAGAGGGCATTAGATCTCATTACAGATGGTTGTGAGCCACCATGTGGTTGGGGATTGAACTCAAGACCTGGAAGAGCAGTCATTGTTCCTAACTCCTGACCCATTGCTCCAACCCTGATGTAAAGGTTTTTAATAGAAGTGTTTTTTTTTTGTTTGTTTTTTGTTTTTTGTTTTTTGTTTTTTTGAGAGAGGGTTTCTCCATATAGCCTGGGCTGTCCTGGAGCTCACTCTGTAGACAAGACTGGCCTCGAACTCAGAAATCCACCTGCCTCTGCCTCCCAAGCGCTAGAATTAAAGGCATGTGCCACCACTGCCCGGTCAATAGAAGTGCTTTTAATTGCATGAGTAATATGTGTTCCTTGCACAATACTTACTAAATAATGGGAAATTTTGTATTTTTAATTATCATGTTTTATTGTTTTGAGTTCTTTTTCTGTGCATTTTTTACATAGTTCAGTTTATGTTGTATATACAGTTTAGAGTCTTGATTTTTCATATATTACATACTATATGTAAATGTTTTTAAGTAAAAGTATTAAAGATGTCATTTAAGTATGTATGCTTGTATAAGCTGTTGTTCTTGTAACCACTAGATGGCGCTCAGCATGTATAGTTCTTGTGAGCTTTAGTAGCCCTTGAGAAGTTGAAGTTTCTAGGTGGATCTTAGGTTTTAATTTAAGTAAAGCTCTGGTTTATGCTAGACTGTGGGAAGCATTTCATAAACAGTGAATGGATTCAAGGTGGAGCACATTGTAATGGGTATTTTTATAGCCTCAAGGAGAAATGGAATATTACACTAAGTGGTGTAATGCCGTATACAGTAGATTCTAGGTAGATTGGCAATCAGTAAAATTTACAGATTTTTCTTCAATTGGAGAAATCAAATGATGAGGTCTATATTTTAATTGCTAACCCTTATCTTTTTAATATTATTTTTTTCCTGAGGATTTAACATGTAGATAAACAGTCTGAATGAACTGAAGACTTGACCCATTAGGTGTATGTGTATATGATATATGTGTGTATGTACATTTACACATATAATGTGTGCATATGAAGGCCTGGTTGAAACTGAGTCTTCAGTTGCTCGTCATTTTATTTATTGGAGGCACGGTCTCTCACTGAACTCAGAGCACTATCAATTTGGCTAGTCTTAGCTCTACCTTCTAGGTGCTAGACCATCCCATCCACCTGGTGTTATGTGGATTCTAGGAATCTGAACTGTGGTCCTCATGTTTCACAGCAGCTCCATTACCTGCTGAGCTAGGCCCCAGACTCTTGGTCATTTTCATTGTCTGGATGCAACTGAATTTCTCCCAGTCAGAATTACTTCATTGTGTTTTCAGGTGAGCATAGAAAAATGTTTGCTACATTTTGGTATTTTTTCATTATTTAAAGTTTTTTTTTTAATTTTTATCTGGACAAGAAACTGAAAGCATTTTGATGCTGATCTCATTTATTTTCTTCCTATTAGATCCATTTCTATCTTTAAAAGTGTTTAATTCCGTCTCTTAAGTTGAAATGAAAATTATAGTTTTGGTGCTGGAGAGATGGCTCAGTGGTTAAGAGTATAGGTTCCAGTGTAGGACTCAGAACATGTGGCAGTTCTTTGCCATTTGTCCCATTGTGAGACTTCTAGTATTTCTGACTGGACCCCACCTTTAATGTCTCAATGCTTCCCTGTGTAAACAAAGGGCATCTACTTTTGAGACTCACTGATTTTTTTTTTTATAAATCTAGTGACATGAATCTGTTACGTTGTTTATGATTAAAAAAAAAATCACAATAGCTTTAGTGCCAGGGTCTTAAATATGGTAGGTTTTGAATAACTGAAACATGGGGAAGTTGTGGGAATATATTTACTCAAATGTTCCATAGTAGTGCCTCTAAGTAGGTCATCAAGTGTGTTCTCCAGTATCCTTCGTCTTCTTCCACTCCTCCTATTTAGTAAGGCAGGCATGTGGGGCCTTCTTCAGTGTTACATTTACTTATTTGACAGCTATTCAGTGTAATCTGGTTCCTAAAAATTACTGAAACTATAAAATGGGAAATTTTCCCATAATTATACTATTAGATTACTTGTTAATAGTTAAGTACTACATATAGTATATATGTAGTATATATAGTATACATATGTATATATATATATATAATTTTTAGTACTATACACACATATATGTACTTAGTATATATATGAATATTTATAATCTATCATCTATGTATCTGTATATTTATATTACTAAAAATATGAACAAGTATAGTATGATATAAATGTATCCCAAGGTAAGCTGTGTAGCCCAGGCTGGCTTATGATTCTTGAACTTATGATTCTTTCATCTACTTCAGTCTCACAGTTGCTGAGAGTAATCTCTGTGTTAACACACCCGATTATATTTTGTTCTTTATATTTTGATATGTTTTGATATTCAAACTATGCCAGGCATCACATGCATTTTGTTATATAGCTTTGGACTAATTAAATGGTTGCCTTCTGTGGTGTTAGGTTCTCTAATTGAACTACTTTTCTTTCTTTAGATTGTTTTCATTATAACTTATTTATCTTTTCCCTTTTAGAGTATGTTAATTGGAAGGTAATAATTTAATTAGTGGATTTTTTACATTCTTAGAACTTTAAATAAATTTGCTAAATTAAGTTAAAGCTGATTCACTTTTACTATTGTTGACATATATAATAGAGCAGTATATAAAAGTGTGAGTTTTCATTTTTTTTTTTTTTTCGAGACAGGGTTTCTCTGTGTAGCCCTGGCTGTCCTGGAACTCACTCTGTAGACCAGGCTGGCCTCGAACTCAGAAATCCACCTGCTTCTGCCTCCCAAGTGCTGGGGTTAAAGGCGTGCGCCACCACTGCCCGGCCAAAAGTGTAAGTTTTAATCACTCTAGACTACAGTAGAAATTACTTTAAATTATTTTACATCTGTCAGTGACAGTCAATAGTTCTTTCTTTTTGAAGACTACACACATGGTCACCATGTTCTTTTACCACTGTCCTAGGTTCTTGTTTATGCTTTCTCTCCATCTTTGTTTTGAGTTAGGTCTCTTTGGTTTTTTGAGACAGGGCTTCTCTGTGTAGCCTTGGCTGTCCTGGAACTCACTCTGTAGACCAGGCTGACCTTGAACTCAGAAATCTGCCTGTCCCTGCCTCCCAAGTGCTGGGATTAGAGGCATGCGCCACCACTGCCCAGCAAGCCCCCCCTTTTTTCCCCATTATATAGCTTTTTATCAGCAACTAAAATAGAAGATTGTACAGCATGGGTAGTAATTGTCTATAATTAAAATTTTCTTATATCCTAATACAGATCATTTATACATGCAATTTATTTTATTAGAAAGTTTCTACCCTTTTCTGCCTGTGTATAATTTGCAAAACTAATCTGAAGTGAAATATATGTGTAGGAGTCTGTAAAGAGTGCAAATTTTAGATATGCTAAATACTTTTACAGGTCACTTTCAAAAATGTGTGCCTGTGCATAGAAGATAGTATGAGATCAAAGAAAATGGATAGAGATTCAAGAAATAAGGATTTGAAAACGAGTTCCTGATAATTTTGTATTTGGCAAAGGACCTACTATCCAGAATGTATATGAATCAAAATAAAAAAAGACAGACTAATTTCAGAACGAGAAAACTCTAGTCTGGCACTGTGTAGTGGTTCTCCACATGTCGCTCTTTCTGGTTCTATACATGCCAAATGGGTTTGCCTGGCTGTATAAACACTATAAAATGTTTACTTTGTACACAGCATTTAAAAATTCTTATTTAAAGGATAAGTCTCAGAGACATTTAAGTGAAATTTGGCTCATCTACTGTACAGATACTATGTTTAGTAATTTAGATTTTGCTATACTTCTTGGAGAGGGGCCAGCTTTTCTTTTACAGATTATATAGTCTTTAACAGAAAATTAACAGCTTAAGGTTCCTTTGCCTTTTGGTGTGATGGTTACTGATACATGATCTCTAGGAAGGACCTTTAACAGATCAGAAGTTTACTGTGTTTACAGAGATTAAATAAAGACTTTGGGTTACAGAGAAAATGGGAGAGAGGGAAAAGGGGAAAAAACCCCAGAAGGACAAAGGTAAAAGAAATGTTGCAAGTGTCACTTACAAACAAAACACACGAAGGAAAGCCTTATGAACTCTACAGCTGCTAATGGCAGCTTTCTCACTCGTCACCTCAGGGAACAGTATGAGCTCCTATTGTTCACATAGAATAGCACTTATGACAAAATCGTCTGTGTGGTTCTTCCTGTGCTTAGTGTACATGCTCTCATATTACAGAAGCTACTAAAACATGAAAATTTGGAATAGTTCTTGCCAGAAGTTAGATTTTCTTGTAGTTTCCTCTTGTAGTTTTATACCTCCTAACATGTCTTCCAAGTTTGTAGCATATTTTATTCCTTTCTGGAAAAATAACCTTTCCAAGCCCTGTCAGTTTCTCACATGCTCTTCTTGAGTGACAACTCTTCACATGAGTTTGGCCTCACTAGTCCACCTGTCACTCTCTCTCCTTCATGACTTTAACCTTGTGAGCGCATTCCTTTTTAGATAAATTTGAATCCCAGTTGCATCTTTTTCTTACTAAATCTGAAAAAGATCCCATGTCTTCACTTCCCCACGGGCCTACAGTCTTCCCTGATTTTCTTTTATACAGTATCACAGATTAAGCTTCTAGCTGGAAGGCTTTTTTGAATTTGGAAAATTTTCTTACTCCTTAGAATGACTGTTTATGAAATCTGAGCACCGCTGAGCACCTCAAGTCTTTGCTCACCTATGGAGTCCTGCCATGGTCTTTCTTGACACATATATCTGATTGTCTTCTCTGCCTCCCTCTTCTTCCTCCCTCCCTTGACTGGGACATTAGTCTTTAGAGAATTCTTTTTTTTTTTTTTTTTTTTTTTTTGATTTTTCGAGACAGGGTTTCTCTGTAGCCCTGGCTGTCCTGGAACTCACTCTGTAGACCAGGCTAGCCTCGAACTCTCAAACTCAGAAATCCGCCTGCCTCTGCCTCCCAAGTGCAGGGATTAAAGGTGTGCGCCACCACCGCCCGGCTAGAGAATTCTTAAATTCAAGATTAATTCTTTTTATAGATTCTTAGTGAGAAACATGAACTATTCATAAGACCATTCAATTCCATTTTAGAACTTGCACAGAGTGTGAATTGTGCTTGTTTCTGGAAGATTTTAATTGTGCACTGTATGTACTAGAGCAGAAGACATTTGTTTAGAATTGAACACTCTTAAACTATTTCAGAAAAGGTTATGGTAGAGCAGCTTATATGAGTAACAGGACATTATCTTATACTTCAATTTTATTTTGACAAGCGTTATTAGGCTGCAATAAAAACAGTTGCCAGTTCTAATTCTTAGACTCACGGTACCTGCCTCCTTACCTCATCTGATTTTACTGGCCATATGTGAAGAATTTAAACCAACTTTACTCAGGCAAAAACTTAGTGAGAAAAGAAATGAATACATTTCAGGAATCCAAATATAAATTGCTTTGTGTGGATTAATAGTACCACATTTGAAGGGATAACTGAGAGTGGACTTACAAATGAGGGGAAGTCATGTCACCATATGTAATGGAAGTTCTGATGTCAGTTCATGTGTTTCATTTAGATGTCCCTGGTAGATTTGGGGAAGAAGCTTTTAGAAGCGGCACGAGCAGGTCAAGATGACGAAGTTCGTATTTTGATGGCAAATGGAGCTCCTTTTACTACAGACTGGGTAAAGAGCGATCTTAATGTCATGGAGTTGCTTTTATTTCTACCTCTTCTTCTGCTCCTCTTTCTTCCCAGATAAAAGTTATTCCAGTATTTATGCTGAGCCATTTCTTCAGCCCCCTAATTGAACTGTCTTTTAAATTAATGGCACATATTATTTTCTTAATGATAGACATTATCCACTGTATGAATAAAAGTTGTTTGTTTTAAAGACTTTGGACTATACTAGTTTGGTATAACTATAATATATAGCTGCCAGGGAGAGAATCGATAATTCACAAAGTAACAAAGATGGAGTTTCAGCTGCTCCTGAAATACAGGGGTGGGGAGAGTTTGCATTTTGGTTGCTACTTGTAAAATTGTAAGAAATGTTGCCATGGAGACAGAGGCAGGTAGATCTGTGTAGTAAATTTCAGGACATCCAAGGCTACATACAGTGAGACCCTGTCTCACAAAAACAAAAAACAGAAACAAAAGAAAGAAAAGAGAGGGAGAGAAGGAAAGAAATGCGACCAAACTAACTAGGAAGAAAAGAAGGGGAGCAGTATTTTGCGCTGTAGAAGGCAATGTGGACAAGGCGGAAGACATACCTGTTCATCTCTACGGGTAAAGCAAAAGTCTGGGCTTAGGAATCTACACTAACTCTACTCATAACAACAGAAAAGTCTGATCCGGGGGCTGGAGAGATGGCTCAGTGGTTAAGAGCATTGACTGCACTTCCAGAGGTCCTGAGTTCAAATCCCAGCAACCACATGGTGGCTCATAACCATCTGTAATGAGATTCGATGCCCTCTTCTGGTGTGTCTGAAGACAGCTACAGTGTATTCATATATAATAAATAAATAAATCTTTAAAAAAAAAAAAAAAGAAAAAGAAAAGAAAAGTCTGATCCTTCCTACACCTAGACAGGGTTTCTCTGTGTAGCCCTGGCTGGCCTCGAACTTGCTCTGTAAACAAGAATGGCATCAAAATCAGAGATCTACCTCTGCCTCCCAAGTGCTGAGATTAAAGGTGTGCACTACCAGAAATGTCTGTTTTTTAACTTTTTGTCTTTATTCCTTGTTTTTAAATTTTTCATAATTTTTTTTTAATTTTATACAAGCATCAATTCCTGCATGCCTTTCATCTACCTTCAAAAACTATATCATGGTAAATCTTATTCCTCTATGCGCTTTCTTTGTATTATTTTAAAGCAGACCCCAGGAACTGGCATTTCATCTATAAATATTACATTTGTCTGTGTCAGATAAGATGCTTTCACTAAAGAATTTCAAGGAGATCTTGAGTGGTATTGAGAGGCATAGGCAGGTGGGGCTCAGTGAATTCAAGGCCAGCCTGTTCTACAGAGCCAGTTCCAGGATGGCCAGAGCGACACAAACCCTGTCTTGTAAAACTAAACCCCACCCCCAAAACAAACAAACAAACAAACAAATAAACAAACACCAGTGAACCTAGAACACTAAATGTAAGCTGGGATCCAGAGAATTTGTTCTCTAAAAGTTTGCTGCATTTAGATTTCTTTGTTAGCTTCCCCAGCTCCCTAGCATAGGGTACTGAAGACAGAGACCTGGGAGTGCCTGGGGGCTAACTCTGTAGGACAATTCTGGCTGTCTCAGAATACTGGGATCTCTCTCCACCTCCTCTTCTCCCTGCTCTTGTGTGAGGCCCTGCAAAGAAATGGCTTGATGTGAATGAGGAAGAGAAGGAAAAGTTTATTGAAGAGAACTTTGGAATCACAAGCACGGCTTGTACATTCAAAGCTGGGTTCAAAAGCACCATGTACCCTACAGGCCAAGGACTGAATGTGAAGTTTCTTTGGATAAGGATTTTTTCACTCATGTCCCTGGAAGAAGCAAATGGATATTCCCTAGAGAAACTTTTAAAATCCCTACTTTTAAAAATCCCAGCTTAATATCCATTAATAACATTTCAAGGAAAGCAAGCAGTTAAGAGTAATTAACACCCAAACACAAAGCAGAAACTGAGAGTAGAAGCTGACCTGCTGAGGGTTGCAGATAACATTCAGTAACAAGTTAGAGACAACTGCAGAATCCTTGGAGAGCTGATAGGAGGAAACACAGGATATAATGTAGACACACAGTAGAAAATGTAAGTCCTATCAGGAGCTCTGAGAGATGCCAGGAACATTGTCCATGGTGACAAAGGTGGAAATGCCCCGGCGCTCATCGGTCTAAGTAGGCAGAAAAAGTGAGTGTGGGCCATGTTGAGGTAGTTTGAAAGACAAGTTGCCTAGAATTTCCAGAACTGATAAATGCTCACAAATTCAAGAAGCCCAACAAATTTATACCAGAATCAACTTGTTGGAAATTCATGCTTATGAGAGCTTTCTCAGTGCTTGAGGACACTTGTTGCTCTTGTAGTGGACCTGGGTTCATTGCTCAGCTCCCACATGGCAGCTCACAACTGCATCAAAATCCTATTCCAGAGGATTCTTCTGGCCTCTCTACAGGTATTGCACACATATGGGTGCACAGACATACATGCAGGAAAACACTAATACACATAAAGTAGAAATAATTTCTTTTCAAAGAAAATACACACTAGATATATCATCATGATGCTGTAACAGTACATGAAGACAGAAGGATCATAAATAAGGATTAGTATCCACAGTATATAAGGGATTCTTGTGGGTCAGTAGTAACAGACATGACTCAGAGTGGTACTTTCACCAAGATAAAGTTTGAATGGCCAGGAGATACGAAACAGTGTTCAACTTGATCAGTAAATGAAAAGTAAAGCCAGAAGCTAAAGCCAGAAGCTATTTGGCACATCTGCTAGGTTAGCAAAGTAATGTCTGTAGTGCAGCCTTGGTGAGGAGATCAAATGAAGGTGAATTGATGTAGAGCTTGACAGTGCTTAGTAGACTTTACATGTATATGCTATTTGTAGCAGTTGAGCTTGTAGACTATAGAAGAGAATCTTATTTATGTGCTGCTTGACTTACTGGAAAACCCTGTGTAGCAGAAATACTTACAATAAAACTGAGAACCAAGCAGAGTTTATCAGTTGAATTAGTTGTGGATTATTGTAGAGAAAGTTAGTGTGCTACATTCTTGCCTATTAACATGAGTGCATCTTGTAAACATAACAAGCAGTAGACAAGCCACACGTACACGGGGTAGGATTTCAGTAAACTTCAAAACAGAGAGAACCAAGAATACCATTTAAGGATTATAATTGATACAAATTAAAACAAAGAAATTCTTGTCAAAGTGAGTAGTGACTGGGAGGTGGGAGTGGTAAAGGCTTGCTGTGAAAGCATGCCCTTGGTTTAGATCCCAGAACTTGTGCCACACACACAGCCTTGCTAAAACTGACTCAATTCTTTATTTGAGTAGCATTTTCCTGAGGGACAAGGGAAAGGCTTGTGATCAGGAAGCAACATGTGGGAAGATTTCAAAGTATTAGAAAGATTTTCCTTTCAGCCTGGTATTGACTTTACAGCTATTTAACTATTCTTGAAACCATATGTAAGTATGCATGTTATATGTACTTTTTCTTTCATTGTGAGCCAAGAAGGAAAAAAGTCTTAAGAATGACAACAAGAAATACAAAGTAGACCTCACTACCTCTCTAAGTAAATCTCAGTGGTTCGATGAACTGTTAAAGGCTTTCATTAAATACAGAGTTTGAAAGGAGAAAAGACCAGTTATATGAAAATACAACAAGCGTGAAAAAGGATTATCCAGTAATCTCCTTTGATCTGTGAGGGTCTCTTTAAAACTCTGTAAAGTAAACGACTTTTTGTTGTAATAAATAATTATTTTTAAAGTTTGCCTTGTATTATGTCACTTGTGTTGTTAGAGGCAAATTGGTGACCTCTCTGTACTTCTGGTTCTTTTTATAGCACCTTATTGTGAAAACATTAAGTGAAACTAATACACGAAGGTCTTAGAACAATGTGGTCCATAGAACGTGATTTAAAAACTGAGGTGATGGCTCAGAGGTTTAGAGCACTTGCAGAGGGCCTGGGTTCAATCCCTTGCACCTACTTGGTGGCTCACAACCCTCTGTTACCCTAGCTCTTGGGGCTGTGTTCCATTATATTCAGGCAAAGCATTCATATACACAAGGTAAAATTAATAAATCTAAAATTTTAAAAAAGTCAGAGGTGCTGTTTAGCAGTGACAGCCTTGCAAATATTATGATCTGGTGAAATATTTCTTTTAACATTATTGACTGGCAATCAGAGTTAGTGGGCTTTTTTGTTCTTAATACATGTAGTATAATGTAAGTTAAATTCTACCTATTTAGATATATGCCTCTGATGCAAATTTCTTTAGTTTCAGGTCATAATTATTTTAATTATTTAAACAATTTATTATTTATGTACATTGGTGTTTTGCATGCACGTATGCCTGTAAGTGTGTCAGATCCTCTGGAAATGGGGTTATAGACAGTTGTGAGCTGCCATGTGGGTGCTGCCACATGGTGCATGCCAGGTCCTCTGGAAGAGCACCTTTTAGTCACTAAGCCATCTCTCCAGCTCCATTATCTCTAGTTATTAATAAAATTAATTTCAGTTTTTCTGTTAGTAACAAAGAGCTAGGCATGGCATAATCCCAGCACTTAGGAGGCCGAGGCATGATCTCTAGTTTGAGGCCTGAAACCTTATCTAAAAGTAGAGCAAGGGAGAGGAGCAAGAAGAAGAGAATTTGAATTAAAGGAATCATTGACTTTTTCCACACTAATACATGTATGGGACTTCTTGAGGACTTCTGTGAAGATAAGCCCAAGTTGAGTAATATTTTTTGATGTTTGAATTAGTATATATACAATGTAATATGCTTCACTGTTCAAAAATATAGAATAGTTTGTAGTAGCATTATATTAAAAGCAACTAAAAAACTGGACTTTCTTTTTGTGTGTGTGCATGTGTATGCATGTGTTTCTGTGTTACAGTTGGGAACTTCTCCACTTCATCTGGCCGCACAGTATGGGCATTACTCTACCACAGAGGTTCTTCTTCGAGCCGGTGTAAGTAGAGATGCCAGGACCAAAGTAGACCGGACTCCACTGCACATGGCAGCTTCTGAAGGCCATGCCAGCATAGTAGAGGTTTTGCTTAAGGTATGTCTTTTCTTTTTGGACTGAGGTTTTAAACCTAAACCGCACAAAAACAAATTAAGATTAGAAAGGAGATGAGTTTTATTAAGTGCTCACTTTTTGTTTGACTTTTGATAGAGCATTTGTTATAGATGCTTGTAAGTCTGTCAAATGAATATTGCCTTAAGGTTTTCTTTGGAGGAGAAAAACCTTCCCACAGATGTGTTCTTAGTTAAAGAGTCAACCCTTGAGAGTGAGCCTTGTGGGTGAAGAGCTATAGCTTTGTCTTAATATAGTCAGAATCCTTATGCAGGGAAGATGAGTATTGGATGGTTAGCAAACAGATTAACAGGTAATTAAAAGTGGGTTTATTTTCAGTCATTGAAATGTCAAAAGGTCACACAGAAGATGCTGAAGCAGAGTGATAGCCATTGTTCTTGACCACTTTTATCCTAGCCTATAGATGAACTCAGGTGAAAAATGCAAGGCAGCTTGGTATAAAGCATACGTAATCCTAGGTATTTTAAAGCCACATTTAAAAGTACAAACTCATGTTAATATTTAATTAATCCAGTGCATTGAAACATTATCATTTCAGCATAAAAGCAGACTAGGAATCCTTACTGAGCTGTTTCATATTCTGTTTTGTATTGAACTCCAGTGCTTATTTACACAGCCTGTTCCCTCACTAGCTGCAGAATGGTGAATAGCCACATCTATCTAGTTTGTCGTATATGACAGTGTCTTAGACAGCTTCCTTCTGATTTCTGATTCCTTAGGTTGTTCTTGTTTTGAAAGCAAAGGATATATATGGTATATATATTTAATTGTGAAGGATCACTCAGCTTAAACCATTAAAGAGTTCTAGAGAAAAACTCAGTACTGCCCTTCACCTGGTAGGCTACTTCAGCCCTTTGTGCCCCTATCTGAGTACTAAATGCAGAATTATCTTATTTCAAGAATTTAGAAGAAAAGTAGCTAGAAAAATCAGCATGATAGAAAAATGATTAAGTGACAGATAACTGATGATTACTGAACATGTATTTAATACCTCTCCCCCCAAAATTAAAGATGCTTTTTCTTGCTTAAAAGCATTGTGGCTAGTACTTTCATATCAGGGATTCTTTATATTTCCTATCTTGAAATATTACTGATTTTGAAATATCTTTTAGCATGGTGCTGACGTCAATGCAAAGGATATGTTAAAGATGACAGCTCTGCATTGGGCAACAGAACATAATCATCAAGAGGTGGTGGAGCTTTTAATCAAATATGGTGCTGATGTACACACGCAGAGTAAATTTTGTAAAACTGCATTTGATATTTCAATAGACAATGGAAATGAAGATTTAGCAGAGATATTACAGGTAACTTGGCTTTGAGTTTAAGAAAACATGAAAGGCAGCTTGCAGCCAGATGCTCTGTCTTACAGCTTTTCCTCCTAGGCTCAGTTCTCTTGAATGGCCATGTTCTTTCCACTTCCTCTGCTCATTACTGTCTGTACACTGGAAGGTTAGAGAAGATGCTAACCTTCTGTGCTTTCAGTTTCTGAGTTCCTTTTCTGGACATTAATTATTTTGTTGCACATTTTGGATATCATGTTTTATACAAACAATTGTAAACTACTTTATAAAGACTTGGATGAGTGATATATTTTGTTTTTTAAATTTTGTTTGTTTAAAAAAATTAAAATTTATTGTGTGTGTATGTGCATGATGTGTGGGGGTGGGAGCAGGGTATGTGTATGGGCCAGAGAGTGACTGGATGACGTCGCTTCTCTCTTCATCTTCACGTGGGTTCTGGGGACTGAACTAAGGTCTTGAAGCTTCTGTGGCAAACGCTGTTAACTACTGAACCATCCTGAACCCCCTCTTCATTTTAAACCTACTTTGTCTAACATTGATATATTTACATTTTACATTTTAAAAAATGTTAGTTGGGATGTGGCAAGTGGTACATTTTGCTGAGCAGCATTTTCATTTGTTGGGACTTTGATGCCCAGGAGTTTTGAGTGCAAAGCTTTTCTTCAGTCTGTCTTAAGGACTGAGCTAATTTGACACTTGGTTTCCATTCCTGCCAAGATGATCTTTCCTCTCTTTCCAGTGGTGCAGCTTTTGGGAGTTTCCCCAGGCAGCCCTCTCCTCCTCCTGACCCTGACTCTTCCCTCAGCACCTTGAATATGGCTGAAGCTTTCAGTGGCAAAAACAGTAGATATGAAGGCAGACACATCTGACTAAAACTGGCAAAACTTTGCCAAGGTTTTGTGATATAAGTGATAGAGTCTATTATTCTGGTTTGTTTCTTTCCTTTTTCACCATCTATAAAAACAAAACAAACAACTATTTGTAGACATAGTTATGGTTGACTTTCCTGATAACTGAAATTATTTCTTTCTCCCTTGTCTTTTTGTCCTGTTTTCAGTTGGACTCTCTAAGATCACCTGACTTCATTAAATGTTCACCACTTTATTGTAAGATGTGTTATGTGCTGGAAAGTAATGAGTTGTACCTTGATTCTCATTTTTTCATATTTGGGAATATAATTTAAGAGTTGAGATTTAAAGATTAAGAATAATTAAATGGGAAGGACATACTTTAATATGTCATGTTATGCATTACCTAATATAATAGAAATAATTTAAATACTTCTACAGAACAGTAAACTATCTTGCATTGTTTACTTTTTCTGTAAGAATCTATCAGATTCTTCCTAATTTCTTCTTCAGTAAGGTTTGCTGTCTCCACAGAAGGCCTTAGGGTTAAGTCACACCTATACTTACTGCTGTGTTCTCAGTGCTTCATTATCAAGTCTTCCCATTGTATCGTGTGGCTTTCCTGAGAGACTGTTTCTTCATGTGTGTATTTATATAATACATTGAGAACCTGTCCCAGATGTGCTGCCTATAATTCTGAAAATACTGTGATAATTTGTTCCCTAGATTGCTATGCAGAACCAAATCAATACCAACCCGGAGAGTCCAGACACTGTGACAATACACGCTGCCACACCACAGTTCATCATTGGACCCGGAGGGGTGGTGAATCTTACAGGTCTGGTATCTAAGGCAACAGGAATTGAGATGCATGTAGGATAGCTGTTAGGATGATAAGCTAGTAGGTATTCATCAGTTTAAGGAAGGACTGTTGGAGAATGAGGGTATACAGTCCACTCTCTTGGTCTCCTGGTTATTTACAAAACCATTTTTCTAAGATAAACGAATCTAAAGAAAGGCAGTCTTACACAGTGCATGACACTATTATCTTTCCTAAACTGATGCTATTTGGTATTATTTAAAATTTTAGTGGGGGTGGGGTGGGGTGGGTGGAGAGATGGCTCAGAGGTTAAGAGAACTCACTGCTCTTCTAGAGGTCCTGAGTTCAATTCCCAGCAACCACATGGTGACTCAAAACCATCTGAAATGTGATCTGATGCCCTCTTCTGGTGTGTCTGAAGACAGTGGTAGTGTACTAATATACATTAAATAAATAAGTAAATAAATAAATAAATAGAAATTTTTAGTGAGATTGGAAGATGAGCAGGGTACATGGAGTTAAGCACCCTAAAACGTAAATTCTGTTTTCTTCTCTCCTAGATGAAACAGGAGTATCTGCTGTTCAGTTTGGAAATTCCTCTACGTCAGTATTAGCTACATTAGCTGCCTTAGCTGAAGCATCTGCCCCATTGTCCAATTCTTCAGAAACTCCAGGTCAGAAAATAAGTGAGGTCTATATACTGACTGTTTCACTCTGTCGAGGTTTTCCTCTGGGTTTAGTACTTTTGAATCCTGTTTAAGAAATCTCTTCAGAGTTTATTGGCAATGTTTTGTTTTCTTCAAGAGTTCTACTTATAATTTGTGTTTACCTCTGCAGTTCTTTCAGAATTGGTTGGCTATGTTTCTTGTTATTTTCTTATATCTTATTAATTAAAGTTGCTATTTCTGATTTTTATTTTTGTATCAGCCACCAATATGAGGCAAAGTCCTGGTCCCATCCTTATTAAAAATAAATAAGGAAACTGCAGGTCCAAGTGCTTACAGAGGCACTTGTAAGGTGGAATAAAATTGTGCTCACCTAACATGTGAAGTAGGATGGGAGCGTCCACTGCTTAGCCCGAGTGTAGTCATGTGCCCCATCTTGCCAGATCGTGGGTTTACATGGGCAAGAAGAATCAGAAATATTTGGAGAGTAGATACGAAGTGTGAATGGGGCAAGAGTTCAGGAGATATGTTCCTGAGGTGCATACCAGTTAAAGAAATACAGTCACAGATTTAGTTGGTACATGCTCAGTTTTTTTGAGGTAGAGGGTTTTTGTATGCTACCTCCTTGGGTAAGAGTGTTTGCTCTGCAAACATGAGGACCTGAGTTTGAAGCTTCAGCACCCATATGAAAAGCCAGGCAGGGCTGCATGTACTTGTAACCCCAGCATGGGGAGGGCAGAGATAGGTAGATTCCTAAAGATGGTTTGCCAGCCAATCTAACCAGAAGGGTAAACTTGAGGTCAGTGAGAGACCTTTTTTTAAGCCAATAAGGTAGACACATACACCTGATAACGTGCCTCAGCCTCTTCTTGGCATGTAGACACATGAGTGTGCACACACATGCACCACACACATACTACCCCCAATAGCTTTTCTGCTTTTATTTTGTAGCTCTAGCCTATAAACCTCCAACGTTTCTTTGCTTAATTGTGTTCTTCTCTGTGGCCCAATTATATTATTCTTTGATCAAATAGAAATTTATGATTTTACTTCTATTTGTATTTAAAAAATTGTAATTGCTAGATATATTTGAAAGATGTGAAGTGTCTAGTGGTGGTTGAAAATTCTGTTTCTCAAAGTGAAGTTTGCACCAGGAAACTTTTATACATTATATTTCTGGTCTGTTCCAAATTAGGGTTAGTAAGACCTCAGTTGTAGGGATAAATGACTGGGTCACATGAGTCTCTCTTGGTTTTACATTTTTTGTCCTTAATCTCAGGTTAGATTATAGATTCTACCTTCAAGCTGTTAGGTTTTTCTGTAATGTAGTTTCTGTTTCTTGTAAATATTTCTACATGGAGGTGTCCAGTCTTGGTACTTTGTGAGGAATGTTTTCTTCCTAACCCTACTTCAGCTTGTGGCTTGGTAATTTAGCCTCAAAGGCACTGCCACTGTTTGCCTTCCCTCATTCCAGCCTGACTTTTATATTCCATCAGTAAATACGTATGATGTTACAGTTACTTTTTATTAAGTCAGTTTGTACACATATGCGCACATCTTATATCTACAATCTTCTAAAGTTTTAAGGTTGCTTTTTTCTTACATATTTCAGCATTTGGCTATTAGATTGTTCTTTAGGTCTGGGATGTGTACTTTGTCTTTTATAATTGTCTTCCTTTTAATTTTTCATAAATATTTCCCATCACACAACTTAAAAGAGCTTTTTAGATGAAAGGCAGGAACTATTATCTTAATGGCAGTCACTGCTAACAGTGCAAAGATGAAAGTTCCTGGGTTGAACCTTGACTGTGTGATCTCAGAAGTGTCTTATGTATGCTGAAGCTTTTAAATAGTAGTACTTGTAGTTAGTATTCACCCAGTGAGTGTTTCTTTTTCATATGGATATTTAAAAAGAAATCAAAGCAATGGTTAGTGTACTGAAGGCTTTCATAGTTATTCTATTGAATGTCTTGCTATTTTGTGCTATTATGTTTTGTAACTAGTTTCTTGAAATCATCTTAATGTGCTTGGTAACAAAGCATAATTATTGCTTAAGGCAAACAAAATCACAAGAATACTCAAAGGCTTGTTTGCATTTTGGGTTTTCCTGGGTTTGTTTTGTGATCCTGTGAGCAAATGACACTGTTGTAAGATTGAGGCCAGGCCTTTTTGTCAGATCTGCTTTGAAAACCAGTTGTGTCTCGAAAAACCAAAAAAAAAAGAAAGAAAAAAGAAAACCAGTTGTGGACAGATACATCCCTTACTTCATGCTAGTAATCTTTGATGTGATACTTTGGGAATATTTCAATATCCTGATCACCAAAATATCTCACCAATGCATTTGGCACCTATTAGTGATGCTTGCTTGAGTCAGCTATTATAATTGTAGTTTCTTAGTCCTTCTTTCTTCTGTGCTAATTAGTGCACTCTTCAGTAAAACCAAACAAAACAAAAACTTTCCATTCCTTTTAAGCATGTTGTTATTAGAGTTTTGAAACATTTACTCCCATGCAGTCATTGCCCAGTTCTCAGAGGAAGGCAGTGCTTGTTTTGTTACTTACACTCGTGTTTTACACATAGGTGTTTTGGTGACTTGTATTCCATTGTGTGATGACCACAGTCTAATTACTGCCAACGAGTATTTGGTTATTTCTAGTTTTACTTTTTAGTAGCTACAGTAAAGCTGTTAGGATGTTAATGAACATGTCTTTATGCACACATTTTTTAAGAGATAGGTGTAGGATTGCTTATGGGAAAGGAGTTTTGGCAATATTAATTTGTGGTTTTTTTTACTTAGGCAATGCAAAGGCAAAGTTTTGTTTTGTTTTGTTTTTTCGAGACAGGGTTTCTCTGTGTAGCCCTGGCTGTCCTGGAA
This sequence comes from Grammomys surdaster, assembly GCF_004785775.1. Taxonomy (NCBI): domain Eukaryota; kingdom Metazoa; phylum Chordata; class Mammalia; order Rodentia; family Muridae; genus Grammomys; species Grammomys surdaster. The sequence continues at coordinate 21,357,718 of NW_021604587.1, forward strand.
CTCACTCTGTAGACCAGGCTGCCCTCGAACTCAGAAATCCGCCTGCCTCTGCCTCCCAAGTGCTGGGATTAAAGGCGTGTGCCACCACTGCCCAAAGGCAAAGTTTTTAACTGTTAAATTTCTCTGTGTACCTCGTAGAAATTATTGAGAGCGTATTTTGGGGCTTGGTTTATGCCAAATTTGAATTATACATTGCCAGATAGTGCCAGATCTGTTTGCTTCTTACTAAAGTGACCTTGTTCACTCAGTCCAAAAGGGAATCCTGTTTATTCTACGTGTCCCTTATCCCTTGATACCTAAATATGTCTAGAGTATAATCATAACGTTCTCATTTGAGTTATGTAATTTTATTAAGTAGATATAACCTTTGCTATTACCCTAAGTGACCTTTTATTGTACTTCATGTAAAGAAGTACAATACAGAGAACTGAAGAAGAAAGGTTATTAAAAATGCAGTCATAAAAAGATGGCTGAAACTCTATAAATTGTGAGACTTACAGTCAGCTACTTGTATAGATGTCTACATTACCATTGGTGGTGATATTTAAAAACCATGTAAAACTTGTCCTGTCTGAGAGACACAAAGGAAAAATGAACTTCTGTTCATGTTCAATGATTTTTTTTTAATTTTTTTTTTTTTTTTTTTTTTTTTTTTTACTTTTTTCCCCCTCTAGTAGTGGCCACAGAAGAAGTAGTTACCGCAGAATCTGTGGATGGTGCAATTCAGCAAGTAGTTAGCTCAGGGGGTCAGCAAGTCATCACAATAGTCACAGATGGAATCCAGTTGGGAAATTTGCACTCCATCCCAACCAGTGGGATGGGCCAGCCCATCATTGTGACCATGCCCGATGGACAGCAAGGTGAGTACAAATGTCTGCAGGAAGTCTGGTTGTGTTCAGTACTCAGGACAGTATATTTAAAAAGTGTTTATTCATGCTCTGAATTTTACTTGTATAGCTCTTTACAATGATTATAATGATTCTCTGATTTTATTTACTTGGGCTAGTCAAAATTAGCTTACTATGAGCACTTAGTAGATGGAATTAACCTCAAAGTATTCTATTTGGAAAATGAACTTTAAATATTGCCACAAACAATACACAAATTGTTGAGAATGAGCATTGGACAATTTTCTAGACCATTTTATTCAATTCAGATATCCTGATAATTTCAAAAATACCATGTAAGAGAAACCACTAAAAGTACAAGTTGAGGGTGCAGAGCTGGAGAAATGTTGGGAGCTGGGAGGCAGAGCTCTGGAAGTTTGGAGACAGAAATGCAAGAGGATGTTCCGCCATCAAGATGGCGGGGGTTTAGTCTGTAAGATCAGAAGCCTGCACTGCACATATATCCAAACCACAAAATGTTAAGTCTATGGAGAGAACTATGCTCAGTATGCTCATGTAAGCGGTATTCTCTATCCACTGGTTCTTAGGATTAACCATGTTCCTATTGAAAAAGTGTTTGGGTGTACACATGAACATGTTAGCATAAGATATTAATATAGTGAAGCAGCCAAGATATGGTTGGTCACTGGTGGGTAACTAGGAAACTTGTTTTGATGAAGTGAATTTCCCAAAAAAAAAAAAAAAAAAAAAAAAAAAAAAAAACACACACACAGAAAGGAAGTGCTGATCATTTTTCTAGTTGAGAGGATGGAAAAGAAAGAACATTAAAACTGAGCCTGATAGCCGGGCAGTGGTGGCACATGCCTTTGATCCCACCCAGCACTTGGGAGGCAGAAGCAGGCGGATTTCTGAGTTTGAGGCCAGCCTGGTCTACAGAGTGAGTTCCAGGACAGCCAGGGCTATACAGAGAAACCCTGTCTCGAAAAACCTAAAAAAAAAAAAACAAAAAAAACCCAACTGAGCCTGAGGCCATGAGACAGGTAGGCATTTGGAAGCTTGGAAAACACCAATCTGCTGACCACAGGGTGACTAGGGTGCTGTTCCCTGGTATATCAGCACACTATGCAGCTATGGAAGCTACACCTACATATATGACTGAGGGCCTCCTACCCATCTGCACTGAACCCCAGGAAGAATGCTTTAAAATCAGAGGCATTCTTCAAGAGCACCAAAGCAGTATGTCCATGCTGCATCAAAGAGTTAGTTTGAACATGAACAGAGTTGGATACAAATTATCTCATATACATCAAGTGAATGCACCCCATTAGCTTAGTCAAGGAAACAGAAGGATATCCACAGAGCCCTCCTTTCCCTCCTCCCTATATCTGTGAGAATCTAACACCACATCTTTAACCTGTCGGGTTCCAGAAATACTCCTAATGTTTATCCCTTGACCAATAATGGAGAGGTCTGTGTCCCTTTTGGAAAAAGGCTTGGTGCTAAGAGTGCATCTGGATTGGATTCAGGAATAGATTGACCAATCAGAGCACTTCTACCCATTACTCCTTGACACCTCCAAGATCAACTGTTTCTACCATATGAGCAAATTCAGTAGAAGGAGGTACATGAAGGATTTGGACATATTTAACTGCACAGGTCTCTATAGGCTACTGGAGGGCAGAGGGGACACATGGCATCTTGTTCCTATGTGTACATGCTGTTCCTGTGTGCATGCTCATGCACACACATGTATACTATGCTTCTGAAGGGGATTCTTCCCTTGCTCGCTCTAGGAAAACTTCTAGAGAGTTCTTCTGCCTTGTAATCTTTGTAGGTAGTGTTGGTTTTAATAGGGTGCTCGAGTTCTTGCTTTCTACTTCTGGCACAGCTTTTCCAGGTATGAGTTATGTACTATAGTGTGGAACCAATAATTATGGAGAAATATGACTGTGGTGTGGTCTGTTTCATCTGTGGAGTATGGATAAATAGCCAGACCTGTTAGTAGCTGACCCTACCGCTCACTAGGTCACCTTTTTATTCCATGGTCCTACCTTGTTGTATGTGCTATCAGAGTTACGTACTTTTAGATGTGTCACAGACTGACTGACTGCAGCAGTGACAGCATTTAGAGACAGTTAGAATGTTGGGATGCCTAGGTGACCTCCATCAGTGTCCAGACTGTCATCATGGTCACTGAGCATCTGAACAGAGGGGAGATGAAGAGTCAGGGCAGCGCTCAAGCATGGAGTAAGTGCTTCAGTGACAGGAAGCACCTGACTGTGAACAAGACAATCACAAGCCTAGTGCAAAATGTGGTGAGTAGTCCATGGAAGCTATGGCAGCAGGTCCACCAGACATCAGAGTGTAAGTGAGACCAGTAGAACTGCAGCAGAGTGAGCTGCCACAGCAGCTGATTTAGGTGATGGCATCCAAGTGAAACACGCTCCACAGGCCTGGATGTCTTATGAGAAATGAGAGCAATTAGCAGAGTGCTAGTCTTACACACTGAGGCCCTTCGAGCGAGCTGGGAGCACCTATCTGTCTGTGTTGAGCTAGATTGTCTCCACAGCCTTACTAACAGAAAGTTGAGATTCTCTTTGAATGCAGCATACCAATACTATGCTGAAGGAAGCCATGGCAAGCTGACTGTTGACCACTTTAATGAGCCCAGGCAAGGCTTTGCTGTACTGCTGGACCCTTACTACAAAGCCTTCCTATTTACAGAGGAGGAAGAAGCAGAGCAGTATCTGCAAAACTTTCTCTAGAAGCTAAAAATACTGAATTTTACTTTCAAAGACTGTGACGGAGGGTTTCCATGGAAAGACTGACAAAAGGAAGTCCCTGTGGTCATTTGTGACCAAGGTGAAGACCTGCTAGTGTGTGTCAGGAAAGAGGTGCTGGAGAAGACCTATATACTTCACTACTGGGACACCCAGCAGTCACCTTGCCTAGGTTTTTGACCTTGGCCATTAGATTTTGGGCTGTGCCTGAAGTACCTTATCTTGGAAAGTTGTTTGGTGTACGTGCAGGGGCGGTGGCTTTAGCTAGCCCAGGCTTGTTGATTTTAAAACTCACTGAAAGCAGATCTTCCATTGATCTGTTTTTAGTAGTGAGCTCATGAAGGAGCTATCTGATTGGAGGTACTTTTTATGGCCCTGGGTGTTGTGCTGGGCTCTGAGCAAACTCTCTTCCCTCAGGCACTGTTAGTGTCTACTATGAGGTAGAATGGCGAGTTTTAATTTATAACTATAAACTAGGTATTTTGTTTTGTTTTGTTTTGTTTTGTTTTGTTTTGTTTTGTTTTGTTTTGAGACAGGGTTTCTCTGTATAGCCCTGGCTGTCCTAGAACTCACTCTGTAGACCAGGCTGGCCTCGAACTCAGAAATCCTCCTGCCTCTGCCTCCCAAGTGCTGGTATTAAAGGCGTGCACCACCACTGCCTGGCTATAAACTGTTTTAAAGTAAAGGATACAAATTATTTTTTTAATAGATTGGAGAGAAGATATGAATAGTTATATTCTGTAGGCTTTTTTATTCAATTGTTTAAGAACCACAAAGCAGCCGGGCAGTGGTGGGGCATGCACTTGGGAGGCAGAGGCAGGCGGATTTCTGAGTTCGAGGCCAGCATAGTCTACAGAGTGAGTTCTAGGACAGCCAGGACTACACAGAGAAACCCTGTCTCGAAAAACAAAACCAAAAACCAAAGACCAAAAAAAAAAAAAACACTAAGCAAATCCTGCTAATATTGCTTTAAGTGAAACAAAACAAAATGGCCTTTGTGGCCATCAGGCAAAGTCTGTAAATAACAGATGGAGACCAAGTTGCATAGAGTGTTTTAGGTATGTCAGTCAGTAGAGAGCGTTCTGAAAGCTAAAAGTTGATGACAACAGATGAAGAATTTGAAAAATGAAACTGAGCTTAGAAAATTCACGAAGTGTTAATTATGTGGTTAATGTGCTATGGAAACTACAAAGATTTACAAGGTAGACAAAGCAACAGACATGAGTTTAGTATGACCCAAAGGCCGAAAGTTCCACATTTAAAGTGCTGTCAGGCCAGGTGCAGTGGTGAGCACCTTTAGTCCTAGCACTCAGGCAGAAGCTAGCAGATCTCTGTGAGTTGAAGGCTAGCCTGGTCTACATAGCAAGTTCCAAAATAGTACTACACAGTGAGAACCTGTGCCAAAAGGGCGTGGGTAGGTCTAGACCTGTTAGCATACATCTGAGACCCTATTGCTCAGATAAGGGCGGGGGAACGAAGGCGATCCCTGAAGCTCACTGACCAGCCTGGCTGCCTCCCTCCCATGTACACACATACTGCCTCACACCTCCCCTCCCCTCCCCCACTCTCACTTTATTATTTTGTTTGTTTGTTTGTTTTGAAACAGGGTCTCTCTATATGCACAGACTGGTCTGGAACTCACAGAGATTCAACCACCTCTGCCTGGCTGCTGGGATTAAAGTGTACACCACCACATACAATTTTTTTTTTTTAAGTTTTAAGATGGAGAATAAACAAAGGAGACAAATGATATCGGTCTCTTGTCTCCAAATGTTCAGGCATACTTATGTACAGACCCACATAAACATTTACATGTACCATACACAATACCATGATTAAGTACATGTACACATACAAACTGGATTAAACAAAACTGTCTCTCAAACCAGACATTATACTAATTTTATTTATGAGCAGATGTAAGTCAACTCATGTTTTGTGAATGGCTCAGTGTCAAGGAACATTCAGTTCTTCCTGAGAAAATGTAATATGTCATAAAAATGTTAGTGTGTTAGTAACACAGTATCAGAAATTGTAACTTAAATAATAGACATTAATTTCTCATGGTCCTGGAAGGTGGAAGTCCGACATCAAGTATCAGCAGGTTTCTCTGGCTTGTCACTGGCTGCCTTCTAGCTGTGTCCTATTTCCTCTCAAAAGGACACAGAGATAGAATAGCTCGTGATTTTACCTTGATTACATTGAAGGGCCCTGCTTCCAAGTATAATCATTCTAGGTTACTGAAGGTTACGGCTTTTACATACACGTTAGAGGATAGGAGGGGCATGAGTTAGTTCTGTAACTCGTCAGGAGGATTCTAAAGTTAACGTTGATAGAGCAGAAAATTAGGAAAACTCTGAAAAGGAAAAATAGTAAACTGTTAAAGCCTCTGTAACTTAAAATATATACCATGCCCTGTACTATGTCCAGTGAGAGAGAATGTCTCCATTCCTGTCATAAGCGTAATGTGACATGAATCAAATGAAGGAGCGTTTTCTTGGTATAGTTAATATTGCAAATATTTATTTTATGTGTATGAGAATCTACCTGAACATTTTTATGTGTACTATATGCATGTAGTGCCCATGGAGGCCAGACGAGGGTGTCATAGGACACCCTTGGAACTGGAATTATAGACAGTTGGAATTGATACCAGGGCCACTGGAAGAGCAGCTCTCAACTGCCAAGCTGCCTCTCCAGCCCCATTTCTACTGTTTTATATTACCATACACTGTGCTAATTTAATACAAGTTTCACTATTGTTAAATTTGTTACCTTTGTTACTAACAGAAATTTTAATGTTTTGACAAAAATTTAAAAGTGCTTACCTTTATTTACTTGTTGGGAGGAGCCTGTGTACCATAACACGTGCGGAAGAGAACATTCTTCTACTGCATGGGTCCCAGCCATTGAACTCAGGTTAGGTTTGGTGGCAAGTACCCTTACCTGTGGAGCCATCTTGCTGGCCATGTTTTTAATAAGGGATCTGAGACAGGGTCTCACTGTGTAGACCAAGCTGGCTTTGAACTCATAGAGATCTACCTGGCTCTGCCTCCTGAGTGCCCACCATGTTCTGTTTTGACAAAAGGTTTTGATAGTCTTAAAAAACAACTGTAATTTTCTGCTCGACTTAAAAACATTAATTTTTTTTCTTCATGGCTGTCAAATATGTTCTACACTGCTGTAAAAAGCTAGGGTATATATCTTCTGTATGCCCATGTTTATATGAAAACATCAAAAATGTAAACAATGCCCACAAATCCACTAGGGAGGCAGTTATGAACAGTGTTCGCAGTGTGTGCACTCAGGGACAGTCTCAGCAGGCAGATGACAGCTGTGTGCTGAGAAGAGATGGAGATGGTAAAGCAGATGCAGAGTGTCACAAGGGCTTGAGTGGATGGACTTTATGTGTGCCGCCTCCCATGCGTATTTGTTGTCTTCACACAAAATTACTGTAAGACTAATACATAAGAAACTGATAAAAGTAATTCTGTTAGCAGGTGTCCAAGACGCTCTTAACATATGCACCTTTAATAGTACTTTGACCGTTCAGTTGTGTGGATGAGTATATTATGTGTAAGAGTGCCACCAGTGGCAATTCACTAAGTGATTTCAATGGGGAAGTGAAGGGGACCAGCAGAGTGTTTGGTAATGCCTGATGCTGCGTGCCTCAGGAGAGTAGCAACAGCTCTATAGAGACTTTATCTCTTAGTTGTCTGAGAATGATGTAACCTGTATCTCCTTTTCATTTTAGTATTGACAGTACCAGCAACAGACATTGCTGAGGAAACCGTCATCAGTGAAGAGCCACCAGCTAAGAGACAGTGTATGGAAATAATTGAGAACCGGGTGGAATCTGCAGAAATTGAAGTAAGGAGCCTTTTACCCGGTGTGTTTTGCCGCAGCCATCCAAAATAAATTTTGTTTCTTTTTTATTATTACTATTATTATTATTAATTTGTCATTTATATTTATTACTGGCCATGTTTTGATAAAGAATGAAAGTGAATAGTGTCATCATTTTGTTTTTGGCCTTAAACATATGGCAAGCCCTCAATAAATAAATATTGAATGAATGATTGAATGAGTGCAGAATTTGTTTGTAACAAAGTTTGTTATCCTGGTAATACTTTGACTGTCTTTGATTTTTAAACTCCATCTCTTATTTTTTGTTAAACTTATGCATATCATTCTCACAAGTCACTGAAAATTCGTTTCTTTCAAAAGTGCTACTCTCTAACTGGCCTGGAAATCCTCTTACAGATGTTAGCTAAACAGGTTATGTTTGTAAATGCAAAAGATAACTGCTTATTTTAGACTATTTCCTCCCTTGAGGAACTGAATTCTTTTAAGAGTATTGCTGGCACCTTCCTCCTTCTACTTCCACACTCATTTGTTGGTGTAACAAAACATGATCTCTTAGTTTTTCCTTACATGATTGTAAATAAAATTCTATCTATTGAATTTATAATGTCTCCTATAAAACATAATTCTTAAATAACATTGAAGGGCAAATGCAGTAGAAACAGCTCTGAGCTGGAAACTGCTAGCTCTTGCCCTCTCTTTGAGTGTGGATTTTATTTCCTCCCAGATTGGGATTCAATGAGCATCACTTCATGTTAGGGTTTTCATGAGAATGGTAATGCCAGCGTCCTCGGCTTTGCCTTCGCTGCCTGGCTCTGCTGTGTGTAAAGCTGATGCCTGCCTAGCTGTTCTTGTCAAAGGCTCTGGTCATCATAGAAAGGGGGTTTGTTTTTGTTTGTTAAATGAACATGTTTATCAGACAGGTACATCTTATGGGCTTAATCACAAGCATTAAACTAAACAGAATTAACCAGACCTTATAAATAAATCCTGTCTTAAGAATGCACAAAAAACAAACACAAAAGAAATCTATGACTAATGCTTTAACCAGGATGTCTAGTAAAATTTTAAGTTTTAACTATTGAGTGTGATGTTTTATTTCTCAAAATTTAAATGATACCCATAGGACATTAAAGCTTGGATTTACTAACTAATTTAATTCACTAAACAGTATCTCACTTAGTACCCTGTGTGTGCATGTATGTGGTGGCCAGAGGTTGATGTCCGGTGTCTCAACCCTCAGTCTTGTTTTCACATTTTTCTTTTTTAAAATTAATTTTAATTTATGCACGTGAGTTCTTTGCTTGCATGTATGTATGTGTATCGTGTGTGCTCTTGGTGCCTGCAAAGGTCATTGAATACCATGAAACTGGAGTTAAACATGGCTGTGAGTTGCCATGTGAGTGTAAGAGTGTGTAAGAGCAGCAGGTGCACTTAACTGCCGAGCCATCTCCTCAGCCTTCCACCTTGGTCTTTGAGACAGGGTCTCTCACTGAACCTGGAACTGACAAGTTCAGCTAGACTGGGAGAGTGGCTTGGCGGGTGAGGGGGGTCAGCAAGTCTCATGGGCCTTCTTCTGTCTCTGCCTCCTTAGCACTTGGATTACAGGTATGCACATGCCCAGCTTTTTACATGGGCCCTGGGGATTCAAACTCAGGTTCTCACAGTTGCACAGGAAACACTTGGCTGTCTGAGCCATCTCCCCACCTATAAGGTTCTCTTTATTGTCTTTTTCTGATAGTCAGGTCTTCTGTTTGGGGCATGGAAAGTGAAAAAAATTAGTACTTTATTTTCATTATATAATAAAACATTTAAATTATTTGTATTTCATTTAATGTAAGCTTATTTAATAATTTAATTTTTAAGCAATAGTGACTTTAGTCCATTCCTTTATATATTAATGACTGGGAGCCTAACTATTTCCCACAAAGTCCAGCCCGGTTCCTCTTTAGTCTTCCTGAGGTGAGGGAAAGTGATTCCAAGTACACAGGAGTAAGAATTAAGTAGACCCAAGGAGAAGGCAGCTTTAGGGAGATCAGGTTTAGCTTGGTATAAAGAGCAGTGGAGTTTTATATTTGTTTTCAAAAGAAGTTTCTGGTAATGAAAAGCTTTCTTCCCATCACTGCAAATGGCTCCGGAACAGCTTAGGGTTTCATGGAGACTTTGACACAGAGGATAGATGTTGGGGGCAGCTGGAGTCACAGGATCAGGACACGACGTCAGTGTTGACGTCAGGCCAAGTAACCATTGTCCCCTCACACGTGTGCATTCTTAGAGGACAATTGAGTTATCCTCACTCGGGGCAAGCTTTTATATAGTTTGCTCAGGTGACATCTTGACTAAACTTTAACCCCAAAGTTTTTGTAAAACTGATCTCAAGTTGGAGAGATTTTGACCCTAAGGGACATTTTACAGTGTCACCACTGCACATTAATAATGCTTAGATTAATAAAAAACTATAAACTGATGTAAAAGTTAGCTGGTGCATAATTTTCACAAGGCTTTGTCTGTATCTAGGCCCACATTTGTCAGAGTGGCTGTCTATAATAAATTTCTAGCCAGCAGTTGGAAAAATTTCTCAGGGAAATCTCTGGGAAAATTCATTTAAGTTGTCAACAGTTAATTGTAGATGTTGCAGATTGTCCATTGATGGTGAGGAAATGGCTGGCTGGCTTCACTTTTGGAGATACAAATGCAGTGCCAGCCACACTGCATTCCTGCCCACCGCTTTGCTTCCACTTTTTGGTGGCTCTCTGTTGGTGCTTTGAAGGAGAAGTGTGTGTCTTACAGATGCTCCCCAGGAGAAGCAACACTGAGCTGTTCTAGTAGAAATAAGTATGTATATGTGGGAGGGAGACTGCTCTGAGCATGTCAGGAACTCGGGGTCTGCTTCTTAGGGAGTTATGTGAGTTCTGGCTAGAGACTGTTTTATTTAGTCAAATTAGTATTTTGTTTATTTTGAGACTCACTTTCCTGAGTCTATTTTTGTGGGTGGTAGGGTGGTTGAGGGTAGGTACCCAGGAATAAGCCTCCTGCATGCTAAACAAGTGTTAGAGCTACCTAAGAGTTACCCCTGTTCACTCCTGCCTTGTTCTTCCTCCTCTTTTGTCCTCTTCCTCTTTCTTTCTCCTTTTTTTGAGACAGGGCCTCACATGTTGTTCTAGGTGGACCAGACCTCACTTGGTATATCAGGCAGACATCAAATAGATATGACTACTTCTGCCTCCAAAGAGCTGGGATCAAAGTTATACACGGTCACTGTGCCCAGCAGGGTTGTTTATTTTGTAAGTGAATATATATGTGTTCTTTAGCTAGGTCTGAGTTGAGGGTCCTTAGTGTTCGTGTTCTTGTAAAAATTGTTCTGTAAATTTTAAATCATTTCACTAAAAATATTGTTTCAAAATTATTTTTATTTATTTTACTTAATTTTGTTTTGTTTTGGATAGAATCCTGGTGTGGAGGCCTGGCTGGTCTGGGATAACCTTGTAGCCCAGGCTTGCCTTGAACTTAAACCAGTCCTTCCTGCTTTGGCCTCCAAGGTGCTGAAATCACAGTGTTTCCAGCTATGCTCGGGTTGTCTTGCTTCTGTCAGGATTTAAAGTTCTGTATAGTCATAAGTCCTTTAGCTCAGGAAGTTTTTCTAGAGCTGGAGAAGAAAGGGTATCTTAATGGAAGAGGCTGGATAGTTAATTTTGGCTTTATGGACCATATGCCTCCTCTGTAGCTGTCCTGGTCTGTCATGGTGGAGACAGCAGCCACAGACAGTTTGAAATGAGTGGGTGTGTTTGTGTTTATAAAATTTAGATAATTTATCACATTTGAACAGCATTTGGGCACAAGCAAATAGCTCAGGTATTTGGCTTAGCTTTTCTCTTTTAAAAAATGAATCTTGGGACTTGAGGCTGAAGAGACAGCTCAGTAGTTAACAGCACTGGTTGCTCTTCCAGAGGGTTGCACTTGCTTTTCAGCACCCACAAACAGCTTACAACTGTCTGTCATTCCTGTTCCAGGGGATCTGGGACCCTTTTCTAATCTTCATAAGCGCCTGATCCCAAGTGCACGCACAGGCTCGGCCGTACACACACACAACACATACAAATAATCAAAAAAAATAAATCTTTAATACCTGCTAGGGGAGGTACGATATGATCATGAATCTGGTTTTCCTAGGGCAAGGCTCATCTATTACAGTGTGGACGTACTGACCTCTAAATATGGGAAACTGGGTATAAGTTGTGGTAGTTGGGGACTGTATTTACAGTCTCCCCTGTATTAAATTAAAAAAAAATTACAGCTAGGCACTGGGAAAGATGGCTCAGTGGTTAAGAATGTGCACTGCTATTGCAGGGAGCCAGATTCCACTCACAGCACTCATGTTGGGCAGCTCACAACTGCCTGTAACTCCACATGCACACATCCCTACACAGATACATAAGCTCCACATAATTAAAACTAAAACATTAAAAGGTGTGTGTGTATGTGTGTGTGTGTGTGTATGTATGTGTGTGTATGTATGTGTGTGTGTATGTGTGTGTGTATGTGTGTGTGTATGTGTGTGTGTATGTATGTGTGTGTGTATGTGTGTGTGTGTATGTGTGTGTGTGTATGTGTGTGTGTATGTGTGTGTGTATCTATGTGTGTGTGTGTGTGTGTGTGTTGAGCTGGCAAAGTGACTTAGTGAGTAGTGGTTCCCTTGCAAGCCTGGTGACCTGAGTTTGATCCTTAGAACACATACACGGGTGAAAGGAGGGAATCAACTCCCCGACGTAGTACTCTGACCTCATACATGGCACACAAAATAATAAAAATAACAAGAAAATTTAAAGATATACCTGATCATTGGGAGTATGGGTCTGGGCTTGACTGTAGGTTTGAATTTTCTTATATTTTGAGTGTATGACCTTGGTCTGCTAGTTTGACTTTTCAAGGCATAGCTTCTCCATCAACAAGACAACAGGAATAGCATCAGCAATTGATTGCTATGAAGAGTAAGTGAAAGAAAAGCTTGGCATGGTGGTGCATGCCTGTAATCCCCTCTTGTGAGTTTGAGGGTAGCCTGGTCTACAGGTGAATTCTAGGCCAGTCAGGGCTACATAGTAAGACTATCTAAAAGACGAGGTGAAGTTGGAACAAATGCAGGTTGAGTACAATGGTGAACGGAGTCAATTCCCAGTGAATGCAATATTAGGAGATTACCTAAAGTGTATGTTTTAATTATGTCTTTTCATTTATAATAGCTAAAACTATGACAAAATCGAGTATTAGAAACATATATTAAAGTGGTCAAGTTGTTCCACACCATTGCTTTTAAGGCAGAATTAGCGATTCATCTTTGAAAATAAAGGAAGCTGAAATAACCCCTGACCTATAGTTCTTTTACTTAATGATTCAATATATTATAATTTAGTATAATAATTGGTATGTCTTGATGCCATCAATCTTGATTACTAACCATGGTTTAGTTTTCTTAGAAGTCTTTGGTATTAAACTCCTTTCTTTTCCTTCAGTGCTGGGACTTGAACACCAAGTTTTCTGCATGCAGAGCAACCACAACCCATCCCTAGAGCAGTACCTTAGCATCACATCCTAACTGATTGTTGCCACATAAAATTGGAGGCTGAGCACTGGCTCCTTTTCCAGAGTTCAATCCCTAACACCTACATAAAAGCTCACAATAGTCTGTAACTCCAGTTCCAGTGCATCTGGCGCCCTCTTCTGGTCTCCTTGGGCACTGCATACTTACAGCGCACGGACACAAATGCAGATAAAAACACCCAAATACATACAATAATAATAATATATCAAAATTGGGCCAATATGGTGGTTCAGCAGGTTGAGATGCTTGCTGTGCAAGCCTACCATCTTTCATTTGACCCCCAAGTCTATGTAAGAGTGGAAAGAAACAAAAACTGACCACAGAAAGTTGTCCTCTGAGCACATGTGTGCCATATCACGTGATGTCTGTCTGTCTGTCTGTCTCTCTCTCTCTCTCACACACACACACACACCCCAAATATTAAACCAGGATATTAAAACCAGTGTGGCTTTACTATAAAATATTAAATCCATAGGATTAACATTTATATTTAAATAAAAATGTCAGATGTGAGCCTGTTGTACTGCTAATGTGTAAAATGCTATCTAAAGAAACTGTCTTCCATGAAGTATATCCAGTCATTGACACAGAAACAAAAGTAAAATACTAGCATTTTCCATTTTTTGGAGTTTTACTTACTTTGAAAAGTGAGATGGCAGAAAAGTTCTCTTTCCGTGTTTGTGGGATGTCAAAAGTACAACAGGAAAAGATTGTATGTGTTAATCACATACTCAACATATTAGCACACCCTGAGGATCTTTGCTTTTATAGTTTACTGTTTGGATAAAATAAATGCAGCGGAAATGAGCCTTTTATTTGTCCTAGTAGATGATAGGAGCTGTTATTTTATTGTGTTAGAGTGTATTTTACCTACTGCTCAGTGGTTGGATGCTTTCCTAGCATGTGTGAGCTCTGGGTTTGATCCCCAGCTGGGAGGTGTATGTGTGTGTGTGTGTGTGTGTGTGTGTGTGTGTGTTTGCATGCACATGTGTGTTTGAAATGAGATTCAAAAGATAGGAGTAAGCCATTCACTTTTACTGTTTGTCTCCATTTGCTTTTGTCTTTGGTAATAGCAAACCCTTTGTAAATGCCAGGTGTTAATAAATAGCCAATGCTGGATGATCCCTTACAGTCAGTTTGTTCTAATATTTCCTACATGATTGGGGAAATGTTAATGTGTATTTAAAACATTCACTACCAAACATCTTACTTCTTAACACATGTAAACTTAAAGAGATTTATGTTTATTAGTTTTTAGTTATGTGTATGTATGTATTCATAATGCTGGTGCCTAAGGAAGTCAGGTATCAGATCTTCCTGGAGCAGGAGTGAAATTATGGAGTGCTTCTTGAAATTGCATGCTGTGCTTGTGCAAGGGCCTTGCTAATCTCTCCATCACCCAGTTTTAGTGTATGTGTTGCCAAGGGGAGCATGCTATAGGTAAACTTTAAAGACACTTATGCATGGTTCTGCTTGCTCCTCCCAGAAGTAGGTCTTGCTCCCACCCTTCACCTCTACCCAGATCAGACTCAGTCCTGCCAAGGTCATAGCCAACCCTCTTACTGATTGCTTCCCCTGGGCCCCACTCTTAGTTGTTTCCAACTTTCACCTTTCTGGCCTTAGGGATGTGCCTAAGAAACCCTGCTGCCCAGCAAGGATATACAGTATTAGAGTAGGGCCTGGGTGTTGCTTTAACTGGAAATAAAGGCCATTCCTTTAGTGAACTTCTCAGTCACTCCCATATTTGGTAGACCCATAGGAATCTGAAAAATACCAAATTTAACTTCATTCTCAGTATAGGGTAATGAGGGGGATCATAGGGTGAGGGTGTGTATGTTGTATGTGTGTGTGTGTGAGAGAGAGAGAGAGGGGGAAAGTGGGGAGGGAGAAAGAGGAGGGGGAAGGAGGGAGAAAGGAGAGAGAGAGAGAGAGAGAGAGAGAGAGAGAGAGAGAGAGAGAACTCTGCATGTTGCTGTTTGTAGGTGCGCCTGAGCAGAGAAGCAGAGGCAGAGGCAGTCTTTGAGTACTTAAAATGAGCCAGTGTCAGGAGGCAGTGGCTGTGTAGGAGGAGACCCTATCCTTCTCTAGGACTGCCCTTACCTTTTGCTCCCTCTGGGCATGCGTGCTGCCCAGTGTAAACATTGCTTTTTCTGTAAGTCATAGTTATATTGTGGCCCCTACCTCACTAGCAGATCATAGGCCTTTGTAATGACATTACTTCATTCCTAAAACAGGAAACTTCCTGAGCTTGGGCCCATGTGGATTATCTTTTCTCCATGTACTTATTAGAGATTGATACAAAAGGGTTCTTGTGTTCCTTTTTCCTTGATAACTGAATAGAGGTGGAATGAAGAGAAGAAATCAGCAGACTGTTTTCATTGGACTGCTTCTGTATATATTGGTTCTTAATAACTGAGGATTTAAAACATTTTATGCCCATTTAGTGGTAGAAGCTTGTGTGAGTAGCCTTTATGGGCTGCCCACTGTTTGACTTTGCAAGCCCAGACCAGTGCCCTTCGTGATGGAGTTCAGGTAGTGTTTGGTAGTATGGAGGAGTGCGGTTCATTTTGGGATCAGTGACACTTGAATCCTGTAAGCCCAGTCCTCACGGCGCTCTTGGGAAGGGTCCATCATCTTTTTGAGGATCACTTTTCTCGTTCTAGCCTGGCACGGGAGAAGCAAGTTGTGGAGTTGCCTTTGCTCAGTCTTGTGGTAGGTGGCAGCTATGTGAGCTTCATCTGTAGGAACTCATTCTAGGAAGAGCTGAGGGCTGTGCTTGTAGCTTCCATTTATGTCTTCTGTAACTTCCTTCAGTATATAAAGGAGTACAGGTGCACATTTTGTGTTTATTATTAATATTTTTTAATTAAAAATATTTTTTTTGGAATTAATAATCTCCTTCTCACAATTCAGAGAACAGAACTGGGAGTTTACGTGTGGCTTGGTTGGAAAGAAACTGTCTAGGAGGGGCCATAGCTGCTGTGCTCACTGCAGAGCCATGTTCTTTTGAAGGACACATGATTATGTGAATGTATTTGTGCAAAAATTGAAAACACGGCTTTCTTTTCTAAATTAGGAGAGAGAAGCGCTTCAGAAACAGCTGGATGAAGCCAACCGAGAGGCCCAGAAATACCGACAGCAGCTGCTTAAGAAGGAGCAGGAGGCAGAGGCCTACAGGCAGAAGCTGGAGGCCATGACACGCCTCCAGACCAACAAAGAAGCTGTTTAGCTACCGTGAACAGCAGTTTGCTTTTACCTTTTGTCCAGAAAGAATACAGTCTTGAACTGTATACAGTAAGGACACAGCCATGGGAATACCGAATACTAGAAAATACTACAGATTGATAATGGGACTTAAGCCATGAGCTCTCAATTCTTGTAATATAAAACTTTAGAACTTGTGAAATGTATTTAAAAACTGAATTCTGTAAATAGTTTTTTGGTTGTTTCTTTTTTTACAGTTATAAATGAGTTGATAAAGATTGTTGCTGAGATCCAAAAACCACAGTAAGCCGCTGTTACGGGGAATTCGTTTTTGATTTGGGTGCAGACTTCATTTCTCAGAAGCAGAAGTTTTAAGCGTGGTCGTTGTCTCGATTAGACCAAACATGTAACAATTATGGTGGACTGATGCTGGAAAAACTCTGCAAAGAGGTTTCTCCCAGGAACTTCTGTACAGCTTTTAAGTTGTCTCAGGTTCTCTGAAAACATTTTTTAGGAAGCAGAAATTTTATATTTGTTCGATTTCAGCTACATGCAAGTAGATTTACATGTATATGAAGCAAATATTTTTAAAATTTTGTTTGTACATATTCTGCATGTTTTATGATTTTAAAATGCACCACTTGCTTAGGTATGTCTCCCACAAAGACGATGAAAGTTACCAAGCAAAAAACAAAGGCACCGCTGCCGCTCTGTCAGTCATCGAGAGAGAGTCGGCTCGCAACTGGTTTTACTGGCGACCGTGACAATGTTCTTGGAGCAGCTTGCAAGAGAACTTGAATCTGCAAAATATATGCTTTTCTGACAATTGCATTGTGAGGACGTGAGACTGTTCTGTGCCTTCCTTCCATCATGACTTCCACACGAGCACTTTGAGGCGCTGGATTTTAAGATAATGTTTTTGGCAAACTCAGTGCATTTGGGTTTCTGAAATACTTCATGGACTTACTCCCCTCCCCCTAAGAAATTATTCTTATGGAAAATTGCTTTTGTAGAGCAGGACCTTTTGTACTCGGTGATGCTATGGGTATGTCTAATGTAACTTTCGCTATTCCCTGTGAACGCTCTGGGCCTGTGCTGCAACTCTCACAATACTGTCAATTCCAAAATGTATGGACATTCGACAGAATATTCCATTCTCTTTTGTAAAATGTAACTTCGAGCTCTTTATTATTTTGTTTTGTTTTATTGCTTTATGAAAATGTTTATCCCCTCCCCCCACCCCAGTCTCCTCTAGCTTATCTGTAAACAGAACCAGTTTCCCTCCAGACTGTACTCTGGCCTCATTTTCTATTTTACAATTAAATAACTTTCCACATAGCTCTGTGCAGACTCACGTTTTAACTGCGTATTCTTCACACGTTAAAATGTGGATGACAGCTCAGTGGAGGACTTGATGCTCTGAGACTCTGGTTCAAATCCTGTCACACATACAATCTGAGCCACGGGCTGCCGTATGAAAATAAGTAGACTCCTCATGCCTTGACAACCCCCAGAATGACTCCTCGGGAATGTGCTGGCTCTCACCTGGAGTATTTTACAGGAGTTAGTGTAATAAAGGGTCTCAGTTGCTTCTCTGGAGACCACAGGAAGCCTGTACTTCTCGACCTTCCTAAGGTTGAAACTCTTTAATACAGTTCATGTTGTAGTGAGGAACTGTATTAAAATATTTTTGTTGCTACTTCAGAACTGTAATTGTGCTACTGTTATAAATTGTAAGTATCTGATATTCAGGATATCTGATCTGTGACCCCCCCAAGGGGTCGTGACCCACAGGTTGAGAACCTCTGCTCGATGACAGCTATTTTAAAGGCAAAAGCAAAGGAGAATTCCTTGCAGCTTTTCACCGAATTTGACATTAGATTTATTCATTTTGAAATGCAGCCTCACTGTTAACAGTCTGATCTCCAAGTCAGGAATTCTGGTGACCTTGCCACCTCAGCCTTTGTAGTTCTGGGGCCATAAATAAGCACCTGCCATTGCACTCAGTTTTGATAAACACAGAGAGATCTCTCGCTGTGTTGACCTAGCTTGTCTTGAACTTTTGAATTTATTTGATCTCTAGGTAGCTGAAGATGACAGGTGTACTCCTCCTCCACCTTTACATAAACATTAAGTGATCTAACACTAGCTTTTAGAGCTAGGGCTATAACTCAGGGATAGAATGCTTACACGCCCAGGCTCCATCTCCAACATGGCAAAAGAAAAATGCATAAGCTAAGTTTAAAAAACTGCAAGCTACATTTTCAGCCTCATGAAGCTGCTTGCCCTTCAGTCACAAGAAGCCACTGGAGAGCATGTGGTTTGGGTTTGTGTAGTGATTGATGTTGAACAGGGTGCTGCAGTGCGTTTCATGCCTTGGTGGGCAGTGTTGGGGCAGAGGGGCCACTGTTCACTCCAGGGAGTAGCTGGTGCAGTTTGTTCTCAGATCAGGTTAGCTCTGCAAAGCTTCAAGGGAATAATAGAGAAAGCAGCTACAAGCTCATGTGTGCTGCTTTTACTCCCAGCCGTGGGTTCTGCTGGAGACCATGTGATACAGGATGCAATTTTAATCTCCAATAATAACAGCAAGCCGAGTGATGTGAGAAAACAATTGGGTGTGGTGTAACAAGTATTCAGGAAGCTTCGAGATGTTTACTGTCTCCAGAGTCATGTTGGACAGTGTTCTCTCTAAAATCTTCATCTGACTCACTGTGCTGAGAAAGCAATCCGTAGACAAGAATCTAATGAAGATGAGGTGGCCCCCACCCCTCTTTATCAATCAGCTCCTTTTAACAGTTTCCATGTAGGCTGGGAAAGCCTCAGTGCTGTTCTGTACTGAGAACTAAAATAACTGATGAAATATGAAATAAGAATGTTCAGTAATCTACAGTTGGTTTCCAGGCCATGGTGTTGGGTTTGCAGTTAGCAGCTGTCTAGTTGCCTCACACTGGCTATTTCCATCTGTGTGTAAACAAGTCCCTGAGATCAGCCTTTCTTTCTAGGAGTCTCTGAGAAAAATGAAGCTATTAACTGTAGGATTTAATGAGTTCGTTTCATTTTCATTTTTTGCTGTGAACCCAAAATATTTTTTTTAATTCTCTAGATACTGAACACACACAAATGCACGTACACATGCACGCATGCACACATGCACACACAAACACACTATTGAACTAGTCTTCCTGCTTCCAGGTGAGATTCAGGTGTATACCATCATACCTGACTTTTTTGATGTGGTGTGTGTGTCTGCGTTAGCCCATGTGCATGCAGTTCCTGAAGAGGCTAGAAGAGGGCATGGACTCACCTGGGCTGTTGTGAGCTGCCATGTCAGTGCTGGGAACTGAACCCAGGTCCTCAGGAAAAGTAGCAGATGCTCTTTTGTTTTGTTTTGTTTTTTTTTCCAGTATCTGTGTAGCCCTGGCTGTTCTGGAACTCACTCTGTAGATCAGGCTGGCCTTGAACTCAGAAATCTGCCTGCCTCTGCCTCCCAAGTGCTGGGATTAAAGGCATGCGCCACCACTGCCCGGCTAGCAGATGCTCTTAACCACTGAACCATCTCTCAAGCTGCCACGCTTGGCTTTTTAAATGTGGGTTCTGGATCAAATTCAGGTTCTTGTTCATGCAAGTTAAGTACTTTATTGACAGTCTTCTCCCCTGCCCCAAGTTGCTTTATTTCTTGATGGTGGTGGGGAGGACTGGAGTCAGGAGAGCTTGCCGGTTATTAGTGTGAAATTCCAGAGAGAAGAGAGTCAAGGGGAAATATGTGGACAGAATCCAGCCTGCAGTAAAAGACCGACATCTGAGTATTCCTTTAAAGCACATGCTGAGTGGGAAGTCTGTGCCGGGATGTGTTTCAGTGCTATCATTTATGGTGATATTTATTGACAGTGGGAAGAAATCCTCGACCATAACACACACTAGTGCAGCAACAGAAATAGCTGTGGGTGATTTATCCTGAGGAACCTTTTCTTTCTGTATTCTTCACAGTTTGAATTGCTTTGTTCTTTTCAGTACCCCGAAGACCTTGAAACTTGAGTCAAAGTAAAAAAAAAAAAAAAAGCAAGAAGGAAAGCAATTTCAGATAAAGCCATGGTGCCATATGGAGAGGCTCCCAAAGCATTAGTTAGTACTCGGGCTTAGCAAACAGGAAAAAAAAATTTTTTTTCTATTCACCTGGTTCCTACTGAATAAATAACCCTTTCATCTTGTCAACTCAATTTAGGAATAGATTCACTAATAGACTTGTTATTTCACTAAACGATATTTGCTGTAGTTGGCTCATTATAGATAACTAATCTGTTGTAGTTTTAAGCCGTGCTTGCTATTTGGTTTTTTTTTTTTCCATGTTAAACAGGGAACATCTGATGCACATGCATTGGCTTTGACGAAAGCACCCCCTGGTCAGTTATCAGATAGCTCTCTACCCTGGAAAGTGTGGTGTCACCACTAGAACTGTGTTAGTTCCAAGTTAGGACTTGAATATCAATAGTTTAGTGACTTCTTAAAAACAGATTTCTCATGTGCACAGACAATAGACATGGTCTTGTGTCTCCTGCTCATTTGATAACTTAAATTTCTTTGAAAATATTTTACTTTAATGAAAACAAATGATATTAAAATATGGAATGTAATCTGGATACAGTTCCTAGGGCCCTTCACTTTTTAGATAAATATAATATCACCTTTGGGGGATGGGAAACCCTTTTTGCTTTCCTAAAGAAAATGCAAAGAGCTTTGTTGTGTTGATTTTTGTGGGAGAGACAAGAACAAATATCTCCTTACCCCAAATAGAACACCAGCAGCATCAAAGAGCTGATTTCACCAAGCTCTGCATAGTGAACTGATGAGTTTATTAGTGTTACTAACAGAGCGTGGGTGATTCAAAGGCATTGCCAAAAGCCCACCTCAGCATGGGAGTTGATTCCCCAAAGCTGCACCCACCCAGGAGCTTGGGGCACAACTTGCTGGTAGCTGTAGCTACCCCCTTGCTACCCCCTCCCCGTGATTGTCTACTGTTTTGTCTCTCTTTCTGTGTGGTGGGGTTTGAGATTCTTGTAACTTTTTGAGTTCCCTGGGTCGGAGTCTCCTTAGTTTTTTCCAGTGGGGAATGTTTCAATCAGGATGTAGCCACACAATAACCTGGCTTTTAGGGTTCTGTCCACGGTATTTTATTATTTGCTTACTTGTTTTTTTTTTTTAATTTAAATAGTTTTGATCTCATATGCATAGTTGTTATATGATCTATTTATTCATTAAAAATACATACTACTACTACATAACACAACTAACACAACTCCCATCCTTCCCACCGATTATGTGGGTTACCATTTCGAATTTAATGGATCATTTGACTGCTCTGTGAGAATGATTTTCTTGTGCATTTTGGCACACCAGTCAAAATATTTGCTTTTTTTTTTTTTAAATTGCTGTTTTTCATGATTGTTCCAGCCTGTCCATTTCAATCACAACTAAAGAATTAGATGTAAACTACAAGTCTTTACAGGAAAATACAGTATTTTAAGAAAGCCACAAGAGTGAAGCTATAGTCTCTTAAAAAAAATTCTTAGTCTTCTTGGGAACTGTCTTTATTTTCAAACACTTCTACTCAGTGTTTCAGTGTTAAGAGTAAGGGGAAGCTGTTGGCTCCTAGCTGAAGAGTGGGCTCTGCCTCTAGGTGGAGACAAGCTGCACGAATCCAGCTCAGAAAACTGTAGCCTTTACTTTTTCCTGTGTCTCTTGCTGATGGCGACCAGAGCCTAAGTGTACTTTCTTTGGGTATTTCATTTTGGCTTCCTCTATCTTTTCTCTAAAGCTCTCCCCCGCCCCCTGCTAGGTCACAAAGCGGGCCCCTAAGATGGTGGCAAAGCCACTGTTACCCTAGAATATCCAAGCTTAGCTGGAGCAGTCGGCCATGAGGAAAGAAAAACTTTCCAAGCATCACACATGGAAACATTATTCAATATGTTTATTATTTTTCCAAGAATAAACTGAACATCAATTTCTTGCTTTGCTTTGATGAAAACTTCAAAGCACCAGAAGAAACTAAGCACAAAGCTCTCACCCAAATCTAATGACTCTTAGGTTTGCCCTGCCTGTTTCCATTCCTTTAAGAAGCAGGCGCTACTGATGTGGTTGACATCTCTTTGTCCTCTCTCCAATCTCATTTCCTTGACGTTTTCTAAGAGATAGTCATTGTCCACCACCCTGAGGGTGAGGTGTTTCAGTCTCTCAGGTATGTACTGGTTTATTTATGCTGTGATGTGTTGCTAGGCAAGTTTCTCCATCCTCTGATTATAGCTTTGCTTTATGGCTTTGTTATGTATTGCTTTTCAGAAATAAATGGCAGAGTTTTATATAGTTCTTAACAGCGTTAATGCTGTCATTTGGTATACTGGTAATTTTGGCTAAATGGCATTTTTTAAACATTTATTTACTCTGTGTGTGTGTGTGTGTGTTTGTGTGTACGTGTACATGCGCATGTGCATGCATGCATAATTATGCCACAGCATATGTGTAGATTTCAGAAATCAGTTTCTTCCTTCTACCATGTGAATCCCGGAGGATCACACACAGGTCACCAGCTTGTTTGGTGGGAGTGCCTTAACCCACTGAACCATCACTTTTGATTTTAAAATATGTGTTATTGTGTTGGCTTCTGACAGGCACCCATGTTCCCCAGGCTAGCCTAGAACTCTGCTGTGTGCACCAAGCTGTCCTGGAACTTCTCATCATGCTTCCTCTTCCCAAGAGCTGTGGTCACAGGTGTCCACACCTGATTGGCTTATGCCATGCTGAAGTTTGGGCACAGGGTTCCGTGCATGCTAGGACAGTGCTCTGCCAAGTGAGTCCCATCCCCGGCCCTGACTTATGTCTTCTCTAACACATACAGCTTGTACGAATTAATGGGGCTTGCGGTGGGTGCTGTATCTATAATGTACTCCTTGTACAACAACCACGTCTAGCCATCTTTTTTCAGCCCAGGATCCCTGTTCTATATCATTTCTGCTCAGCCTCTTTCCTTGTCCCTAAAAGTTTCCCTTCCTTTCTTCCTGTTCCCTTCATTCTTCCCCCTTCATTCCTAATGTCCACTCTTCCATCCTTGTACAATCAGACTTACAGATTTCCATACATGAGTGAGAGAACATGTGGTTTCTCACATGAGGGACATATGTTTTCCTGTGTCTTTCCTAGATGAATTACGTCAACATTTCCTCTGTTATTTACATATTGTTGCAAGTGACAAGATTGCATTCTTCTTTATGGTTGTGTGATATTCTGTTGTGCAAATATCTAACTTTCTAAAAAAAATTTTCTCTTTTACCTATTCATCTGCTTTAGTCATTCATCTGCTGGAGGGCATGTGGATTGGCCCTGCAAAGAAGAATTCCTGGAAAGAAGCTGTGTCTGCAAAGACTGGTCAACTGATTAGAACCTCAGTGGTTTCGGAGAGTTTGAATGTTGCAGGCCCAGAGCCTAATTACAAATTTATCTTGGGCTACCTTTGGCCCCCTAAACACCCATTTATTGCCCACTTCTGTGTCAGACTTAGCATCCTATGACTAATGGATAAAACCTTTCGGATTGTATTAACTTAATAAAACCCTAGTTTTCTGCCAATCAAAAGGCTAAGATAGTCTGAGGCCTATGGCAGTGTTGACTCCATCTTACCATGACCCTTACCTGATGCATCCATCAGCTCATTTGAAAAGTGTGTTAATTTCCTTTGTTGTATTTCTATGAAAACATCCTGAAACTGCTACCTCACTGAAGATTGAAGAACGGTTTGGGGGAACCTAAACCTATGTCACAGGGCCATGACCACTCATGTTTGGCTTCTGAATAAACTCTCTTATTCCCTTTGAAATGGGAGCTGTGCTTTGGTGACAACAGCCCCATATTTTGGCTATTGTGACAGGTACATTACTGTGCAGTAATAGGAGTGAATGTATCTTACTGGTGTAACAATTTCTTCTCAAAAGTTTTTTATTTTCATTTGTGTATGTATGCCACTTTTCTATGTCTAAAATTATTACTTTCAGTTTGTTTTGCTATTATATTGTGGTGTGTCAGGGTCCAGCCTTGACACAGGATCGGAGTTCTCAACTGGAAGCAGGGATATCTGGAAGGCGCATAATAAATATACACAGGCTACTTTTTAGGTACAAACTGACAGGCAATTTTTCAAGGCTTAAAGTTTCCCTCTCCTCTCTCTCACGCTCTGCTCTCTTTCTCTCTTGCTCACTCGCTCGCAGCATGAGGCTGCACGCATTCTGCATCCTCCTGTGCACTCTGCTTTTCTCCTGTGTGCTTTTCTCCTTTCTTGAACTCCCACACTCCTACACACCTGTGTGTGTTCCCTTCTCACTCTCATACACACTCGCACATCTCACATACACCACATGCACTCTCCTTTCACTCACACACACACCTCACATGCGCTCTTCACTCACTCCACATCCCCTCTTCACTCACTCCTCACACATTCTTCTCATGTTCTCTACAAGCTCTCTCTCTCTCTCTCTCTCTCTCTCTCTCTCTCTCTCTCTCTCCACATTTACCTCACATGTTTCTTCGCCTTTCTCTTGCCCCAGTCTTTTATTGTTACTTCAAAAGCAGATAGAAAAAAAAGACATTGTATAGTCATTGCCAGGTCAAATTCAAAAGAATAACCACATCCCACAAAGAATTAAGAATTACAATTGTTCCCCAAAGTTTCAAGCTTTCCCTATTCCCAGGCCTATAGCCAAAATAGTAATTGCAAACTTATCATTATTTAAACTTTAACTTTTAACTTATTATACTTCAGAGCTCAGAGCTCCGAGGTCAGCTACTTGCATGTTTCTGTGAAGCTCTAATGATAAATGACATGGGCAAAGCTGCCAGGCGGTGGCCAGAAAGAATCACGTTAACCCTTAACTCAGTAGTTCCACTAGCTTTCTGCTTCTGTGCATTGCACACAATGACTCTCCTAAGAGTCCTAGTGTTTTGACTTAGTTTTACTAGTATAAGATTTTATGTATTCTATACTTCTTTATCTAGGAACCATTCTTTTTTTTGTTTGTTTTGTTTTGGTTTTTCGAGACAGGGTTTCTCTGTATAGCCCTGGCTGTCCTGGAACTCATTCTGTAGACCAGGCTGGCCTCGAACTCAGAAATCAGCCTGTCTCTGCCTCCCAAGTGCAGGGAATAAAGGTGTGCGCCACCACCGCCCGGCTAGGAACCACTCTTAAATGTTGTGCAAAACTTCTTTCATAACTTCAATAGATTTTTCCTTTCTTGAGGCCCCAGTGTTGGCTCTATTTAATTTTCTAAGAATTTCTTCAAACTTTCTTTGCAAGTCAAGCATTAATCTGGAACTACCATTGTGCAGTTATTGCATTGTTTCCAAGATGAGAACACACAGCAATCACCTGAGCCATTAGGACTGTGCTGTGCTGTGCCTGGTGCCTCAATTTTTAATTGTTTAAGAATCATTACATCAAGGAACATCTAGTTTCACAGAATTCACCAGAGCAGAAGGAGAAAGAAGTAAGAAAGTCAGATATAATAGAATAATTATGCACACCAAGGCCAACTGAAAAACAGTCACGAACAAATGAAATCTATACAGCCATTGTCCAGGGCTAAGGTTAGGAGAAATGGAAACAGCTGTGTTTTACAAAGAGCTGCCGCGGGCTTCTGAGATGTCTCCATCCTGGCCTATTGCAGGCAGTCCCTGTCATTGTATGCTGTCCCCAGAAGTAGTGAACATCATCATGTTAGATTTTTATTATTATTCTCTCATATATTACATCTTTACTTCAGCCACCCCACCCCACCCCACCCCCAGAAAAGAGCAGGCTTCTCAGAGACCTCAACCAAATACAGCAAAACAAGCTATTATAAGACCAGACATATATCGTCACGTCAAAGCTGGATAAAGCAACACAGGATAGGGAAAAGGGTCCCACAAATAGACAAAAGAGTCAGGGACAGCCCCTCCAATTCCGCTGCTAGGATTCCCACAAGAACACCGAGCCACTTAACCATACATAACACATATATAGGGGACCTAAGTCAGACCTCTGTAGGCTTCCTGATCTCTCAAGTTCCCATGAACCCTGCCGGCTGATTCTGTGGGCTGAGTTCTCATGATGTATGCCTAACCTCACTGGTTCCTCCAAACCTTCCTCCCCCTCCTCCACAGGACTCCCTGAACTCCTGCTCCCATCACTTACTGGATGAAGTGGATTTGTTCTCTTCGATGATGATTCTGCTAGGCTCCTGGCTTTCTACTGAGTAGTAGCGAATGATGTGTTAGTCTAGGGTACTTAGGTTTTACTTAAATTTACCAAACTGCTTTCTGTAGTATCTATGAAGAGTAACAGTGATGAGATTTTTTATTTCACCCACATTGCATCTGGCATTGGTAGAAGTTAGGAACTAAGTAGTTTCTTTTGTAGGCAGCTAGCTATTCAGAGTGACAGGCCATGTGTGAGACACGTGAACTGGTAAACTCTACACAGCAGTGAACATAGCAGCTGGGCTTGGAAGATGTGAATTATAAAAGCCAGACTCACCAAGATGACAGCCAATCACTGGCCCTTTTCCTTTTCACTTCCTGGTTCTTATGCCTTCCTGGAACTTTTTGCCTGGTGAGGCCTTTTTCTGCTAGGTAGGGTTTCTCTGAGTCTGTGTTCTCATATCTGTGATCCATTCAAAATCTCCCACAAGTATTCAAACCAGCCAGCCAAGAGTGTCTCAACTCTGCTGAGGCCAGAAGAGGGTGTAAGAGCCCCTGGGAATGGAATTACTGATGATTGTGAGCTGCCACATGGATGCTGGAAGTCAAATCCAGATCCCATGGAAAAGCAGCCAGTGAGCTGTTTCTCCAGCCTGGTTTCTCAACTTCTTGTTGGCAAATCAACTTTTCCTTCCCTTCCATTCCCTTCTGTTTTCTTCCCTTCCATTTTCTTTCCTTCCCTTCCCTTCTTCCCCCTTCCTTTCCCCTCTCCTTCTTTTCCTCTCCATTTTCTCTCCTCCCCTCCCCTCCCTTCTCTCCTCTCCCTCCTTCCCTCCCTCCCTCCCTCCCTCCCTCCCTCCCTCCCTCCCTCCCTCCCTTTCTTCCTTCCTTTCTT